>NC_139708.1:27711942-27719442 GCF_964188405.1 Protomyctophum parallelum | reverse complement strand
CATAATAATAATAATAACTGTGCCAAAACGCAGTTTTGTATGTACATTGAGTCACTGGAACAACCTCTCTGTAGTCCGACCCCAAACCCTAACCATAACCCCACGTTTTTGTGGTTAGTCCGCCCCATCCCCCAGGGTGGTGGGGGGGACGGGGGGAAGGATTTTTCGGTGGTGCCGCTTTGCGGCGCCGCTCTATATCCCCCCCTAGCGTTCGGTCAGTCTTGCGCCTCTGGTCCCCATATTCCCACTTACGCCTGGGTGCCACTTTTGTCTAGTGTCTCTGTACGTTTTAAAAGCGGGGACTCTGGGCGATATAGATCTCCTAGTGCTGCTGTCGTTACCTATATGTCCTCCTATTGGTGGCATGGAGGGTAAACAAAGCAACACGGGAATTTGATTGGCTATATCGCCGGGCGATGTCGTCCAAAAGATTAAATATTTTCACGTTTTCGGGCGACGTTCCTCCGCCCACTTTTCGACTATCGCCTCTTCGCCTGTAGTCTCCAGTAGTTTCCGGGTCCCATAAACAAAAACGTACTTCCGGGAAATACGCCAGGCTGTCGCCCGCTGTTAAAACGTGGGCTACTGTCCATCTTGTTTTCTTTTGTCTTGGCAGCTGATTCAGAAAGAGAAATTCTGTGTGTCTCTGTCCATGGTGCTGAACCACAGCCCTGCCTGTGAAGTGAATTGACAGCTTAGTTCTGAATGGATAGCTCCTCTGTCCATGGTCCTGAACCACAGCCCTGCCTTAGCGATGTTAGCCTAGTTCTGAAAGGACAGCTACTCTGTCCATGGTGCTGAACTGCAGCCCTGCCTTAGTGAGGTCAGCCTAGTTCTGAAAGGACAGCTCCTCTGTCCATGGTCCTGAACTGCAGCCCTGCCTTAGTGAGGTCAGCCTAGTTCTGAAAGGACAGCTCCTCTGTCCATGGTCCTGAACCACAGCCCTGCCTTAGTGAGGTCAGCCTAGTTCTGAAAGGACAGCTCCTCTGTCCATGGTCCTGAACCACAGCCCTGCCTTAGTGAGGTCAGCCTAGTTCTGAAAGGACAGCTCCTCTGTCCATGGTCCTGAACCACAGCCCTGCCTTAGTGAGGTCAGCCTAGTTCTGAAAGGACAGCTCCTCTGTCCATGGTCCTGAACTGCAGCCCTGCCTTAGTGAGGTCAGCCTAGTTCTGAAAGGACAGCTCCTCTGTCCATGGTCCTGAACTGCAGCCCAGCCTGCTGTGAGTCCGGGGCTGAACAGACAGCTCCTCCTCCAAGTGTACACCATGTAGAGGGTATGTGCATGCATGAAGTGAGTGGCAAAGTGAGTTTAACGTTGTTTAATGCAATCATATTGGATTTTTCTGTTTGGATGTATGGGCTGTCAAGGCCAGAAAGTAGTTTTTTGGCACTCAGTAGGCATTCCCGCATAGGTTCCTGGTTTGATGATGATGTCACGCTCATATACCCTCTATTAGGACCACCTACTATCTCCATTAAGCAGACTAACCAGATGAATCTAGGCGAGACCTATGGTCCCTAATTCATTTGAGGAATTACAGTGAATCCATTCCGAAGGGCGCGTGCGTGTGTGCCTATTGAGTCAATGTAGACCTTCTCCATTGGTCTCGTCCCAATATAGCTTATACATGCATAATGTTCTCATTTATCTTCTTCCCATCCTTACTCTGTTTACCTGTACCACTGTCACCAGTAACGGCATCCTTACTCTGTTTACCTGTACCACTGTCACCAGTAACGACTTCCTTACTCTGTTTACCTGTACCACTGTCACCAGTAACGACATCCTTACTCTGTTTACCTGTACCACTGTCACCAGTAACGACATCCTTACTCTGTTTACCTGTACCACTGTCACCAGTAACGACTTCCTTACTCTGTTTACCTGTACCACTGTCACCAGTAACGGCATCCTTACTCTGTTTACCTGTACCACTGTCACCAGTAATGGCATCCTTACTCTGTTTACCTGTACCACTGTCACCAGTAATGGCATCCTTACTCTGTTTACCTGTACCACTGTCACCAGTAACGACTTCCTTACTCTGTTTACCTGTACCACTGTCACCAGTAACGGCATCCTTACTCTGTTTACCTGTACCACTGTCACCAGTAACGGCATCCTTACTCTGTTTACCTGTACCACTGTCACCAGTAACGGCATCCTTACTCTGTTTACCTGTACCACTGTCACCAGTAACGACATCCTTACTCTGTTTACCTGTACCACTGTCACCAGTAACGACATCCTTACTCTGTTTACCTGTACCACTGTCACCAGTAACGACATCCTTACTCTGTTTACCTGTACCACTGTCACCAGTAACGGCATCCTTACTCTGTTTACCTTTACCACTGTCACCAGTAACGGTCCTTTGAATGATCTTGCTTAGCAAATAAAGTGTCTGATTGGTGTTATACCGCATCCCTTCTGTCCTTCATCCTATAGTGTCCTAGTTTCTCTCCCCTCTCTCCTTTTATATTTTCAACGAACAAAAGCTATTTCGGATCTTTCTGAGAGGCAAAACAATGAACTGTATAACAATGAAATGGACTGCACTTCCACTTTGTGAACTCTTCTATTCTTGTTCCGACTCCAGGTCAGAGTGTAACAGTTCACAGGTTCTCCATACCCCTCAGTTAAAAAACAGTTCATCATTAGCTGGTAGGAAAAACTCACGGTAAGGTTTGATTTTGACAATAATTGGCCTAAGCCAATGAACTGCACATGACGTTGAATGACAAAATGAAACTGCTCTTAGCTCACTCAATGATTTACTGTAGGCTATAATTTAGTGCGATTATTAGCTAGGTCTACAGTATGATTTAGTAAGCGAAAGAGTTTACCACACACATGACAAAGAGAAATATAATAGATCATTGCTGTCGGGAGGAAACCACGTAACTCCATGTTTTAGGTTTTTGATTATTATTCTTTTTATAAGTCAGTGCTATTGAATTAACACCCTTTACGTCTGCGTGTTGTTTTTCGAAAATATTGAACCAATGAAAAGCAGTAAAAAGTGCTTCGGACCATCACACTGTCTGCTAAAACAGCTAACTCCACCACCTCGAGAAACAGCGTTGCAATGGAAAACAGAGACATATTATTGTACTAACAAAATTCCTTTTAAGCAGAGAGCCTTTTACTTAGAGCCCATTAGAGCAGACTGTGTAGATGTTGATGAGAGAGAGGCCGCTCCGCTCCGCCAGCCCCTGCTCCCTGTACCACGTTACATTGTTGTACGAAAATAAAGCACATCCTTATAACGATGCCCTGATGCGTGCATGTGCGTGCGTGTGCGTGCGGTTACATTATGCGTGTCTAAGCTACAGTATATCGATGGGTACATGCTGTTTATTGTGGCTATACGTGCAGTTAGTGTATGTGTGTGTGTGTGTGTGTGCGCGCGCGTACATGTGTGCGCGTGCGTGTGTAGTGTTAATAAATACATTGATGCAAACAGATTTATTTTCCTGGATAATTAGAGAGAAACTGAAGCTTTGTACCATAATAGCATTTAATGAACACACACACACACACACACACACACACACACACACACACACACAATTTGGACATATTATGCTGCACAAGCCCTGAAGCTATATTTATGTAAGGTGTGCCTGTGCGCATGCATGTGTGTGTGTGTGTGTGTGTGTGTGTGTGTGTGTGTGTGTTTGTGTGTTCTTCGCCCACATAGTCTACACTCCTTAAACATGTCCAGAGGGGGGCATTTTTTAACCATTATTTTAAACGTTAGCTTAAGCTTTAGAGAGAGAGAGAGAGAGAGAGAGAGAGAGAGAGAGAGAGAGAGAGAGAGAGAGAGGGAGAGACGATGAAAAAAATGTGGGAATAGGCATAGCAGGATTAAAAGCTATACACTGTTTTATGATATGAAAACATTTGCCCCCGGTGCTATTTTCAGTCACTCAACTTTAACCTGGCACTGCATGGGCCTGGTGCAGTCCATTATGATAAACTACTTATCTGCTTCCAATTCCGTAATGTCATCTGTGGAATTATTCCAAAAAAGGATAGTTGAAAAAAGGATTAGTTATGGGTTACCTTGTATGGGTTTCCCCACCCATATGTCAACGTTTTAATGACCTTTTTATTAAAAATGTTTATTAGAAATGTATTCAGACAGCCAGTAATGGGTAGAACGCTCCCCCAAAAAATTAGTCTCTGTGACACATCTAGGGGCCGCAATCTGCATTCAAAGATTTTACTAGAAGCTTTGTCATTGGTCGATTTGCCTGTCTGCTTCCTGATTGGTTAGTCACTGCGACTGGGTTTTTTTTTTTCCGACCAATGACAATTAAAGCTTCTATAGGAACATCTTTGAATGCAGATTGTGGCCCCTAGGTGTGTCACAGAGACACACACACACACACTTGTTGGGAGCGTTCTACCCATTGCTGGCTGTCTGAATATACCAAAAAAATAAAAAAGGTCATTAATATTTTGACATATTATTGCTTATAGCAGCTTTAACCCATTCTGACCTGAGATCAGATTCATACGAGGTTTCCACTGGACACACACTGGTCTGATTAACCCATTCTGACCTGAGATCAGATTCTAAAAATGTCAGTCGTTCTTCGATTTTTCAAAAATAGCAGACCTACAAGCTCGTAGCACGCCACTCGGTGGCGCGCTATGAGCTTGTAGATCTGCTATTTTTCAATAGCTAAAGCATAACATGATGCCAACACCAAAATGGGTTCCCGTTCAGAATGGGTTAAGTTGATTATGAGCTGTAAAGTGTGTAAATTAAATGTGTAATGTGTAAATTGTCAAATGTATATATGATATTGATCTGTCACAACCTGTGCAAACCCTACAATGCATCTTCATGTCAGTGGCTTCTAAAAACCTTTTAACTCGAGACTAAATGAGATGTTTGCACGGGGGCCAAACTAGTGAAAATAGCACATCTATACAGGCTCACAATGTGCCGCTTTGCATCGCGTCGCAAGCTTGTATAGATCTGGCATGTTCCATACATTTTACCAGGAATTGTTTTTAATTGATGAAAAGTTAAGATTATTTTGTTTAAACCGTGTTTTTTCTAATAATATAGTGCATACGTATTTTCTTCATGTAGGAAACGGGGAAAAAAATAAATGCACTCACGACCCGTGAGAATTGGTCGGCGACCCAAAGATGGGTCTTCGTTGCGTTACAGGACTTTGGTTTTCCGCAGCAGAAGAATGCACTTAACCCATTTTGACCTGACGTAGATTCTACAAATCACGAGTTTTCTGAAAAAACCCATGTTTCTATGTCAGTCGTTCTCAAACATTTTCATGTCAAGGACCCCCAAAAATGTATGTAATTGGCCGTCGACCCCCATCTGAAAATATGTAGTTCCAGGGACCCCCAGGGACCCCCCCCCCCCAGAAGCAAAGATTTGAGTTAAAAATGTTCGCTGCAATGTGAAAGAATATATTCAAATAATTTTTCAAAAATAGCAGACCTACAAGCTCGTAGCGCTGCACTCGGTGCCGCGCTATGAGCTTGTAGATCTGCTATTTTTCAACAGCTAAAGTTTGACGTAATGCTTAAAACACCAAAAGGGATTCCCGCACAGAATGGGTTAAATCCATCAACCTCACGGGTCAAATCATCTGACCCAACATTTGTCCGCGCACGGCTCAGTGGGCAGAGCACGACACACACACTGCAGGGGGCCACGGTTCACAAGGCCCCGTGGGAGCGCTACACACACACACACACACACACACACACACACACACACACACACACACACACACAAACACTGCAGGGGGCCACGGTTCACAGGGCCCCATGGGAGCCCTAAACACACACACACACACACACTCATGATATATTGTTTCTGTACTGCACTTTGGATTGCCCCCAAACAGCACGGAAATGGCGTTTCGAAAGTATAAAACATGATTATTGATTGTTTTGTTTTAATTTTGCAGTCTGTGAATGTTCTGTGGCGTTCTTCTGTGTCCAGAAACACCCTGAGAGTTACCGGTAGAAGTTAAATGGGAGATAATTTTCACTGCCTCGTACCGCACTGCGTTATCAGGTTACCCCCTAATCACACACACACACACACACACACACACACACACACACACACTCTGTACCACGCTCCACACCTCCACATGCGTGTGTGTGTGTGTGTGTGTGTGTGTGTGTGTGTGTGTGTGTGTGTGTGTGTGTCTGTGTGTGTAATCTTCTGAGGATAGAATAAAAGAGAAGAAGGAGCGCATCTGTTTGGCCAGAGTATAGGAATCTTCAACAAGGTGCTCTTTGGTACGACTGGGTGACAGAATTATGCAAAAGAAAAAAGATGAGACCGAGCCACTCTTGTATGAGAAGGTGAAAGCCTTTAAAACGTTTGTAGCCTAATACTTTAACTCAAGAATTATAGGCTAAATGTTGAATTCTGGACTTGTAATTGTAACAGAGTATTTCCATAATGCCGTATAGGCTATTGATACTTTTACTTAAGCAAAAAAAAAAAATGTGAGTACTTGTTTCCCCCCCCCCCCCCACCACTGATGTTAGGTAACAAAGGCTATTGCATTACGCTGGACATGTCATAGCCTTAGAGTATATATGAATAGAGACGGCACCCGGAGGAAACCCTGAGGCGAAATGGACATAGTGGCCGCATTTTGGTATTGCAGCTCGAGCCAGCGCTGGTCCGTTGACTATATCATTGCGCACGTTCATGTTATTGGGGCCGTGACACGTGAACGAACATTTCATACGTGAACGCGCACAAACGGCACAATGACAGTCAGCGGCCCAGCGCATTCATGTGTTTGGGGCAAATCCATCCCAGAATGCACTCTGTTCCTACACGGAAGGAGGAGTGAAATCGCCTCATGCGCTTTAGAGCAAGCTCATAGCTCGCCACTCGGTGGCGCGCTATGAGCTTGTAGGTCTGCTATTTAAAAAAAATCGAAGAACGACTGACATTTTTAGAATCTGATCTCAGGTCATAATGGGTTAATCAGACCAGTGTGTGTCCAGTGGAAACCTCGTATGAATCTGATCTCAGGTCAGAATGGGTTAATGCAAGTGGATGGGAGGAGGAATCCGGTGCCGTATCTATTCATATATACTCTAAGGTCATAACCCATTGCATCACCATGCTGCGTGTCCGCTGTGCTACAGGTACAGCCGAGAGGGGAAATCAATACTTCCTCCCCCCCCCAAGAGAAATGAGTCAGCCAGCCATTAGGGGGCCGGGCTAACTAAGCTACCAGCACTGCTAATTCATCAAAATCACTGCTACTGACAGCTCAAAGCAGGACAACTTTGTTAAGACTATGCTTCTTTTTTTCATGCCGTGCACTGCTTTGTCGCCATAACACGATGAAAGGACCTGGGATGATGAAGAGAGGTGCTCGGAGGTATATGACTTAACCCCTTAACACCGGGAACGCATCTGTGTCACCTTATTATATATATATAGCGTTTAACCACTTTTAACCATTATTTTAAT
>NC_139708.1:27691942-27706942 GCF_964188405.1 Protomyctophum parallelum | reverse complement strand
CCGCTCCACCTTGGTTTTTTTTCAACAATATCTAACAAATATCGAGCTACAGACCGGAGCTACAGACCGGAGCTACAGACCAGAGCTACACATCCAGGAGCTCAGATCTGAGGTCCTGGGACATATACACACATGAGGTCACAGAACATGCCAGTATAGGCATAGTGGCAGCTTCAACGTTGGACAGCCTGGCTGGGGGCTTGGCCTCTCCTCCGCGCCAGCAGGGATGTGGTCATGCGTGTCAAACTGAACACGGAACAAAGGGGACACGTCTACTGTATAATTATCTACTGTACGTCTATACTGTATACGCAGACGACGACACAACATTTGGTGCAACGCTCAAGGGGAAGGAGGCGTGTGTGTGTGTGTGTGTGAACGCACAAATTAAGGGCACAGCGCATGCAGGACTGGATCTGGGCTATGGGGAGGGTAAAGGAATGGTGAGCATGCATGGGTGGAAAATATATTAAATATCTAAAATATGTAGTGGAGTAAACGTACAAAATGTGCCTCTGAAATGTAGTGGAGTATATAGAAGTAAAAGTACTGGAAATCGGAAAGACTTGAGTACAAGAGTACAAGTACAAACAAATACCTCAAAATTGCACTTTAAGTACAGTGTACTTAATTTACTTTCCACCACTGGGAGTGAGTAAAGGGACTGGGGGGGGGGGGGGGTTCGTGTGTGTGTGTTTGTGTGTGCGTGTGTGTAGCCTATGTGTGTGTGTGTGTGTGTGTGTGTGTGTTTGTTGTGCGCGTCTTTGTGGCCCTAGCTGTGGCCCCTGCATGTCGTGGCCCCTGGGGGGGGGGGGGGGGGGGGGGTGGGGGGGGGGCTGCTTGGTAAGCGGAGGAAAAAGGGACAGTAATAGTATCTGACTTGTGTCGTGAGCTGTGAGAACCATCTGTGGATCAGGACTCACACGAGGGAGGAGGACAGACTCAACTGGGTCACGTACTGGATACACACACACGACGCATGCACGCACGCACGCCACCCCAGTGCCTTTACACACACACACACACACACCACGCACTGTGCAGCGAAACTTACAGTATGCATATATATACACGAGAAGTCCTAATATGCAAGATAGAAGCACATACTGCATGTAACATGCATACAAACAAAAGAAAACACATGTCTTCTTGTCCTTTTCGTGTCACAGCACATAGACATGCATGTGGGCAGTGAGGTGAACATATAGAACCCTATGAAGGATGTGTCACTGAGGGAGCCGTGCGAGCTCACGTGGGCGAGAAGAGAACTGAAGGCTGCATGGATTATACTAAGGAACACGAGCGAGGGACAGTTTACGTGCATACACAATGCCTTGGATGAATGTGAGGATTCCAGTCATAAACACGCACACGCACGCGCGCGCAGCGCACACACACACACACACACACCTCTGACGCCACGCGCACGTCGCTATGACTCAGCCATAACCATGCCCGTAAGAGAAGCGACCTCGCCCTTTCCCTGGGTGACAGCTGGGCGAGCGCTAGCGCATTGGCATGGGGGGGGGGGTCAGATCAACATATGGAATTATGAAATCTGCATCTGCCCATATATGGAGCGTGGCTTTAGTGTACAGGGTTTGATGAGGTCAGATCAACATATGGAATGTCAGAAGTCACAACAGGTCAGTTGATATATGGAGATCTAAGGGTTTGAGGTCAGATGTAGAGTTGCTGGCCTGCTCCATATATATGCAGATCTAGGTGATGATCCAGTCCTCTCCATGTATGACCTATCCAGGGTTAGATGAGGTCAGTGTGGGGATTTTCCTATACGGAGATGGCCATATATGGTGGCGTGACGTGTCACGGGATCTACGGGTCTTCATGATGTCACGTGATGTCACGAGGCATGACCATATATGGAGGTTTCCATAGGGGAGGGGAGGGGAGAGGAGAGGAGAGGAGAGGAGAGGAGAGGAGAGGAGAGGAGAGGAGAGGAGAGGAGAGGAGAGGAGAGGAGAGGAGAGGAGAGGAGAGGAGAGGAGAGGAGAGGAGAGGAGAGGAGAGGAGAGGAGAGTTCTGACCTACTTTATGCATGTTGAAAGTGAACATAAAGTTGAGAGAAGTGGTATAAACATGCACACACCTCACACACCATGAATAATGGAGCCGGGGCCGCTGCTTTTATCAAACACCACATTGACTCTTTACTAAACCATTGTGTTTGCTTGGAGCCACACACACACACACACACACACATGCATGCACGCACACGCACGCACACAACCTCTTTATCTCTCACTCTCTCATTGTGTTTTAAGTATTCTTCTCTATATTTATTTTCCCTGTCTCTCTCCCTCTCTCTCCCCCTCCCTGCGAGTGTTTTGTTGAAGAGGAGATAAGATGGGTCGTGATTGGCTGGGACAGATAAGAGATAATATTGTGATTGGCTTAGGAGATTTTCTCTTCTCATCACACCCTGGCAGACACACTTATAATAGAGCATACATGCGTGCGTGCATGTGCGTGTGTGTGTGTGTGTGTGTGTGTGTGTGTGTGTGTGTGTGTGTGTGTGTGTGTGTGTGTGTGTGTGCTTTTCACACACAGCCTGTGAACCACGGAGAAGAGAAGATTGAGGAATACAAGAGAGAGAGAGAGAGAGAGAGAGAGAGAGAGAGAGAGAGAAGAGAGAGGGAGGGGGGTGGATGGATGGATGGATGGATGGATGGATGGATGGATGGATGGATGAATGGATGGATGGCAGAGGGAAAGAGAAATTATGTTCCCTGTGGCTGCTGTGGCTATAAATGTGACTCATAATGTCTTTGATCTGCAAATTAGGAAGACTATGTGTGCGTGTGTGCGCACACACGCACACACAGCCAACACAGAAATGTCCCCGCTTCCCTCTACCCAGCAGTAGCCCACCACCCCCCCTCTCTCCCCCTCTCTCTCCCTCTCCCCATCTCTCCCCCTCTCCCTCTCATATTGCAGTAGTGTTTATCCTTACATCCTCCTTGCTTCCATGTTGCATTTTCAGTTGGACATGTAATGAAAACTGGCAGAATGCATTACTTTGCTCTACTCTCTCTCTCTCTCCCTCTCTCTCTCAGAGAGTAGACATTGACCTCCAAGGGTCGATTCTTTGCACTCAGTTATTTGACGTTCATTCACAAAGTGATTGGCCCTCACAGAGGGGCGGGTCGTTACTGACGTAACCAATATAGCGTTAAATGAAAACTCTGGATTGTCCTGCTTCTGTGTCTCCGTTTCTCCTACTAGAATAGGATCTGTAAAACCACACCCGTGTGTGAAGGGAGGGGTGCTCTTATCATTGCACATCATCATGATTTGCACATGACATATAAATTCTCCTTTCATTGTCAATGTCATTTAATGTTTGTGTTAGCTAGTTAGTCATTCTTGGCAAAATACTTCTTTAAAGGACAACTTTAGTTTTTTTCAACCAAGGTTCATGTTTTAGGTTGTTATTAGAGAAAGTAAAAGATGGGTGTTGCATTTTTTTCATTTGCTGCTTTTTTCGTTTTAGAGATTTTAGCTGTTTTTGACAGGGGGGCGGGGGCATTCGAGCATGGGGCTAAATATTTTTTTATATTTAGCCCCATGCTCGAATGCCCCCGCCCCCCTGTCAAAAACAGCTACAATCCCTAAAACGAAAGAGAGCAGCAAATTAAAAAATAAATAAATAACACTCATCTTTTACTTTCTCTAAACTAAAGTTGTCCTTTAACGTGCAGAAAACAACCACAAGGCATCAGGGCCAGTCTTTTGTCAAATGTCAGGGCCAAAAATTGGGACCGCAGATAGCAGAAAGCCACCATTCATTGGTCGACCATGCATGTGCCCGGTGCTGTCAAGTGGATAGTCCAGGCCTGCATGGCCTGACATTGCATGAATTATACGTTCCAAAAGATCCATCTAGCTCTATCTATGTAGAGCAGCCACATTGGAAAGAAATTGGGCCTTCCTTACTTCCTTCACAGGTTTTTACCAATTACACTAATTACTGCTCCATTTAGTGTAGCACAGTAATAGTTGTCAAACTTTCAAGGACGGCCATAACTCTGAGAATCAGTGTACGAATGGAACCAAATGAAGACCGCAAGGTCCATTCGGTTCAATCTGTACACTCTCAGAGTTACACAGCAGTAAAAGGGGCCAATATGGCCGCAAGTGCACAGAGTCGAAAAGTATTTCCACCGAAGTCATTATGAAGTCTCTCCGCGGAGAAGAGGTTTTCCCTGTGGAGATGTGAGGTTTGACACATTGGACAGCGCGTAGTCAGGTTTCTGCTTCTCCACATATAGTGGATATTAGTTTGATATAATGAGGATATTACATTACGCAGTGTGGCGGGAGTGGAGAATAAGGCTATACGACGTACTGTATAGCTTATATTCTCATCATTGTCACATGAGTCACACACACACACACACACACACACACACACACACTGCCGTAATGAAACCCTGCATGGGAGCTAATTGAACTCAAACGGTGTAACAAATGGAACCGAAATAATATGTCCATTACTTCGCTTCCGTTTGTGCCGTGAAATTAACACATGGGATTTTACGCACGCACGCACGCCTAGTCGCCTACATACAGTAGTGTGTCAGGGACTGTAGAAGGAGCCTGAAGAGGTCAAGACACAGTACGCACTACGCAGCAGGAAGATAGAAGTGGTTGAAGCTTATCTCACAGCAGTACCAATAACAGTTATACTCTGATGTCCCTCTGAGATAAAGCCACTGAGCACTTTCAGCCCGGCCTCCCTCATTTTGCAGCAAGTTCATCATATAGGCTAGAACTGTCCAAGAAATGGTCTAAAGAGGTTCAAACAGTAGCAAAAAATACTTATTTATTTTGCTACTGGCTGCAGGGCGTACAACATCGTACAACTGAAGCGCAATACATAATAGGCCTACTCCTCCCGACTCGAATGGGAACGGTTCGGAAACGCTTCCAAAACTAAAGTTCGGAGATGCAGGACATCTGGAGCTGCACGGTTTCTGAGAGAATGTTCTGCATAATATCACCTTCCTTTCCGAAGAAAAGTTACATATGACGCAGAACTGTCAAGCCAACACATTCCAGCTGTGAAGAGTGACTGGACTGAGATCCTCCTCCTATAGTTAGGGAAAGTGTGTGACCAGAATACATGCTTAGCTTTCTTCACAAACTTTGACAGCTTCTGAAAGTTGGGGTACCATTAACAACCTATGTGCAAAGGCAATGTTTTCTAAATTTCATTCTAAATTTCATGTGACAGGTCAACTATTTTTCATGATTCTAAATCCATCGCAAGCATTCATTTTGCACGAAAAACACTCCCTAAGCTATAAAAAAAGCCATAGCCACTTTGCTCGGTGTCAAACTGTTGAAAGGTGTTGCACTGCACCTGCATGGAACCTCCCAGCAGGTGGTTATGAGAAGCGTGAGAGCGTTTTGGAGAAAAGACGCGCATGCTCAGCAAGTCCTTACAAGGTTAGGAAATACCCTCCCTTTAAAAAGAAGGCCATGTCCAGTTATTATAAACGACTTTGAGTTGCTTTTTTTTGCTTGGTTCTAAAGTGCAGTTGCATATTTTGTCCTTAATTGCTTCCAAATGCTGTTTAACCCAAGGGCTCTCAAACAGCTCCAGGATGAAATGACCGAGTGGGCTGAAAATGGCGAGAGGGCACACGTCAATTGTCTATAATAAAACAATTATGTGGCACTTTACGAGTCCCTCAACGACCTAACAGGCGTATGCAGAGGCTGAACCTGTGTAATTTAGATAGTATATTATGCAGACATACTGTAGCACTCTATATTGTATACTCTTAGCAGAGGCAAGGAAGCAACCATGTGCTCAGGAGGTGTGCAGGTATATAAATAAAAAGGTAAAAATGTAAAAAGGTGCTCCTGGGATCAATCGGGATAACACATCTACATAGAACAAAGCATTAAGTGTGCTTGGATCTCCGCTGGATCTCCGCTTTGTTCTATATAGTGTATACTCATCGTTTCATTGTACAGATATTCTACCGTACGGATGCTATAGGATCTTAGCTTGCTTATGATCCTCGATGACTGTTTGTATGTACAGTATTTTATGTATTCCCTGGTGTTGTTCTCGCTTACCGTAAGACGCTCTGGATTTAGAGTGTCTGCTAAATGCCTAAATTGTAAGTTGTATAAAACTTAAACTGAGGGGGAAGAATTTGCAACTGAGGATGCAAGGCCCCCTCTGGCACCAGGCCTGCAAGGACGACCCCCAAACAAATTAAGCAGTAAGCCACGAGAGGTCTCAGGTTACCGGGTATTTTACACTGGCTGGGGGCGTATATGCAGCCCCCCAGCCAGTGTAAAATACCCGGTAAGCTGGGGCCTCGAGTGGCTTATTGCTTTTCTAAAACGGTTACAAACATATAGCAACATTAACCTAATAAAACGATTGAATTCACAAAAGTAGCTATACGCTTTGCGCCACCAGAGCGAGCCACAGCACTCCCTTGTTTTGCTCGGCAAATAGCCCCAGTGATTGAAGGAGTGGGTTATCGGTGGAATTTACACCGGTCACGTGACGGTAACCAGCCAATCAGAATCAAGTATTGGGACTGACCCGTTTTAGAATATGTATTTGACCACAGATATCCGCCGTGTGATCGCCGCGGTCACACGGCCACGGCGGGGCGCCTGCAGTGCATTTTCAAAAATGTCAGACCTACAAGCTCATAGCGCGCCACTCGGTGGCGCGCTATGAGCTTGTAGCATGTAGATCTATTTTTCAATATTTAAAGCATAACAAAAGGGGATCCACTTCCCGCCCAAAATGGGTTAGTACAGCAGGAAAGTAATGGTTGCTACTGCAGTGGTAAGCCTTACACAACCTCAATTGCGTGTAAGTGTGTGTGTGCGCGCGCGCGTGCATGCGTCCATGTCCCCGCTTCCCTCTACCCAGCAGTAGACGCCCCCCCCCCTCTCTCTCTCTCATTGCAGTACACTGTTTATCCTTACATCCTCCTTGCTTCCATGTTGCGGTTTCAGTTGGACATGTAATGAAAACTGGCAGGATACATTACTTTGCTCTACACTAGCTACTATTTTTTTGCGCTCTCCTACACTCCCCTCCCCCCCCCCCCCCTCCCCCTCTCTCTGTCTCACACACACACACACACACACACACACACACACACACACACACACACACACACACTCAACCTCCACTTCTCCCATTTTTTAAATGGTTGTCCTCGATGCTGTAATAGTCACCCTTTATGTGAGTTATGAATACAAACTTAACTATTAGCATTTTTATAGTCTCCTCCATGACGGCTGGAATATATACACGACGGAAGACAATATGCAATCACCGGCAAGAGCCGACGCAACGTGACAGAGAGTGGATATTTAAATTGCATTCTCATTTCCACCAATTGTGGTCGTTTGGAATGGGGATTTGTTTCCAAGCTCCGCCGGGGGAAAGAAATGCTCTATTAAAATGGCTGTGTTGGTTGTGCTGCATTGTGCCCAAACAGAGCTGACGTGCCCTGAAAATAACTCATCCCTGTGTAGAGCCACAGCGCTGGAACTGGCCATTATCTCATTCCATTCATCAAAATAATCCAGAGGTGTGCTTAATAACCCATTTTGGGGCCGGGAACCCCTTTTGGCGTTAACATTATGTTATGCTTTAGCTATTGAAAAATAGCAGACCTACAAGCTCATAGCATGCCACCGAGTGGCGCGCTACGAGCTTGTAGGTCTGCTATTTTTTGAAAAGTCGAAGAACGACTGACATAGAAACATAGCTTTTTCAGAAAACTCTCAGGATGTAGAAGACATTTTTAGAATCTGATCTCAGGTCAGAATGGCTTAATACTTGCAGTAATTTCTTTAGGATGGGGCACTAGCCCCCTCCTCTATGCCCAGCTTTGTGTGTGTACCCCCCATAGCAATGATTTTGATTGGCCGAGGGCTTAAAAAGTGAAGATTAAAAAGTGAGGACAGATAAGTGATTGGCCGGAATGTGATGGTGTAATGACGATAAGAGCGCCCCTTATACTCTGTTGCACAATGGCTTCTCGCAAAACAAAAAAAAGCTGATCTACAGAGAAACTTTAGCAAGAGGAACTAGATTGGGTCCTTGTGTGAGGCCTTGAGTAGAACCCAGGGCCAGTGGAGGACCTTGGGGAGCTTGATTACTGAGGACCTTGACTACAGTAAGACACAAGAGTGGGACATTTTGTAACGGTCTTAGGGTCCGGGCTACACTGGGGATGGAATACGCTGCCACTATGAGAGAGACAGAATGCCAATCAGCATGCCTGTAAATCAATGATTAACTTGAACCGCCCACCTTACAGAGGATACGTCGCAGGAGACTCGCTGGAATGTTTGCTGGAAATTATACCCAGAATGCTTTCCTTCCGCCGCATCACAGCAGAACCGCCTCCGTCCTTGGAAGTATAGCTATATGCTCCCGCGGCAAACTCGCAAGTCTGAACTCCCAAGAACGCAAGTCTGACCTTCCCAAGTTTGGCCATTATTGAGAAACGGCCAACATAGAGTGCATTTGACTCCAAACCCTTCCTCTCCTTCCCATTCCATTCCATATTTTTCTACAGTCTTCTCTTCATAATGAAGTCCCTTCTTCACGCCAACTCTTCACGTCTCGCTCCCTCTCTCCACTGCAGTACTGCGTGCGTGTGCGTGCGTGTGTGCGTGGTGTGCGCTTGTCCGTGAAAAAAACATAGCAGACAAACATTTTTTACCGGTCTCTCTTCCATCCCTCCTCTCCTCTCTACATGTGTACCTGTCTCCCCACATCCACATCTCCTCCTGCCGCAGTCCCAAAAAACCTCTTTTAGCTCCAGGCCTGCAAAAGTGAAATCTGATGTCTCCCCGCCGGCAAACCCAAACGGGTGAAAATAGCCGAAAATAACCTGTATCCTTCCTTCCTTCCTTTCAATTTATCTCTCTCTCTCTCTCTCTCTCTCTCTCTCTTACCCCGCATGTTTGCACATGAAAAGGCTTTTCTCTTGGTGGAGTTAGCGCCTCATACTCCAGTACAGAAACACTCTCAATTATTTATAAATATTTTCCCCAAACTATTGGGACAGGCTAAAAAACTAAAAGAGTCTGTAAACCATATGCACAATATGCAATAAGGAAGACAAATAAACCAATGGTTCAATGTGTTTAAAGAGGACAGCACCCGTTCCATAACGCAGTGCAGCCACGTCAGATTATTGAATCATTGCACTTGTTGTATCGAGTATGCATCAAGTGAACTCGCATACGGGTTCAGAATTTACATACAGCAGCATATGCATTCATTTTGTATTCTCTCTGTCTCTCTCTCTCTCTCTCTCTCTCTCTCTCTTATGTATTGTGTATTGTGTGCAGGTCACCCAGCGTTGAACCCATAATCCTGACAGAAACAATCACAGAGAACAGAACAACAATGGAGCTACGGACCACTGTGCCACACTGCTACAATACTGCATTACACACAGGATACAGAGGTCCTTGGCGACATGACAGTAACTCGTGCATGTGTGTGCGCGTGCGTGTGCCTGTGTGTGCGTCACTGCATGCGTGTGTGTGTGTGCGTGTGCATGTGTGTGCGCACATGTTGTGAAACGGTTTATTCATACTAAACAAATGTTCATTCTCCGGACCATGCTTCAGGCCGCAGCACACTCTGAGTTGGAAATGGATGAATCATTTCATAAAATAATTACTACTATGTGTTTGTTTGTTTGTTTGTTTATTTTACAAACGAACCTCTTCATTTGAAAAGATACAGCATCTTGGACAGACATTATGTATCGTGTGTTGGTGCCAAAATAAAAATATATATACACCGTGTGTGTGTGTGTGTGTGCATGCATGCATTCTCTCTCTAATCAATTTATTGATGGATAATAAAATAGCAATAGAAGGTATGATAATGTGCATGCATAAAGTGAGTGGCACATCGGGAGTGAAAAGTGAGTTTAACGTCGTTTAACACAATCAGATATAGGTCTTCTCTGATTGGATAGTATATGGACTGTCAAGGCCAGCAGGTAGCGGGTATGATGATGATGATGATGTCATGAGCATACCCTTGACATTAACTGACACTTTTCAATTAGTTGCTTCTCGATTATTGGATTAACCTACAAGAGCAAGATAAGTATAGGATTGATATTGCTTCTAAATGTCAGTCTGGATATATATATATATATATATATATATATATATATATATATATATATATATATATATATATATATAGTGTATTTGACTCCATCTCCTTCCTGTTCCATTCCATCTGCCATTGTTCTGCTCTTCTCTCCATAATGGTGTCCTCTCTTCTCTCCAACTCTCCACTTCTCCCTCCCTCTTCTCTCCACTGCAGTGCTGTGTGTGCGCGTGTGTGTGCGTGCGTGCGTGTGTATGTGTGCGTGCGTGTGTGTGCGTGCGCGTGCGTGCGTGCGTGGGCTCAATGGTGATCAATAAGAGTTTGGGCAGTGGCTCAACATAATTAGAGAGGAATACAGAGAATCACCCTGCCAGGACACTGCTTCCTAAAGCGCTTGCACGCGCGCACACGCGTGTGTGTGTGTGTGTGTGTGTGTGTGTGTGTGTGTGTGTGTGCATTATTAGATACTGAGATTCACTGCCTCCAGCCAACCGTCTCTCTCTCTCTCTCTCTGTAACTTCTCCAGCCCTACTCTCCCTCTGTTCGTCTCTTCCTGTACAGAATCACTCCTCCATGTTTTCTTGGAAAACTCTCTCTCTCTCCCTCTCTCTCTCTCTCTCTCTGTTCACTGGGGCGTTCTCTCCCAACATGTTACAAAACCAGACATGCAGGTGGAGCATTATATAGTGGGGTGTAGCCAGGTGGACAGACGGAGGTCTCCCCGCCTAGCGGTATAGGTCTGCAGGGGGACATCTACATTCTATACATGTTGCTTTATAGTTGGAAAGCATTCAGGAGTTCTACAGAAATATATAAACTGCACTGCAGAACCAAAGAAGCTCAGACCTTTATAGGGCCGCCATTCATAACCGCGTGCTTCATGCTTTTGATATCTGGTCATTTATGTTTTTGAACGAAATATAGTATATAATATAGTGTACTAAATATACTGTCGATTTTGTCAACAAATAAACACTAGACTAAAATGTCAGGAAGGGACTATAGTGGACGAGAGATCCAGTATAAGTCATTTTACACTGAAGATAGCAGATCTACAAGCTTCAGGAAACTATGACTAAAACTAAAATGGAAATGTGTCGCCAAAAACAACACTGCTGGAGTAGCAAGCTACCATTCTCATTGGCTGCCGTATCGTATAGTGACGTACACTACTAGCAAGCTATCATTCTCATTGGCTGCCGTATCGTATAGTGACCGTATACTACTAGCAAGCTATCATTCTCATTGGCTGCCGTATCGTATAGTGACCGTATACTACTAGCAAGCTATCATTCTCATTGGCTGCCGTATCGTATAGTGACGTACACTACTAGCAAGCTATCATTCTCATTGGCTGCCTCGTCTCTAGGCAACCAGGCACTTTTTGCCTCTAGCCGAACTCCTGAAGTCAAACCATCCGACACTATGAAACTTTTATGAAACTATACAGTCAAAGACAGCGAGCGCTGCTGCTGATATGAACGGGTAACGACGCGGCCGTCGGGATAATGGCTGAACGGCCATGAATGTCGTCAAGCGATAATCACCAGTAGGTTACTTATCACTCTGTGTATACTATATACTCAATGCAGAAGTGCAATTACTGCCGCCACAGTGAAAATGCACTTACGTGGCCAGTTAACCCATTCTGACCTGAGATCAGATTCATACGAGGTTTCCGCCGGACACACACTGGTCTGATGAACCCATTCTGACCTGAGATCAGATTCTAAAAATGTCAGTCGTTCTTCGATTTAAAAACAAATAGCAGACCTACAAGCTCGTATCGCGCCACTCGGTGGCGCGATATGAGCTTGTAGATCTGCTATTTTAAATAGCTAAAGCACGACATGATGCTGACACCAAAATGGGTTCCCGTTCAGAAGTTAAGTTAAGACCGAGGTTAGGAGTTTAGGGTTGGGTCTAGTAATAGTCGGACAACGTGAGCCAGTCGGCTCCATGCAGAGCCATAAAGTATGAGACATGCATGAGTTACGACATTGAGGGGGCAGAAAACAGCCCCGGTCACGTGGTTCATGTAACTCGTCTGTCACTGTAAAGCCCTGCATAGACTCCAATGCATTCCGTAAAACTTGCGGTTCAGACCTTTATTCGCCAATTTTATTTTCATTTTATTCATTCACTATTCGCCAATAGAGGTCTAAGAAGAGCCGCCATTTGGACTGCAGGCCCCATGCGTGCATGAAGTGAATGGAATTGTCGTAACTCTGTCTGTACTCTATATGGCTGTGGTCGGCCCCAGGCGAGCATGGTGGCTTGATTGCATTCCAGTGATATAAGTAAACTATACTGGTGTGATTATGGGTTGACTTTCACTCGAATCCGCCAACGCGTGCAGCCGTGCACACAGACAGTGCTTACATGCGAGTGCAAAGAGAAGAGAAACGGGGGAGCGTGAGATAGACAGAGAGGATTGAGATAGAGGCTAAATTAACATGCCTAGATAACTAATTACAGAGAGGGAAGAGGGAGAAAAGCCTCCACGAATCCTCATTGAACTGAGAAAAGCCTGGAGCTCCGAGTCTCTGGACGCGTGCACGCACACACACACACACACACACACACACACACAATGGAAGCCATTTTCAACACTTTTGCGTGTGTGCATGTGAGCGTGCGCACGAATCTGGGCGCCGCGTAAACCAGAGAGCATGCTGAGAATAATCACTTTGAGTCGAGTCACATGGGATGTAAACTCAAATGGTATTTCAGGAAGTCTCTCTGAAAAGCAAACTCACCTGGGAGTTCAACTGTGTGTGTGTGTGTGTGTGTGTGTGTGTGTGTGTGTGTGTGTGTGTGTGTGTGTGTGTGTGTGTGTGTGTGTGTGTGTGTGTGTGTTCCGGTACTTTTAATCTTGTGAGCACTGCAGCAGATGTCCTCCAGCTGACAGAAAAGTGTGTACGCTCAGCTGGCTGTTATAGGATTAGAGCCAGAGGTGTACAGTACAGTCACGGTCAATGTCAGGGGATAAGGGTTCAGGCTCAGTGCTAAAAGGTCACAGTTAAGTGTTCCAGAATGAACTGCAGTGCAGTACATGGTTCTAAAAGTGGCCGTGGAACTGATGGTCATCGACTGTCCAACCCACCGAGGAGCTGATGGTCATTGACTGAAGGAGAATCACACGGACTAACAGACTGCAGTTTCCTGCTTTTTATATATAATAGTGGGATTATGTATTTCCACTATAGAGCGTGCAAAACATGACGGCAATTGCACAAACAACAAACAATTTCCGAATGCAACTCGCTGGAAAAAAAGACAATTCTTTCAAGATGAAACATGTGGAAATTATGATCATTATGTTGGCGTCCACCGATGTGTTCATTATGATTTAAATTGTTAAAGCATGCAGTGGGTGTTACTGATGACTGGTGACCTGCAGTGGTGGAGAGGAACTGTACATTTACTATACCCAATTTCCAATATTTGTCCATTTGTCCATCTCAGAGCCATTTCTTTTTTCTTTTTAAAGAAGGTTGGTGAGAGCAGCTGCTAACAAAGCCATTGGCATACTGCTTTAGAAACCAATCATAATGTCCATCTATCCAATCATATCTATGAAGCACAACCTTGAACCTATATATGAAGCACTGCTCTAAAAACTAAGGCAGGTCTTTATTCCTCTCCTTTCTTTAATTTACCACTTCTTATACACTTGGTTGACTATAGTCCCCCCGCGGGACCTGTACTTGGCCCCATCCTTTTTTCACCCCTCTCTATATAAAACCAATTCTCCTCGCCGAAAATAGCAGATCTACTGTACGAGCTCACAGCGCGACACATTTTGACCTCGTAAGATCTGCTATTTTTTGCCCGAGTCGGGTTGATTGAAAAAGAACGCAGCGATGACAGTGCAACTTCCCAAAGTGAAGTTGAATGTAACTGAAGTGATGTTGGTGAATTCCAAATATAATTTTGAAAGTATGCCCTCGGGGCTGCCGGAACCCTGCTGTTGTCAATGCATTATTGGGACTCATGCTGTGCGTCTGTGTCAGACGAACAGACGAAGCGTCTCAGATTGAGAAGCCTATAAAGACGCGCGGCTCCATCGCGGTGAAGGCATGTTTCCAGTAAGACAGAGACAGGCAGACAAGAGACGAAGATAGATGATACTCCCACCCACGGGTTGAACCCCGGACAGCGCTCATTTTAGGTTCACTCAGCATCAGCATGTATAGTTTTAACAAGAAGTGCATTACTTTTTAATGACTTTAACCCATTCTGACCTGAGATCAGATTCATACGAGGTTTCCACTGGACACACACTGGTCTGATTAACCCATTCTGACCTGAGATCAGATTCTAAAAATGTCAGTCGTTCTTCGATTTTTCAAAAATAGCAGACCTACAAGCTCGTAGCGCGCCACTCGGTGGCGTGCTACGAGCTTGTAGATCTGCTATTTTTCAATAGCTAAAGCATAACATGATGCTGACACCAAAATGGATTCCCGCCCAGAATGGGTTAACATAGCAGCCAACAATAGAAGATCAATCCGACAGCATGGAACCATTCATTCAACGTCATATTGCATCATAAATATACTGTAGTAACAATGATACTATTTGACTGAGATGTATAGTGGAGTAAAAGTTAAAGTATAAAAATTAGGCCTGGGCCGTGGCTCAGCGGTCCAGGCACCTTGGCCGGTAGTCCGGCAGTGTGCCACGGGTTCGACTCCCGATCCCGACGGCCTTTACTGCATGTCACTCCCCCATTTCCTGTCAGCCTACTGTCTGTCCCTCTATAAAACAAATACAAAATAAAGGCGAAAGCCGCAAAAAAAAAAGTATAAAAAAGTGGAAATACTCAACACAGA
>NC_139708.1:27684442-27686942 GCF_964188405.1 Protomyctophum parallelum | reverse complement strand
CCGTAAAGTAATGTCCTACTTCAGTAATGCCCCCCATAAAGTAATGTCCTACTTCAGTAATGTCCCCCCATAAAGTAATGTCCTACTTCAGTAATGTCCCCCCGTAAAGTAATGTCCTACTTCAGTAATGTCCCCCCGTAAAGTAATGTCCTACTTCAGTAATGTCCCCCCGTAAAGTAATGTCCTACTTCAGTAATGTCCCCCGTAAAGTAATGTCCTACTTCAGTAATGTCCCCCCGTAAAGTAATGTCCTACTTCAGTAATGTCCCCCCCGTAAAGTAATGTCCTACTTCAGTAATGTCCCCCCGTAAAGTAATGTCCTACTTCAGTAATGTCCCCCCGTAAAGTAATGTCCTACTTCAGTAATGTCCCCCCGTAAAGTAATGTCCTACTTCAGTAATGTCCCCCCGTAAAGTAATGTCCTACTTCAGTAATGTCCCCCCCCGTAAAGTAATGTCCTACTTCAGTAATGTCCCCCCTTAAAGTAATGTCCTACTTCAGTAATGTCCCCCCGTAAAGTAATGTCCTACTTCAGTAATGTCCCCCGTAAAGTAATGTCCTACTTCAGTAATGTCCCCCCGTAAAGTAATGTCCTACTTCAGTAATGTCCCCCGTAAAGTAATGTCCTACTTCAGTAATGTCCCCCCCATAAAGTAATGTCCTACTTCAGTAATGTCCCCCCCGTAAAGTAATGTCCTACTTCAGTAATGTCCCCCGTAAAGTAATGTCCTACTTCAGTAATGTCCCCCATAAGTAATGTCTACTTCAGTAATGTCCCCCATAAAGTAATGTCCTACTTCAGTAATGTCCCCCGTAAGTAATGTCCTACTTCAGTAATGTCCCCCGTAAAGTAATGTCCTACTTCAGTAATGTCCCCCCCGTAAAGTAATGTCCTACTTCAGTAATGTCCCCCCCCGTAAAGTAATGTCCTACTAAAGTAATGTCCTACTTCAGTAATGTCCCCCATAAAGTAATGTCCTACTTCAGTAATGTCCCCCCCGTAAAGTAATGTCCTACTTCAGTAATGTCCCCCCATAAAGTAATGTCCTACTTCAGTAATGTCCCCCCATAAAGTAATGTCCTACTTCAGTAATGTCCCCCGTAAAGTAATGTCCTACTTCAGTAATGTCCCCCATAAAGTAATGTCCTACTTCAGTAATGTCCCCCATAAAGTAATGTCCTACTTCAGTAATGTCCCCCCGTAAAGTAATGTCCTACTTCAGTAATGTCCCCCCGTAAAGTAATGTCCTACTTCAGTAATGTCCCCCCGTAAAGTAATGTCCTACTTCAGTAATGTCCCCCCGTAAAGTAATGTCCTACTTCAGTAATGTCCCCCGTAAAGTAATGTCCTACTTCAGTATGTCCCCACCCGTAAAGTAATGTCCTACTTCAGTAATGTCCCCCCATAAAGTAATGTCCTACTTCAGTAATGTCCCCCCCGTAAAGTAATGTCCTACTTCAGTAATGTCCCCCCCGTAAAGTAATGTCCTACTTCAGTAATGTCCCCCCCGTAAAGTAATGTCCTACTTCAGTAATGTCCCCCCCATAAAGTAATGTCCTACTTCAGTAATGTCCCCCCGTAAGTAATGTCCTACTTCAGTAATGTCCCCCCGTAAAGTAATGTCCTACTTCAGTAATGTCCCCCGTAAAGTAATGTCCTACTTCAGTAATGTCCCCCCCGTAAAGTAATGTCCTACTTCCAGTAATGTCCCCCCGTAAAGTAATGTCCTACTTCAGTAATGTCCCCCCCGTAAAGTAATGTCCTACTTCAGTAATGTCCCCCCGTAAAGTAATGTCCTACTTCAGTAATGTCCCCCCGTAAAGTAATGTCCTACTTCAGTAATGTCCCCCCGTAAAGTAATGTCCTACTTCAGTAATGTCCCCCCCCGTAAAGTAATGTCCTACTTCAGTAATGTCCCCCCCCGTAAAGTAATGTCCTACTTCAGTTAATGTCCCCCCCGTAAAGTAATGTCCTACTTCATATGTCTCCCGTAAAGTAATGTCCTACTTCAGTAATGTCCTACTGAAATAATGTCCTACTTCAGTAATGTCCCCCCGTAAAGTAATGTCCTACTTCAGTAATGTCCCCCGTAAAGTAATGTCCTACTTCAGTAATGTCCCCGTAAAGTAATGTCCTACTTCAGTAATGTCCCCCCATAAAGTAATGTCCTACTTCAGTAATGTCCCCCCATAAAGTAATGTCCTACTTCAGCACACAAGAGAGTCACTGAGAAGCAGTGGAATTCGCAGCAACGTGTCCTGATGCGACATGTTGTGTGAGATTGTAGGTTGGCCCTTTGCGCTGTACTTAATACAAATATTTTAACAATAAAAAAGAGGGTTTTGAACATACAGGGCATGTGATTTCGTCGACTACCTTTTTTTCACTGACGAAAACTAAATGGAAACTAAATGGAAACTATAGGCTATGCTGACTAAACTATACTGACAATTTCGTCAACAAATAAAAACTAGACTAAAATGTTATAGGAAGGGACTA
>NC_139708.1:27641427-27684242 GCF_964188405.1 Protomyctophum parallelum | reverse complement strand
GCACAGCGTTCCTTTTGAGGCGCCGGCTGTCAGAGAGAGGAGATCACAGTAGAGCCACTCGCCGCTATAGCTTATGTGCCAAAGTCGTATTTTATTAGCAGACGACGAGAGGGTTTATGAAAACAAAGGAGATAACGCTTCGGCGGGCACGCTGCCTTACTCGGGGCCGTGCGGCTACGCTTTGATCTTACTTTGGCGCTCGGCCAATCACACTGTTTGCGTCCGTGCACTTTTCCGTCTTCACTTTTCTGTCCTCGCTCGTTTAATCCTCTATACGTTTGCGTTTGGCTCAGCCAATCAAATCATCGCTATTCGGGGTGCTCGGCCAATCAAATCATCGCTATGGGGGTATACACGCACAGTCACACTAACCTTGGACGCACCTAAAAAGAAAAGAAAAAAAAAGCTATACCAACATGGCACGCCAGTACCAGGTGGTGATGGAACCTGTACTGGCTCCGAGATGGACCCCTTTTTGGTGGAGAGGTTATGGGTGTTGTGGCGGGTGGGGGGGGAGGGGTGCATGGGGGAGGGGGGTGGTTGCACGGGGGAGGGGGACCCTGCGGGCGACGGTGTGCAGCCAGGTCACCGACTGTCGCTGCAGCATAGCGGACGACCAATTCTCCTCTCAGCGTAAAGGAACTGGCTGCGAGGGGGGGGAGCAGATGGTGATGGAGCTGGTCTCACTCCCACTGACGATGGAGGAATAGACTAGAGGTCCACCCAGGAAGAAGAGTGGGTTGTTAAAGGAGCATTCAGTGATTTGAAGAAAAAAAAGAAGAAAAACCCGGTCCACCCCGGTAACAAGATGTGCACATGCACACACACTACAGTGAGGGGACACGCGACAGGACAACGGCACGCACACCAAGGTCGTGATTGGCGGAAGGCCCCTCTCTATCCTGATTGGATGAAGGCTTTGCCACCTAGCCAAAAACGAAACCTACGTTTTTTTAACTGGGGACAGGAAGGAACTCCTTATATGGTCAGCACATTCTATAGTAGGGAGGATTATCACAACAAAACAAAAAAAGAAGTGATATTTGACTTAAGTGAAATCACTGAATATACCTTTAAAGTAATAGTTCATCCCCCCAAAAAAATGACTTATACATACCGGTACATACCGGTACATACCGGTACACAGACTTAATTGCACACCCCATGAAGCCTTGAATTTACGGAGATATTTTTGGGGTTTTTGTCACATTCCGAAGCCAATAACTGATGACCTGGAGTCTCCTTCTAGGTCTCCTGTTGACTGAAGTCCCGGGAAAATAAAATACTAATCAAAGGGGACTGGTTGTCCCAGTTTAGAACCCGCCACAGTGTCCGGTATAAGAACTTAACGCGGATGTCTAAATCCTTGACACAACCATATTGCAGTTGGCCAAACATGCGACGCATGTGTGAGCTTGTAGATCGGCTATTTTCAAAAGACATTCCGCAAATGAATACTTTTACTTATCGTTGACCATAAGTTGTTCGATGATTGATATTCTATATGACAATAATATGTCTTTAACGCACGCACATACACACACACTACGGGACAAGGGGGAGGATTAAGATTCCCCCCTGGTCGATAGCAATACGGTGACGGAGATAGTGCTGCAGAAAACAATACATGATAGGGAAGAAAGCTGTTTGTCTCTCTCACACACACACACACACACACACACACACACACGCACACATCTGTAAGTCTCTGATCCCATAATACAGCCTCCAGCACACTGACAACTCAATGGAACGGGATATGTTGCCTGAAAAAAAACATAATTTCCTTTCTTGTGGAGATAAGCATCTCTCATCTGAACATAAAATGCGTACGTGCGCATGTACGCGCACACACACACACACACACACACACACACACACACACACACACACACACACACACACACACACACACACACACACACACACACACACACACACACACACACACACACACACACACACACACACACACACACACTCCTGGTCCTGCTCATCCATTTTGAAAAATCTATATGCGCGTGACGCGCATGGGCAACCACAAGGCTGGGAAGTCCCATAGTCTCTCAGAGTATGGGATGTTCTCTCAGAGTATGGGATGTTCTCTCGGAGTATGGGATGTTCTCTCAGAGCAAGGGGTTTTCTCTCAAATGCTGTTTTAACCCATGTAAACCCTAGGGGCTCTATTTCCGTAAATGCTAAACCCCTTATCCTTAAACACATCTACAAACTCACAACGTGTCAATGTAGATCAGCTAGTTGAACTATTCAAACATTTTCAAAATAGTAAGTTTAGGGATAAGGGTTTTAGCATGGACGAAAATATAGCCCTAAATATCTTCACCAACAATAGCTGATCTACAAGCTCCCGACAAATCTATTGTGGTTTGGTTGCGTGCCAGAAGTGTTTGCTCAGTGCAACATTGAGGTTATCACAAATATAGAACGGTCAGCTAGCCTTTCAAAGCTCATTAACCAATTACATTGATTATCACATAACCGACAGAGCCACTCAGATTTCACCATAAATCACAGCCATAGTGGAGGTGAGAGATCTCCATTAGCATGTCATTGTTGTGATATTTGCACGACAGACAGACAGACAGACAGACAGACAGACAGACAGACAGACAGACAGACAGACAGACAGACAGACAGACAGACAGACAGACAGACAGACAGACAGACAGGTTGCCGCCGGGCTGCTGCTGTCACATTGCTGTAGTTCTCCCTGGAGCATGATGCAAGCGGACGGGTCGACGTGATTGGTTGATGAGGGGAAGAAAAGGGGGGATCGTGTGTGTGTGTGTGTGTGTGTGTGTGTGTGTGTGTGTGTGTGTGTGTGTGTGTGTGTGTGTGTGTGTGTGTGTGTGTGTGTGTATGACTGTGTGTGTGTGTGTGTGTGTGTGTGTGAGTGAGAGTAAAAGAGGTTGATGAAGGGCTGGTGAGGTCACTGCCTTGTCAACATCTGTTAGTAGACATTGACACCGAACAACACACAAGTGCACACACTCACACACACTCACACACACACTCACACACACACACACCTCAAAGTGAGCAGGGAAAACAGAGGACACATAATAGGGTGTGAAGAAAAGAGCGAAATAATGCTAAAGGCAACCTAATGGGGAGAGAGAGAGAAGCAGGTGAGAGACAGGTGGAGGGATGCAAGCAGAGAGAGAGAGACAGAGACAGAGACAGAGACAGAGAGAGAGAGAGAGAGACAGAGAGAGAGAGAGAGAGAGAGACAGAGACAGAGAAGACAGAGACAGAGAAGAGAGAGAGTGTGAGTGAGTGAGTGAGTGAGTGAGTGAGTGAGTGAGTGAGTGAGTGAGTGAGTGAGTGAGTGAGTGAGTGAGTGAGTGAGTGAGTGAGTATGTGTGTGTGTGTGTGAGTATGTGAAGTCTGTGTGTGCGTATGTAAAACAGTGGAAGAATGAGGCAAAGACTCAGAGGAGAGGTCGAGCGAGAGCGAACGCGGGGGAGAGAAAGGCAGGAAAGAAAAAGAGAGAGAGGGAGAGAGAGGGAGAGAGAGAGAGAGAGAGAGAGAGAGAGAGAGAGGTTAGTTGGATAAGTGGGGCAGTGCTGCAGCGTGACACATCAGCATTCTGAGCACAGCAACACAGAGCAGTGTAAAGGAACGCAGTGCCACCGCCAATCTCTCTCTCTCGCGCACACACACACACATGCACGCACACACACACACACACTTCAACGTGCACTACCACGCCGGTGTGTCACATGTTGAAACCAGACGATGTATGCGTGAGCTTGTCGATGCGACAGAGGCTAAATTCAGCAGAAGAGACGTGCCAGATGTACACACACACACACATCACTACACATCAATTATGTCCATGACAAACACTTTGGCATGCAGCACTGCATTGTGGGCAACATCCTGGGTGTTCCCCGATATCCAGTATACGTGCACGCATGCACAGATACACAACAATCTCCACTGCTGCAGTGTGACCACTCAGAACGTGGTATACTATATTATTTGCATAGTAGGCCTAGTGAATTGGTGCATACACGGTTCCTTTCAGTGTACAAATTGTATGGTGGAACTCGATTGATTGACTGATTGATTGAATGATTGATTGATTGATTCCCTGATGGCTGACTGACAACTGACTGATGAAATGATTGATTGATTCATCTGGCTGGCAGTTGTTAGTCAGTCTCTTCAGCGAGTGTGATTTGTTAATCCTACCGTTGCATTAAAAAAAACGACACAGAAAAACCACCAGCACCAACATAAATAAATGAATGGAAAAGTCAAAGGAGAAAGTTGTGTGGAACCTTAAACCGACGAACAGCAAAACAACTGTATATGGTTCTGATTGGTGGAGCTGGTTCCGGAAAGCCCTGCAGCTCAGAAACTTGTATGATCCAATTGTTTCCCAGAGTTTTAGAGCCTGTCGTTTAAACAAACACTAGTATTATACAGTAGGTCACGATAAGTACACCACCCACCACCCCCACTCCGCCAACCACACAATATACTCTGTCTCCACCTCTCAGTAAAAGTATGAATACTGCAACATACAATAAAGACTCCAGAATTCTAAATGTACTTGACAAAAGTATTGGCATGGAAACGTACTTAAAAGTAAAAGTATGAATTGTGCAGAATGTCCCTTTCAAGTTATCTTGTAGATAACCACTCTTCCTCTGACACTGCATTGATTCATGATGAAACCTTGGCCGGAGCCAGGAATGAGCAACGATCAAATCCAAAATGGCAATGACAATCTGCAGGTCAGTATAAAGTAGGTGATTATGATGTTGGATCTCTAACTAAAAGCCTTGTTCAGACGTGTATGACTTGCGAAGGGATTCAAGCCTGGTTATATCTACAAGCCTGTAGATCTGCATTAGGGCTTATATATCTGCATTATAGGGCTTATACTGTAGATCTGCATTGGGTATGTTGCAGAGAAATGAGCTTCATGGGGTAACAAGTCAGACGCGAGCCATTTAGCCCAATCAGACCCGAGACCAGATTCTACAAAATGACTTCCAAATCCTGACAGTTTTCTGGACAAAAAACATGTTTCTATGGTTCTCAAACTATTTCATGTCAAGGACCCGAAACATTATATGTATTTAGCCGGCCGACCCCATCTGAAAATATGTTGTTCCAGGGACCCTTCCAGAAGCAAAGATACGAGTTGCTGTAAAATAATATTAAAAGATTTGCACTCATTTTCTCAAACGATTTCTCAAAAAATATCAGATCTACAAGGTTGTAGATCTGCCATTTTTCCAACGGCTAAAGTTTAAAACAATGGTTAAAGTGGTTAAAAGTAATAAGGTGGGACAGATGCGTCCTCAGGTCTGAATGGGTTAAATAGGTATGGGGTATTATAGCGTAGATCAATACACGTTCACTTAAGATCCAGTCCTCATATTCTGCTAAATCTCACACACAACGGAAACATGAGCCTGGCTTCAAAGACGTGGGATTACCTTAAACGATCCAGGGAATATCGAAAGGAAAACCAGAGGGAGCATCTTCTATGATTTGACTCCAAAAGAACCGTAGGAAGTCGGCGTGTGATTATCTTTGAGTCAGAGGATTTGAGACTCAGATACGTGGCATGATGAGGATGGTTGTCAACTTGTCATATATATATATATATATCTGTCACGGTAAAAGAAGTCACCGGTGAGAGCTGAACATTTGAAATCAGTATCCTTGCCTTTCGATGGCGGATAAGGACAAAAGCTCATATCGAAAAATAACCCAATCAGTGCAAAACACAAGCCGTTATCTTAGAAATTTTAAATTTCTAAGATAAATGTCCTCTCTGACATTTCATAGAAATGATTATTATTAATCTTTATTAGAGCCTCTTCCCTCTCTCTGTTATGACCTGATATACAATATATACTATATAGCCAGGCACAGGGACGTGCGCACACAGACATCAAAGGGGGCTTTTACCCTTCTGTAAAACAACTGAGAGACCATGAATGCAGCGTTTACTACACAGTGAAAGGAATGCAAAAACGCCACTCCTTTCTATGCCATGAAGCCGGAAGGCAGCATTCAGGAGAATTGCTTTTTTTCCCCGAAGTCTCCTGAACTTGGAACCCAGAATTTTGTGTTGCACAAATTCCATGCATGTCGTACAACGCATCTCCAGTAGATGAAGAGTGCTGGGTTGCGTCACCGAAAATAGCTGATCCCAAAGCTCTGAACTTGCTGCAGCGCAACGCGTTGTGAGCTTGTAGATCAGCTATTTTGGTCCAAAAGTGCCCTCTTAAGGGATTTCAGCCCCTGCATCTCTCTAAGACTCTCTGCACGTCCCTGGCCTGGCATGCTCCTCCCTATATTGTACTATACTTAACTCTGTACGTTCATCATAGTTCTCAACTATATAAAAAAGAATGAGCTTTTTTCCCCCCTTAGCTCCGTCATTAAACTTAGTCGTTTTGTCAACGAGCAAGAGAGATGCGTTTGTACCATGCTGTTGTACGGGCACATGCAAAATGAACAGTTAGGGAGCCTCTGGTGGCCAGCAGAGGTACAGCACCTCACACATGACTGAGTAAATAACATTAGGTCATTATCTTTCTGCACATTGGAACCATACAGGCTATGACTTCATGCCGTATATGATCACACGTGCACGCACGCGCCGCACACACACGCATGCACGCGCACACACACATCAATGTTAATGTGAATCATTAACATTTCATTAGTTCTATACGCCCCAATTCCCACTCCGCACACAGTCCCATGACTTCCCCCTTCCCCCACTGGCACACCGCCTGCGCATGACTGACACACACACACACACACACACACACACACACACACACACACACACACACACACACACACACACACACACACACACACACACACACACACACACACACACACACACACACACACACCTGGCGGCCCTGCCTCTCTCTGTATATGACACACGGCCGCTCCATTAAAATGCCACATCCACAGTGTATGACGATCCTATAACGACGATTTAATATTCCTATTAAAAGAGAATAATGTTTTCCTGTAATGTGACAAGGACGGCCTATAGCACGCCGCCGGTGTGCCCGTGCAGTGAAGAGTGCATGTTGTTGTTGTTGTTGATGTTGATGATGCCTCACTGGAGTTTGCTTTATGGATGCTTTGCATGGCAGTTTGGAACCACATGGACCCTTATGGGTCTGTAACTCTGAGTGTACAAATGGAACCACATGGACCCATATGGGTCTGTAACTCTGAGTGTACAAATGGAACCAAATGGACCCTTATGGGTCTGTAACTCTGAGTGTACAAATGGAACCAAATGGACCCTTATGGGTCTGTAACTCTCAGAGTTAAATTAACAGTGATTTTACAATATAAATTGGGGTCTCAGAGATAGAAATGCCATTACATGGGGGTCCGTAGACTAATGCATGTCAAACTGGGAGTCCTTGAAATTAAACGGGTTGAGAATCACTGCTAGAGCCGTAAATATCTTCTCTTATGGGGGTCCCTGCATGGCATATCGTTTCTAATGGGGGTCCCGATTAGTGTCAATTTGGAGGGTCCTTGACATGAAAAAGTTTGTGAACCACTGGTATATGCATGCATAAAGTGAGTGGCAAATCGAGTGGCAAAGTGTCGTTTAACGCAATCAGATAGGACTTTCAGGCGTTCCTGCATATAACTTCCGGGCATGATTATGTCACGAGCATACCCTCTATGCCTCACACAGTGGTGTGAGGCAGAGCTAACATGTTGGGGAGTCATGTGTCTACACAGCACAGCGGTGTGAGGCAGAGCTAACATGTTGGGGAGTCATTGGTCTACACAGCACAGCGGTGTGAGGCAGAGCCAACATGTTGGGGAGTCATCGGTCTACACAGCACAGCGGTGTGAGGCAGAGCTAACATGTTGGGGAGTCATGTGTCTACACAGCACAGCGGTGTGAGGCAGAGCTAACATGTTGGGGAGTCATGTGTCTACACAGCACAGCGGTGTGAGGCAGAGCTAACATGTTGGGGAGTCATGTGTCTACACAGCACAGCGGTGTGAGGCAGAGCCAACATGTTGGGGAGTCATCGGTCTACACAGCACAGTGGTGTGAGGCAGAGCTAACATGTTGGGGAGTCATCGGTCTACACAGCACAGCGGTGTGAGGCAGAGCTAACATGTTGGGGAGTCATGTGTCTACACAGCACAGCGGTGTGAGGCAGAGCCAACATGTTGGGTAGTCATCGGTCTACACAGCACAGCGGTGTGAGGCAGAGCTAACATGTTGGGGAGTCATGTGTCTACACAGCACAGCGGTGTGAGGCAGAGCCAACATGTTGGGTAGTCATCGGTCTACACAGCACAGTGGTGTGAGGCAGAGCTAACATGTTGGGGAGTCATGTGTCTACACAGCACAGCGGTGTTGGAGAGTCATGTGTCTACACAGCACAGCGGTGTTGGAGAGTCATGTGTCTACACAGCACAGCGGTGTGAGGCAGAGCCAACATGTTGGGGAGTCATGTGTCTACACAGCACAGCGGTGTGAGGCAGAGCCAACATGTTGGGGAGTCATCGGTCTACACAGCACAGCGGTGTGAGGCAGTTTGAGGCGGTACACTAATAATAATGAAAAAATAACAAGGCCCAAAGTGGCTTTATAATAATAAGCTGACATGGCGACATGTCCAGCTTGTGGACCCAACAGCTGTACTGCCGGTATGTACTGTACCGTATACATGAATGTTGCCACATCTCAAATTAGAGGCTGCCATCTTTTGCTGAGTCCAACGGTTGCCCATGGGTGCATGTTATATTCATGAGGTTCCTTGGAGTGTGTGCGGGTGCGTGTATGCATGTGTACGTGTGCGTTTGTGTGTGTGCGTGTGTGTGTGTGCGCGTGCATCACTAAAATTGCACAAGCAGCCCAAATCCAAAGCCATGACATACAGCACAGTCAACTGAAAATAGAATAAAAATACAGACAGCTGAGAAAGCCAGAAGGAATTATTTCTGTATAGTGGGTGCATAGCGGTGGTGATGTCAGTGGATACAGAGAGACAGAGATAGGGGGGACAGTATATGAAACACAATGGGAGCAGTACAGATGGAAATAAACAGATTAGGGGGAAAGAAAAGTGTACTGAGCCACATTGTTTACAGATGCTTAGTATTGTAATAGCATTATTTATATCGTCATTGATGACTGACGGTAAAAATGAGGAGGCCACACATCAGCTCCTATAGAGCCACGATGCAAAAATAGATTTACTTTTCTCGGGTTTGGAGAAATTGGATGGGTCAAAAACCCTGAGGGAGACTATATCCTGTCCAACTCCAAACATTGCTTTCTGAATTTTAATAAATCGAATTTTCCTCGTGTGAACGCATGCAGCATAATACCCACATAGGCCTCACTAGGGCTGGGCGATATGACAAAATCTCATATCACGATATAGAATTTATTTTATCACGATAACGATATACTCACGATATAGAATATTTTTTACGATACCTATTTTTTTTATCTAAAAGAATTGATTTTTGTTCAGGTCGAGTACTTTACTGTACTTGGGCTGTACTGTACTGTACTGTACTGTACTGTACTGTACTGTACTGTACTGTACTGTACTGTACTGTACTGTACTGTACAAGCTCTCCTCCCTGGCCTCTGTCTGTGTTAGGCTGCACAACAGTGACACTTGTTGGTGACAATAGTTATGCTATTTCCGTGCTCGGATACAGGGACAGGGACACACATAGCTGTCTATAATGGTTGCACCACTCAAAAAACAATTAAATTCACATTATCCAGTCTAATTATATGAATATAATACTGATGCCCTTCCCATGCACAGACAGGCCCAAAGCAAGTACAAAATATTACAAAATAAAATGTATATAATAATAATTAGAGGCTGAACTCAATTGTTCAGCCTCTGTAGACATTTTTAAAGCACAGCTCAAGACCCACTTCTACAACATTGCTTTTAATTGATCTTTTATTTTTTGTTATTCATGTCCTCACTGTATTGCATTACTGCTTGTTTTTTAATGTCGTTGCCTTGCTTTTCTTTTTTTCTCCATTGCTCTGTAAAGCACTTTGAGAGCTGCATTTCATGTCATGAAAGGTGCTATACAAATAACGTTTTATTAGTATTATTAATAATTATTATTATGACAATTAAAAAGAAAAAATAAAGAAATAAGACGTTGCCATTCAGACACAGTAGTACAGGCCTGTGTCTGCATTAAATTGGCTTAAGGAAAAAATAAATATCTCATGTCACAGTTTGTCACTACAGTTGTTTCAGTTCATTTAAGCTCTGTATAGGGAATCAACATGTTCTGTTGTAGTTATAGTTTAGTTTGTTAAAGACGTTGGGCAGCTTAACGATGTTTAATTGACTACAGGCGATAGAGTGAGAGAGAACGCGATCTTGTCGTCTGCGTATATGGGAGTCTGGGACGAGTGGGGCTTTTTCTTTTCCTTTTTTTTGATGATCACAACAAAGTCAGCGTCTTGTGTTGTTGTTGTAAGCTGTTGCTGAATTAAGGACTTTTCAAATGGAATAATTTATTTGGAACAATAAAACAAGACAGACACGCAGCAGGACTGCACAGGTAAGAGGAACGTCTTGGAAGAAGTTTGCAGTGCACCCGACGACGGACAAGCTTATTGTTCAACTGTGTAAAACATGCGTGGCTCACGCAATTTATCAATTTGACCCAACATGAAACCTGCATTTATAACAGTGAATGACCGGTTACTTTAGGGCGCGTTCGGAAATAGCGCACTAGGCGGACTGTGCATTGTGCAATGCAAACTGATAGATGAGTTCGCTCTGGTGTGGTATTTCCGAACGTGCCCCTTACACCGCTCTGAATCTCGTCAGCCATCATCTCCCTTCATGTAATCAAAACCACTTCCATATCCATACAATGGAAGACGTTGCCCCTCTTTTAGGTGCAAGCACCACCTCGGCTTGTGTTGTGGTCGTGTTGGCCTGCTTAGAGTATATAATAGAGAAGACATCCGAAAGGTGTTCGCTCACTGTTTTCAGTGCGCGCGGTGGGCTGCTGGGCATGCCGTATATAAGCGCTGTGACGTAAAATACTGCCGTAAAGCGAAACGGCGATATAAGCGATATAGCTTTTTTTTCGTGATAGACATTTTCTATCGAAAATACGATATATATCGTCATATCCCCCAGCCCTAGTGTGCGGGTGCGTGTATGCATGTGTACGTGTGCGTTTGTGTGTGTGCGTGTGTGTGTGTGCGCGTGCATCACTAAAATTGCACAAGCAGCCCAAATCCAAAGCCATGACATACAGCACAGTTAACTGAAAATAGAATAAAAATACAGACAGCTGAGAAAGCCAGAAGGAATTATTTCTGTATAGTGGGTGCATAGCGGTGGTGATGTCAGTGGATACAGAGAGACAGAGATAGGGGGGACAGTATATGAAACACAATGGGAGCAGTACAGATGGAAATAAACAGATTAGGGGGAAAGAAAAGTGTACTGAGCCACATTGTTTACAGATGCTTAGTATTGTAATAGCATTATTTATATCGTCATTGATGACTGACGGTAAAAATGAGGAGGCCACACATCAGCTCCTATAGAGCCACGATGCAAAAATAGATTTACTTTTCTCGGGTTTGGAGAAATTGGATGGGTCAAAAACCCTGAGGGAGACTATATCCTGTCCAACTCCAAACATTGCTTTCTGAATTTTAATAAATCGAATTTTCCTCGTGTGAACGCATGCAGCATAATACCCACATAGGCCTCACTAGGGCTGGGCGATATGACAAAATCTCATATCACGATATAGAATTTATTTTATCACGATAACGATATACTCACGATATAGAATATTTTTTACGATACCTATTTTTTTTATCTAAAAGAATTGATTTTTGTTCAGGTCGAGTACTTTACTGTACTTGGGCTGTACTGTACTGTACTGTACTGTACTGTACTGTACTGTACTGTACTGTACTGTACTGTACTGTACTGTACTGTACTGTACTGTACTGTACTGTACAAGCTCTCCTCCCTGGCCTCTGTCTGTGTTAGGCTGCACAACAGTGACACTTGTTGGTGACAATAGTTATGCTATTTCCGTGCTCGGATACAGGGACAGGGACACACATAGCTGTCTATAATGGTTGCACCACTCAAAAAACAATTAAATTCACATTATCCAGTCTAATTATATGAATATAATACTGATGCCCTTCCCATGCACAGACAGGCCCAAAGCAAGTACAAAATATTACAAAATAAAATGTATATAATAATAATTAGAGGCTGAACTCAATTGTTCAGCCTCTGTAGACATTTTTAAAGCACAGCTCAAGACCCACTTCTACAACATTGCTTTTAATTGATCTTTTATTTTTTGTTATTCATGTCCTCACTGTATTGCATTACTGCTTGTTTTTTAATGTCGTTGCCTTGCTTTTCTTTTTTTCTCCATTGCTCTGTAAAGCACTTTGAGAGCTGCATTTCATGTCATGAAAGGTGCTATACAAATAACGTTTTATTAGTATTATTAATAATTATTATTATGACAATTAAAAAGAAAAAATAAAGAAATAAGACGTTGCCATTCAGACACAGTAGTACAGGCCTGTGTCTGCATTAAATTGGCTTAAGGAAAAAATAAATATCTCATGTCACAGTTTGTCACTACAGTTGTTTCAGTTCATTTAAGCTCTGTATAGGGAATCAACATGTTCTGTTGTAGTTATAGTTTAGTTTGTTAAAGACGTTGGGCAGCTTAACGATGTTTAATTGACTACAGGCGATAGAGTGAGAGAGAACGCGATCTTGTCGTCTGCGTATATGGGAGTCTGGGACGAGTGGGGCTTTTTCTTTTCCTTTTTTTTGATGATCACAACAAAGTCAGCGTCTTGTGTTGTTGTTGTAAGCTGTTGCTGAATTAAGGACTTTTCAAATGGAATAATTTATTTGGAACAATAAAACAAGACAGACACGCAGCAGGACTGCACAGGTAAGAGGAACGTCTTGGAAGAAGTTTGCAGTGCACCCGACGACGGACAAGCTTATTGTTCAACTGTGTAAAACATGCGTGGCTCACGCAATTTATCAATTTGACCCAACATGAAACCTGCATTTATAACAGTGAATGACCGGTTACTTTAGGGCGCGTTCGGAAATAGCGCACTAGGCGGACTGTGCATTGTGCAATGCAAACTGATAGATGAGTTCGCTCTGGTGTGGTATTTCCGAACGTGCCCCTTACACCGCTCTGAATCTCGTCAGCCATCATCTCCCTTCATGTAATCAAAACCACTTCCATATCCATACAATGGAAGACGTTGCCCCTCTTTTAGGTGCAAGCACCACCTCGGCTTGTGTTGTGGTCGTGTTGGCCTGCTTAGAGTATATAATAGAGAAGACATCCGAAAGGTGTTCGCTCACTGTTTTCAGTGCGCGCGGTGGGCTGCTGGGCATGCCGTATATAAGCGCTGTGACGTAAAATACTGCCGTAAAGCGAAACGGCGATATAAGCGATATAGCTTTTTTTTCGTGATAGACATTTTCTATCGAAAATACGATATATATCGTCATATCGCCCAGCCCTAGGCCTCACACACACACGTATCAAACGCATGTTATGTGTTTGATGGGTGCCTCAATGCTTTTCCAATTTCCCGATGCATGGTTTGACCAAAAATTTGTGTTTGATGAGGCAGCAATCAACAATCAAACACAAATGTTTGGTCAAACAATTTGACTCCCATTGGAAAAGCATTGAGGCGGCCATCAAACATCATACACACATGCAGAACAAGATTTGAGTTAAAAATGTTCTTTAAAATATATATATATATATATATATATATATATATATATATATATATATTCAAAGATTTGCACACATTTTCACTATTTAGTAGCAACCAAAAATGTAAGAAATCAAAATCTAAAACGACACAGATGCTTTCCCACTGGGTTTCAATGGGTTAAAACCATGTGTTGTTCAACCACCCACGCATGCAGCTCGGTGTAGCCCACAGCGCACGCATGCACACACACACACACACACACACACACACACACACACACACACACACACACACACAGACACACACATGCACGCACGCACACACACGACTACCATGTACCATCGCTTAGCCAGGGTTAAGTAGACGTTGCTTCAGGGAACAGTATAGTAGTCTAGTGGTTGAGGGGGAAGCTGATACTCGTTGTCTCTCCACAACAGACATATTGTTGTCCTGCCGCCAGCAGCTATATAGAGGGGGGGGGGGGGGGGGGGGTCAAACAGCCCGCTGTTGGATCACAGGTCAGCTTCCCGTATAACGTGAAGAGGGGCAGCGGTTCGCTAACGTTTTCAATCACGTCAAGGACCACAAATTAATGAGGAATATGCCTATTTTGGCCGCCGTGCTTGAACATAGTTTTGTGTTTTTTTGGGGGACTGCGGCAGACACTACTTTAGTCTGGTATATAAAGGAGACGCTGAGATAGTCTAAATCTACTTTATCCTCCCGCTGTGTGTGTGTGTGTATGTGTGTGTGTGTGTGTGTGTGTGTGCGTGCGTGCGTGCGTGCGTGCATGTGTGCGTGCGTGTGGATGACCTACTTAGTGGAGTTCTCAGTCTCTTCAGAACTCTCCATATAACACCCGCAGCACTTCTGCCTCAATTTAGACTGTATTACGGATAAACACTCAACACACGCACGCCCCGTGTGTGTGTGTGTGTGTGTGTGTGTGTGTGTGTGTGTGTGTGTGTGTGTGTGTGTGTGTGTGTGTGTGTGTGTGTGTGTGTGTGTGTGTGTGTGTGTGAGCTGCAGGTGTCTACTGTATGTCAGCTATGAGTTTCATCAACAGCAGACCTGCGGTCATAATATAAGTATATCATCCACATCTCACAGAGAGAGAGAGAGAGAGAGAGAGACTACAGGCCTGGAACATGGTCCTACGTTGGTATACAAAGTAAATGTGTTTTAATTCTATGTTTAAAAAAAATCTGAATACCTTCACATTTCCCTGAATTTGGTTCTGTCACTGAAATAAACAACAGCCTAATAGTATGAAGCACAATGTGTGTGTGTGTGTGTGTGTGTGTGTGGTACTGTATGTGTTTATTCAAACACATACAGTACCAATGTCCAATCATTTGTAATGTCCAATAAACATGGTGTACTGTAGTTTTACGTTACTGTGTTATGTTTGCTGTGGCCGTCCATGCGAGCGTCAAAGTAATTTTGCTGTCCCTTTGTTGTCCCCACTAAATATTGTCTGTGTAAACTGAAACGTATCTGTGGTCAAATAGTTTTATAGTCCTTACCGTTACTATAGTGAGTACAAAATACAGCATAGCACAGGGGTCTGCATGGCTGACCACCTTGGCAGAGTTGGACATTCACTGTGTTCATCCAAATAGGTGTGGCTCAGGATGAATGAATGCTCAGAGACACAGTATGAACAAATGGCCATCACCATGGGAGGACCAGGTGGGAAGTTAAGGGAACTTAAAAGTTAAACAAGCAACTGAATAGGCCTACAGTATGTAAATACACAGAGCACATTTGCCCAAGAATATGAAATATGTAGAATTATGGGTTCCATATGATTCCTCATATCAATTGGATATTTTTGCAGTACAGTAGGTGGGTGCATCCATGTTCTGTATGAGTGTGCATGTATAGTATACAGAGAGAGAGATCAAAATCAAACAATCAATCAAAAACAGATCCCTCCCACCCGGAAAATATTGCTCCTCAATAGCCATGGTGTCATTCAAACAATGACTGCATAATATACAGTATTCTGTACATTCAGACGGATATATATGAGCTTTGCAGATTAGTACACAACATGTCAGAATGGGTATTATTAGCAGGGCTGAGACAAATATCTCCATATCAGTGTGACAGACAGTATTGTGGCTGATCGGAACTTTCAGGAGATAATATTGACTCACATTTCTATAGGACATTTCTATAATAATTAGTAATGTCGACGAACGGACAGCTTGTTCACTCCAACAACTGTAACTGCATAATCCAGCCTGTATCCGCACATGAACCCTGGTGTCCCTAAGATCGGTTAGAGACAGACAGACATGCACAGGATTGCACGCGCACACACACACTGAAGCTTACATCCTCCCCCACCAGGCACCTTCTATCCATCTCGATCAAAAGCAGGCAGATGGTGGCTCAGGTAACATCAGGTGAGGAGGAGAGAGAAAGGATGGACGGATGGATGGATGGGGAAAAGGATGAGAGAGGTGGAGCATGTAATGTAATTTGTCTTGTTTTATTTTCAATCTTTTTTTGTTTTATTGTATTCTAATGTCCTTTTAATAATGACTTCCCTCGGCTTAATGTTTTATGTAAAGCACATTGCCTTGTTGCAAATGTGCCGAACCAATAACCCCTTAATCCCCAAGCAGCACCCGTTGTTCTGGAGGAAAAGCCTTGGCAGGGAAAGATCTACCAGCTCCATCGGGCTGTTTTCAGCCAAGATATACAAAGTATAACTAAACCAGAATAGTGTAAAGCCGCGAGGGACTCCGGTCAACAACACATAGGGTGTTAGTGGTTGAACTTGCATTGCACTGTGTAGTCAGGAGAGAGAGAGACGAGAGGAAAGTGATTGACGGGCCATTACGGGGACAGAAAGAGAGAGGACGGAGGAGTAATGACGCTGTAGATCAGTGGATCTCAACCCTTTACGGGGACAGAAAGAGAGAGGACGGAGGAGTAATGACGCTGTAGATCAGTGGATCTCAACCCTTTACGGGGACAGAAAGAGAGAGGACGGAGGAGTAATGACGCTGTAGATCAGTGGATCTCAACCCTTTACGGGGACAGAAAGAGAGAGGACGGAGGAGTAATGACGCTGTAGATCAGTGGATCTCAACCCTTTACGGGGACAGAAAGAGAGAGGGACGGAGGAGTAATGACGCTGTAGATCAGTGGATCTCAACCCTTTACGGGGACAGAAAGAGAGAGGACAGAGGAGTAATGACGCTGTAGATCAGTGGATCTCAACCCTTTACGGGGACAGAAAGAGAGAGGACAGAGGAGTAATGACGCTGTAGATCAGTGGATCTCAACCCTTTACGGGGACAGAAAGAGAGAGGACAGAGGAGTAATGACGCTCTAGATCAGTGGATCTCAACCCTTTACGGGGACAGAAAGAGAGAGGACGGAGGAGTAATGACGCTGTAGATCAGTGGATCTCAACCCTTTACGGGGACAGAAAGAGAGAGGGACGGAGGAGTAATGACGCTGTAGATCAGTGGATCTCAACCCTTTACGGGGACAGAAAGAGAGAGGACAGAGGAGTAATGACGCTGTAGATCAGTGGATCTCAACCCTTTACGGGGACAGAAAGAGAGAGGACAGAGGAGTAATGACGCTGTAGATCAGTGGATTTCAACCCTTTACGGGGACAGAAAGAGAGAGGACAGAGGAGTAATGACGCTGTAGATCAGTGGATCTCAACCCTTTACGGGGACAGAAAGAGAGAGGACGGAGGAGTAATGACGCTGTAGATCAGTGGATCTCAACCCTTTACGGGGACAGAAAGAGAGAGGACGGAGGAGTAATGACGCTGTAGATCAGTGGATCTCAACCCTTTACGGGGACAGAAAGAGAGAGGACAGAGGAGTAATGACGCTGTAGATCAGTGGATCTCAACCCTTTACGGGGACAGAAAGAGAGAGGACGGAGGAGTAATGACGCTGTAGATCAGTGGATCTCAACCCTTTACGGGGACAGAAAGAGAGAGGACAGAGGAGTAATGACGCTGTAGATCAGTGGATCTCAACCCTTTACGGGGACAGAAAGAGAGAGGACGGAGGAGTAATGATGCTGTAGATCAGTGGATCTCAACCCTTTACGGGGACAGAAAGAGAGAGGACAGAGGAGTAATGATGCTCTAGATCAGTGGATCTCAACCCTTTACATATCAAGGTCCGTTATTTATTCATAACATTGATGAGATGTAGCCTCGCAGACCCAAGAGATAACAGGCAAACGTTGATCAAAATAACACTTGTTCACAACTAATTGTGAAATAACAATTATTCTACATTCTCCAATTGTGTAGCCTTCTTGCAAATTAACTAATGCAGAGGATTAACAATGATGTAAGTATTGAGAGCCGAAAATGAAACTGAAAATGCGTGCATGCATTACATATCTGCCTTTACTCTAAACCACAACTGATCCAATTTGACAATCAAATCAACTGGTTTAATGTTGACCCTTACAGGTCCGTTTGGTTCCATTTAAACACCGTCTGAGTAAGTAAAAAGGAAGAAAAGGTTTCACTAGAAGAATACATAGACGATACTTCTGTATAGGTCGTCATGGAGATGGAAGGCTTCTGCCCGACACCAACGACATGTAAAGAATGTGCACACGCAAAGCACTGAGGCCTGCCAAAGGACACGCGCTCACACACACACACACACACACACACACACACACACACACACACACACACACACACACACACACACACACACACACACACACACACACACACACACACACACACACACACACACACACACACGAATCCTATCACACCCTTTATCTCTCTGCCTCTATCTCTCTCTCTCTGAGTGTGCGTGCTAAATGCATGTCCACAGGAATGCCTGCCTTTATAGCCTACTATTATTCACACATTGATTTGCACATCAATTTGATGATGATTTGAACATCACCACATTACATGTGCAAATCCATCCATGCCATCACACACGCATATAGTGTACACATGCATGTGCATGCACACGTGCACACACACACACACGCGCACACGCTCACAATCCCCAAAGGATTTCCAAACCTCATTTGCACATGAGCATGAACATACATACAGTACAGCGTGTACTCCACTGTGTTGATTTAACTCTGGCAGTGTTCATTTAACTGGCAGTGTTCATTTAACTCTGGCAGTGTTCATTTAACTCTGACAGTGTTCATTTAACTCTAGCAGTGTTCATTTAACTCTGGCAGTGTTCATTTAACTCTGGCAGTGTTCATTTAACTCTGGCAGTGTTCATTTAACTCTGGCAGTGTTCGTTTAACTCTGGCAGTGTTCATTTAACTCTAGCAGTGTCCATTTAACTCTGGCAGTGTTCATTTAACTCTAGCAGTGTTCATTTAACTCTGGCAGTGTTCATTTAACTCTGGCAGTGTTAATTTAACTCTGGCAGTGTTCGTTTAACTCTGGCAGTGTGCAAAGGGTCCATTTGGTTGCATTTGGAGTTACAGGTCTGCATAAATTAACACCAGTGGTAGAAGAAGTACTATTTTTTTACTTAAGTAAAAGAAGCAATACTGCTCTTATAGCTTCAAAATGTTACATAAGTAAAAGTACAAAAGTAAGGCATCAAAATATACTTTTATTGTATTTATTTTTAATTATAGCCTACATCTTAAAAGTAGCTAGTAACTAAAGCTGCAGTGCCAAGTATACATAACTGTAGTGGAGTACAAAGTACAACATTTGCCATATATTGTAGTGGAGTAGAAGTATTAAAAAAAATAGCAACACAAAATAGCAATACCCTACACAACAAGTAGGGTATACCTCGAAATTGTACCTAAAAAAGTGCAGTATTTGAGTAAATGTACTCAGTTACTTAAACTGCTTGCCTGTGTGCGTCCGTGCGTGCGTGCGTGCGTGTGCGTGCACAGGCCACAAACAAGCAGAGGTTCAGCTAAGGAGACTCTGCAGTCTGCGAAGGGGAAAAAAAAGGTAATATCTCCAAGCGGCAGCTTTTCCAGTTTGATGAAATGGGGCACGGAGCTTTCACAGAGCCATTGGAGTGTGCTTTCAATGTGCTCAATTCACATCAAAAAACAGATTTGTAAGTTTGTCATTCACTGGTCTGCTACTCAGCCTGTGTAAACCACTTCAAACAACGTCATGGGGTTTGGAATTATGGAGGTTTAGCGTGACTTATAATAAGTGAGAGGGGGGGGGGGGGGGGTTACGTTTTATGTTTTATTTTCGACAACTTTCAAACAAATGGCTGCAAACTAAAAGGCTGCAATAGCGGCACCTAGAGGCCGCATACAGTCAACTGGACCAAGGTTGTTTATCTCTGAAGACACAGATTCTGCAAACAGCCAGTGGTGGAAGAAATACTCACTGAAGTAAAAGTATCAATACTGCAATGTAGAAGGACTTACAGGTGAAAGTCCAGAAATCTAAATGACTATAGAAATTTTAGACATAACGTTTTGACATGAAAATATACAGTATACTTAAGGTATCAAAAGTAAACATACTCATTATGCAGAAAGTTATGTCTAGAAAATGCATGTTTTCAATGATAATCAAAATCTAAGTAACTAGTGACTAAAGTTTTCAAAAAATTGTAGTGGAGGAAAAGTAGGCTACAATATTTGTCTCTGAGATGTAGTGGAGAATTAGGAGTAGGATATCGCAAATTGGAAATACTCACTAAACGTATACCGCACGAGCACGCACACGCACACGCGCACGCACACACACACACACACACACACACACACACACACACACACACACACACACACACACACACACACACACACACACACACACACACACACACACACACACACACACACACACACACACACACACACACACACAGCCTCTTCTAGACGGCTACCTCACCCATAATGGTCGTGACATCATCGTTCTAAACTCTCCCTCCCCTTTCCTATTGGTTCAAAGGGTCAGCCGTGGACCGCGAGGCCTGACCGGCGCTGCGTCGATACGGCGCTCTACCGTACGTACAGTATGGATGGCTCTACCGTGCGTATGGATTTCCACATCATGGGGACGGCGTGGGCAGGTCGGCTCCGTGATGGACCTGTCGATACGGGCCTCGTTTGTACATCCGTCACGCGCTGATCCATTCAGACACTTTGTTCTGCTTGAGCTGCTGCAGTGGACACACCAGACGCACTGCCATGCACATGTGTGTGTGTGCGCATGCACACACGCACGCACACACACACTGGAGTTCACATGGTGAGTGAATGAGTGAGTGAGTGAGTTATAGAGGCCTAATGTATATCATTATAGAGTCCTAATAGAGGCCTAATGTATATCATTATATAGTCCTAGATGCCTAATGTATATCATTATAGAGTCCTAATAGAGGCCTAATGTTCCAGCTCAGTGGCCTTGTGGTTAGAGTGTCCGCCCTGAGACTGGGAGGTCGGGGGTTCGATCCCCGGCCGGGTCATACCAAAGACTCTAAATAATGGGACCCAGTGCCTCCCTGCTTGACACTCAGCATCAAGGGTTGGATTGGGGGTGGGAAGTGAGGACGCTGGCGTCGACTGTTCGCCGCTTCACCTCCCAATGTATGAATGAATGAACCATTGTAAGCGCTTTGAGTAGGCACATAGTGCATAGAAAAGTTCATTATTATTATTATTATTAATGTATATCATTATAGAGTCCTTCAAATGGAAAAAGATTGGGAATCAGTGCATTAATAATTATTTACTCAAGAGTTCACACACTGCAGGGATTCGACTGAGTAAACTCTCTCTCTCTCTCTCTCTCTCTCTCTGACATGTGACAGGTGTTGACAGGTAGAAAGTGCCCTGCTCAGCACATGCACTGCATAAATCAACATGACATCATCTATAATCCAACCAACCGCTTGCGCGCGTGCAGTGCAGAGCAGTGCAGTGCAGAGCAGTGCAGTGCAGAGCAGTGCAGTGCAGAGCAGCGCAGTGCAGTGGAGTGCAGTGTATCACAGCTGCAACGGGTTTTCACCCGAAAAGGCTCTAATTCAAACAGGTTCATGATGTCAAACACTCATCTCCTAACGTCATCTTGCAGTATACTGTATATTTGGAGTAGAGAATGAAATAAAAATGCATTAATGGAAGCTTGTATTTGATGTGGAAGCACCATTTTGTTCCCACTCTATTGTTCATGTACACTAATGCATTAAGTGACACATTGGCCCGCGCCAGAGGAGAGGAGAGGGGAAATCTCATTTGGGGAGAGAGTCAAAACGGCAACAGAGCCAAAAAAAGAAAATAAGTGCAAGAGGAGAAAGACTGAAATCGATGAAGCTAATGTGATTTAATAAGAAGCTCCTATTTACTACACTTATGCTGCAGAGCCATGATAGATATGTTGCCTTTGCCATTTCATTTGGAACACATTCAGAGAGGAGAGGAGAGGAGAGGAGAGGAGAGGAGAGGAGAGGAGAGGAGAGGAGAGGAGAGGAGAGGAGAGGAGAGGAGAGGAGAGGAGAGGAGAGGAGAGGAGAGGAGAGGAGAGGAGAGGAGAGGAGAGGAGAGGAGAGGAGAGGAGAGGAGAGGGTAGATCATCGAGTATAGAGAGATAGATGTGCCAAAATAATTCATATGCGCACATCATTAGCATTGACACACACACTTCTGCCACAGGAGGAAAGAAAGCTATCCGCCATTAGCGACAGTGCATAAAGCAATAAGAAATGCGTCTTTCGTGAACACACAAGTGAATGAGATGCAGTGATATGCATGTCCATCATGTATCCACTGTGGAGCCATAGTACCAACAGGGACCGACTGACAGCGACACACAACCAGTGATATACCAAGAGTCACACCCACAGAGGGTAATGAAGTTACAATGATGAAAGATGAGGGGTACAGAGAGGGGGGAGAGAGAGAGAGAGAGGGAGAGGGAGAGGGAGAGGGAGAGGGAGAGGGAGAGGGAGAGGGAGAGGGAGAGGGAGAGGGAGAGGGAGAGAGAGAGAGAGAGAGAGAGAGAGAGAGAGAGGGAGGTATGGAGGAAGGTATGGATGGATGGATGTCCTCACAGAGTGCTAAACTGTGCACGTGGTCTACACGCCGTAATGAGATGTATATGTGTTGCACCGTTGTTCCCAATGAAATGGAACGCTGTGTGGCACGCGTGTGTTCACACACCGGGCCATGTGAGAGAGTGTGTTTGCGTGCGCGCGTGTGTGTGTGTGTGTGTGTGTGTGTGTGTGTGTGTGTGTGTGTGTGTGTGTTCCAGATAACAGTGTCTGCGGTGAATTATTCAGTACTGGAGAAATTGCTAAAACAGTGAAGTCAGCAAAATAAAGCAGAGCGCTGTCTGCCAAGCGCTAGGGGGGGCTGGGGGGGGGGGGTGACGACAGATGAGTGAGAGATGGAAAAGGGAGAGAGAGAGAGAGAGAGAGAGAGAGAGAGAGAGAGAGAGAGAGAGAGAGAGAGAGATATGATGAGAGGTGGAGACGGAGAGAAAACAAGATACAGCGGAGGAACAGAGGGAAATAAATAGACTGGAGAGAGAGAGAGAGTTGAGGTGAGGAGAGAAGAGAAGCATTAGGACTGAAATGATGTCGATGGAGAACGAGAGAACAGACTGAGATCGACCTACAGACAGACAGACAGACAGACAGACAGACAGACAGACAGACAGTGAGTCATGGAGGTGTGTATCCAGCTGTAGTAGTAATGATGTGTGCGAGGCGAGCAGATGGTGTCGTTAACTCCCTGGGCCATCAGCCCAACCCCCCCCCCCCCCCCCTCCCCCCCTCTCTCTCTCTCTCTCTCTCTCTCTCTCTGACACACGGCCAGCATCACCTCCTCTTTCGGCTTTAACCGTACAGTAAAAGCCCATAAAGTGACGTCGACCTATAAACCCTCAATGTCAACGTTAACGCACAGCTGAAAGTCACCATAACGAAGCGACCGACCGACCGCCACAGCGCAGATATGTCGCCGTGACGCACGACGTCAGCGGCTCGCCATTACACACCTGCCGTCTCTATAACGACGACCACATGAAACCCTATATATATATAACTCATATTGGCCCATCTTAGTTTTCTTCTTTTTTCTAAAACAAGGCCTTCTAAAGCCTAAATAGTTTTCTGAACAAACGTACGTTGCTGTATGTCGGGCAGAAACCTCCTATACTTCCATGTTCTAACTTAAGTAAGTGTTTATTTCCGTAAAATGACACCCGTATACTTGATCATAATACTAGCATTTCATGTAGCGGTTCCAAACGCAATGAAACACGACGTCGTTTTGAGCTCGACGAGTGGCTATACTTTTGCCACTTCTTAAATTTTAATCCTAGAAAAGTAAGAGTTTAGGACATTGTTCGGGTTTCCACCCGATATATAAACCCTATAAAGCTAAAATCACAATCGTTGGAAGAGCAACATCGGACCGAATACAGAGCCCTGGGGGACCCCGGTTAGTGAAGTGTATAATGGGGGATTAAGTGGTGTCCATGAACCATGACGCTGCTCTGGCTCCACAATGTGCAGTGCCACAATGGCAGTTAATTAGGATGCGTTCACTTCCGGACGTGTCGTCGTCCGGTACAGTAAAGTATAGCAGGAGTTCCTCCTCGCTCTGCCCAATAGTATCCAGTTTGGTGACAGTCAAACTACAGTAGCTCTTGCCGTGATTTCATGTTTCTTCATGCTTATCCAACAAAAGTCTGCGTGCCGCGTGTGGCATTATTAAAAACAAACAGCGATGCCGCACGATCATAGTTCTAATACGTAGCCGCAAAAGACTCGCGATGGAGTTAAGTAGTTGATCATCTGATTCATAGCCTGGCAGCCTGCTAGCTAGCAAACCTCCTCCTTGCTTGTAGCTCCTTCTAAAAACCAAACGAACTGTGATTGTAACTTGTTGTTGAACATTTAGGGTTGTATGAAAAACATCGCATGGTTCATTGCTCCAGTCTCCACTCTCCAAACATTGTGAACAACGTAACATGCTATGTTGCTCCGTAGAACGGTCTTGTGCATAAAAAATTGCAGATCTACAAGCTCACAACGCGTCCATCCGTGAGTCATTCTGGACTTGCAACTTTGACTTGCAACAGCTGAGCTAATTTCGGCCAATCAGAGCGGCATTCAGCGTAATCTAGTAAGAGTGGCGACACTCGCGTTGACTCCCACTGTAACAATGGAATGCGGAAGTGCTCATTCTATCTCAATGGGATAGTTCCAATGTTTGGAACTATAGCCCATAGGAAGTGTGTCGCCACTCTCTTAGTACTATTCCACTCGGCCTGCATTGATAGTGCATTCACCGGCTCTGTTTTGCTTCGCTCGCTGGCTGTTTCATAACACGATGTTTTAATGCTTGATTGGATGGAATAAATATCATATTTTACCGCCGACTAATCGACTATAAATCGATTTTGATGGTAGTCGAGTCGACTATCAAAAATCACGTTTGGTTAATGCCCTACTCTGCGGTGTCACCCTCTTCCCTGCTGCGCTGTCACCCTCTGTACAGACGATATCTCTTCACACGTCATTTTGACGTATTATAGTTTGGTTAACCTATTCTGACCTGAGATCAGATTCTAAAAATGTCAGTCGCTCTTCGATTTAAAAAAAATAGCAGACCTACAAGCTCGTATCGCGCCACTCGGTGGCGCGATATGAGCTTGTAGATCTGCTATTTTTCAATAGCTAAAGCATAACATAATGCCAACACCAAAACGGGTTCCCGTACAGAATGGGCTAACAGTTTGGTCGAACATGTATGCGTGTTTGTGTGCGTGCGTGTGTGTGTTTAACACCTTACTTAAACCCTCCGGGGTCTACACATGGCTCCCTCCGTTTTTCGTTCGACACCAAATATCTTTGGCAGTATCTTTACCACTCGAACAATAACCATATAATCTATGGCACTTTTCAACTGCATATAGCCTAGTTAGTGGTGGCTCGACTTCAATGGACTCTCCTTGCTTTTGGTACCAGGTGCCATTGCAGATATTCATACTGTACAGTGACGTAGCTTTTATATTTCAACTTTATATTTCAACCTGTCCAACTAAAAGTGTTTGTGATAACATGTGGGGCGGCAGTGACTCGGCCCATGCAGCGTGGCCATATGGGAACCCAGTTCAACCCCGTCTCCCCCAGAGTCAGTGTCCTTGAGCAAGACTCTGAACCTCTAAATGCTCCCCATGTGCAGGTTATTGGTGCCTTGCATGGTTTCGATTATGTGGGTGAATGCGTTAATGTATAATGCACAATCTATGTAAAGTTCTTTGGATAAAACCGCTATATAAATGTCCCATTTACCATCTATTTTAGGTGAGAAATAGACCATGCAGTCCCTCAGTATTGATTCATTACACGGCTTTTCTTTAGCTTATTAACAGCCTTTTGGAGCTTTCATGTGGCTAGTGTCGATTCTCTATAGCAGCAATAAATTAGATTTGATTGATGTAGCCTTATGATCTGCCGTAAAACCATTTGTCCTTCGGGGGACACTAATAAAAGTAACCTTGAACCTTGAACCTTCTCTCTGACTGCATGCCACGTTTCATCTGAGCTCGCTTGGAACAAGAGCAAAAAAAGATATAGGTAGTACAAAGTTACATGTTTCTGCACAATGGCAAAACCAAAAGAGGCGAGACAATAAACCTTTCTAGCGTTTATGTTACACTTTCAAAATCTCCTTCATCCATTTTGCAACTCAGAGTGTGCAAATTACAAAAGTATAACCACAATGTGACCCTCATGTGCGGGTCCATGCGGTTTCATTTTGTGCCCTTCTAAATGAACACCGAGCATTCTACCGTGTTGTACTGCCTGATATCCCCTTGTCTTGTCATGTGGACAAACTCGACAGCGTTGCGTCCGTCCGTCCGTCCGTATGTGACCCAATTTCCAGGAACACTGTTCCCTAAAAGTGCCCTTATTGGTTGGTATTCCTCGTTAAAGTGAGCCACATGGCCCCGGGCAGCTGACTAGCCTCCTGGCATTACCTGGAGTTGCATCATCACACACTTAACAAGTTAACAACCACCGCACGGACCTACATGAGCATCTCCCTATAGCTCAGCAGTGGTGGAAAGTAACTAAGTGCATTTACTTAAGTACTGTACCTAAGTACACTAATGAGGTATTTGTACTTTACTTGAGTATTTCCAATTTGTAATACTTTTACTTCCACTCCACTACATCCCAGAGGCACATGTTGTACTTTTACTCCACTACGTTTATTTGAAAACTTTAGTTACTTTGTAGATTTGGATTATTATTACAAAACATACATTAACCACACTTCTGCCCTACAGTATAATGCATTCTGGCAATTTGAAAATAGCCGATCTATAAGTCAATCGGCCATTTTCAAAATATATTTTATACATTTGAAAACTTGATTTTTTTACTTTTGGAAATTAAGTACATATTGATGGCAATACTTTTTTACTTTTACTAAAGTACATTTTGAATTCTGGACGTTTACTTGTAATTGTAGTATTTTATATTGATGGAAGAAGTACTCACTTCCTTCCTGGACTACAATTACCATAATGCTTTGGTGCACTGCTCCACCTTGTGGAGAGGGAGAAGACAGCCCGTCTTAAAGAGACAACACGTAGTCCAGGAAGGAAGTGAGACCAGTGTCCATGACATCACTGGCACTTTGAAATGCTAAAATATCTAAAAACACATAATTATTACCCACATAAAAACCACAGGAAAGTGTTTCTTGTCTCCCACCCAAACATCATTAAAGTAAGATCTGGTTGCAAAAGGGGCGAAGTGAGAGTATCAATGCCCTCTTGTAGAAATACTCTGTTCAAGTCCGTTATTTACTTCAAATTAAAAATCCTTTGAAAATAGCAGCTCTACAAGCTCGTAGAACGGCTATTTTCAAATTGCTAAAGTAGGCTGTGTGTGCGTGTGCATGTGTGTGCGTGCGGTTTCGTAATAATAACAAAAATCAACAAGTAAAGCTTTCAAATCATTGTAGGTGAAACAAGTATACAATGTTTGCCAGTGAGATGGAGTGGAATAGAAGTAATCATACCGTATATAGAAAACTCTGGTCAAGTGAAAAATTACCTCAAAAAGTACAGTAGTTGAATAAATATACTTATAGTTACTTTCCACTATACGGCGCTGCCTGGCCCGCTCACGAGGCCATCGAATGAGAATACTGGGCCAGCTATTCATATACAGGAGCATTTCAGCACTCGACCCTACAAACAGCCAGGGAGGAGAGGAGGAGAAGGAGGAGGAGGAGGAGGAGGGGGAGGAGGAGGAGTAGTAGGAGGAGGAGGAGGAGGAGGAGGGGGAGGGGGGGGGGGGAGGAGGAGGAGGAGGAGTATAGGAGTAGGAGGAGGAGGGGAAAGGACAAAAGACGACAAAGGAAGGAAGGAAAGGAAGGAAGGAAGGAAGGAAGGAAGGAAGGAAGGAAGGAAGGAAGGAAGGAAGGAAGGAAGGAAGGAAGGAAGGAAGGAAGGAAGGTGAACAAATCTCCTCTGTTGCCTCCAAAATGCAGAGGTGTATATGAATATGGGGGAGAGAGAGAGAGAGAGAGAGAGAGAGAGAGAGAGAGACCGAGAGAGAGGGAGCGAGAGAGACCGTGCTTTACACTGCAGTGCGCCATGCTCCTTTCTCATCTGCTCCTCCACTTCTCTCTCCATTGCACGTAAGCACTCTCATGCACAACCGCATGCACAAACGTTCATGCACGCACGCACATACACACGCAGACGCGCACACACACATGTGCATACACTGTACGCAAAACCGTAACGCACACATGCACATCATTTCTCTCCATCTCTCTCTTTTTCTCTTTCTCTCACTAGTGAGTCACGGAGAAAGAGAGCCCCTCTAACCATCTCCACACGCGGACTGGCAGAATCAATTATGGATAGATTTCAAAGGGAAGAGTGCATATGTCTATGAATTATGGACTTGCAGCCACGCCGCGCGCCCCACGCCGCGCGCCGCACACACACACACACACACACACACACACACACAAACACACACACATGCGTACTGACTGAAGACTAACACTCACAAACACACCTTACTCCTAACCACAGATGATAGGTGACGCATTGTGCCTGCAGGTCAGACCTCGCTGTTTATTTCTCGAAGCCCAGCAGACAACTGGAATACGCAAGAAGAAAAAACACCCACATACAGCTGCGTGGAGTGATCCGTTGACTTCGTTTGTTTAACCCCAGCATCCGTATTGAATTGTTAAGGTTTTCAACCAGTGGTCCGGGGACCACCAGTGGTCCTTGAGGCGGTTCCAGGTGGTCCCCTGCAGCTAAATGATGGAGAGTTGCTGGGAACCAAATGGACCCTTATTAGATCTTTAACTCTAAAAGGAAACCAAATGGACCGGGTTACACTCTCAAGAGTTATATTATTGTTAAACATCTGCATTACTTAACTTACAAGAAGTAGTCTACAATACACAGATAGAGACTGTAGAATAATTACGTTAATTATCTCTCCTAACGTAGCTAAATCCTATTCCAACGGCAACAACACATTCTACGTTTTGGGTCTGAGAGGCAACATCTCATCAAATGGTTGTCCGTGGCTCACATGCCGAATGCCTTGAAGGGTTGAAAACCACTGTATTAAGGCGTTTGCAGAAAAATGGCATTATAATTGTGTTCTTTCGTAAATGAGAGAAAGACCAATATCTTGGAAAGGTTAGGTATATGAGTATCGCATGAGGAGGATTGGCATGATGTGGTCCAAGGACAGATATGGGCAGCTTCAGCCGGCAACCCAGGGGTCACCAGCATGTCCAAACACGTCTTCAGGCACCACAAGTATAGAATCTCTGCCTCTAAGTCCTCCTTCACATGGTTTTGTGGCTGTATACTCCTGTAACTGTACACTGTATGTATACTCCTGTAACTGTATACTGTATATCCTGTATACTCCTGTAACTGTATACTGTATCCTGTATACTCCTGTAACTGTATACTGTATATATATCCTGTATACTGTATCCTGTATACTCCTGTAACTGTATACTGTATCCTGTATACTCCTGTAACTGTATACTGTATATATATCCTGTATACTGTATCCTGTATACTCCTGTAACTGTATACTGTATCCTGTATACTCCTGTAACTGTATACTGTATATATATCCCCGACTCAAATCCAAAAGAGGCATCGCACAGCCCCTTATTCTTGACTTGGCGCAAATGAACTCAAATGAACGAGGCCAACTTGTCCCGCTCAGCATAAAAAGCTGAATAAATAAAGATGGGAGTTTTGTGTCCTCTCATTTTGGCTGCAGCTACACCGTATAGTGCAGTGGTGGCCAGACTGTTCAGCCCGTGACCCAATACAGAAATGTGATAGTTGCCCCGGGGGACCCAAACTAGTGAGCTTCTAGATCGGCTATTTTCACTACTTCTCAAATATTTGTTCTCATTTATGTAATTTCTTAGATTTTTATTACATTTCTTCATGAAGTTACAGGAAAAAGAATCATTGAATTTTGGTTTAATTCATGAAAAGTTTAGCTTTCTGGGGGGGGGTATTTTTGGAAAATATTTGAAGTAGTATAAATTCAAAACCAAATTTAGGAAACCCAAAAATGAGGGGACGCATAACAATGTGTCCGCGACGACCCACAAATGGGCTCCGGCCCAGTGTCTGGGAACCAGTGCTATCTCTATCTCAGCCCCGGCCAAGCAGTGTGTGTGTGTGTGTGTGTGTGCGTGTGTGTGTGTGTGCGTGTGTGTGTGTGGCCAAGCAGCGCCGGAGCTCAGCTCCAAAACGTGAGCCAAGTACACCAGCTACTGGCACAGCTGCACGCGCTGGCATATTTAAGTGCACGGCGCACCACCTTTTATCAGCATGGCACAGCGCTGAGTACCGGGCACCATGGACATGCTTTTATGGTGTTTCACTGTTTTCTTACAACAGTGGTTCCTCAACCTCTTCAGACCGTGACCTATGTACCAAAATAATCATAATTTGAGCTGGAGAGCACCCCACACCACACACGTGCACTCACACACACACACACGTATACGCACGCGCACATGCACACACACACACACACACACACAGTCACACACACACACACACACACACACACACACTGACAAGCATGCAGTTGGAATTGTAGGCATTACATTTAGTTTGACTCGATTACACAGATAAATATTGTGAAAATAGCCGCTCTACAAGCTTGTAGTTCAGCTAAGTTGAGCGTCTTTCTTGTGGTATTTGATATATTTGACCATGCAGGTATAGTATAGTATTGTTTGTTTAGTACTTTTGATACAGTAATGATCTTTAACTTTACTTTTACCCCCTTTTTTTTAGTTATAAAAGGTGTTGAAAGTCCTTAAATTGTCACTTCACTAGTTCACTGTCATCTGGGGACACCCGTCGCGTAATCATCCATCCAACAACTTGACATATTGAGATGTGTTTACAAGGTACAAGTGGTGCAAGGGTGCCTTGTACCACTTGTACCTTGTAAACACATCTCACATCTCTTTTTACGACTACCGTTTCGGTGCATGGTCACCATTACACCTTATCACCTAAAATTTGAGTATGAATAGGCCTTGAGAACCAACTGTCTCTGAACCCTGGAGCAGGTTGAACTCAGTGCAGGTGTGTGTGTGTGTGTGTGTGTGTGTGTGTGTGTGTGTGTGTGTGTGTGTGTGTGTGTGTGTGTGTGTGTGTGTGTGTGTGTGTGTGTTTGTTCAGCACCGAGTGAGCGAACGCTACGGTTTATATATACATATATACACACTGCAGCACTGCAGAACCTCCCTTTGATAATTTCTTTGCAGAACACGGGGGCTAATCAAAGTGAAGCCGCGCTGCGTTTCCTCACAGCATAGCGGCGGACATCACAGCATTACTGGCTACACTCAGACAACACAGCTGGACAGAGAGAGAGAGAGAGAGAGAGGGGGGGGGGAGAAAACACTGTACACGGCGAGAATACATAAAGCAGAGAGACTGCGGACCGACCGACCTATACGCGGGGAGGCAGGCAGACAGAGAGGCAGGTAGGTGGAGCAACAGACGGTGTCTGTGTGTGTGTGTGTGTGTGTGTGTGTGTGTGTGTGTGTGTGTGTGAGAGGGGGTTGAAGGAGAGCGCCTGTGAAGCTGATGTTATCTTTAATTGATAGTGGCGAGGGCGGGTACACGTCAGCGTTGTAAAAACGTGATGGATGGAGAGAGGAGGACAGGGTTAGAATCAGAGAGAGAGAGAGAGAGAGAGAGAGAGAGAGAGAGAGAGAGAGAGAGAGAGAGTGGGGGAGGGAGATTAAAAAGAGAAGAGGTACGGGGGGTCGTTGGGTGGTGGGGTGGGGGGTTTGGGGGGGCTGCGGGGGGGCATTCAAAGGGAATTTTGGTCAGAGGGTGTCCTCCTCCTCCTCCACACACTCACTCACCAAATGGGTTTTTTCCTCGTTTCCCCCGTTTGCCAAAATGTAGACGCATGCGGTCTTGCCCAGACAGATGGCTCAAGAAAATAATAATTAAGCCGAGAACTTAACGGAATCAACCCATAATTTGATCTTAATTAGATCAAATGAACCAATATCCCTCCGTGCCCATTAATGTGATATGTGCGTGTACATCAGCAAGGCAAGCTAGTAAGTCTTGCACGCCATTATCAACTGAGCGCCGGGACAATTCTCTCTCTCATTTTCCATTCGACAAGTACGTAGAACTCAATCATATCATTACATGTATGGGCTATTCAACTCAATCATCATGTGTGTGTGTGTGGTCTCTCACGTTTGCCTCCAATACGCAGGAGAAAGGACCGAGGGACACAGAGCAAGGGGAGGGCGAGTGGTTAAAGGTTTTATGACATTCATTTTCATTTCTTTCTTTTCTGTTAGGTTTTATGACCTCAATTACACCCAAAAAACCTGAACTTTGAACATTCAGTGGATTTTCTGTGGTCTGAAGTTTTCTTTGGGGTTTTTTGGGCCTTTTGAGCTACAATGAAAACAGGCAACACAGTGAAACAGTGACATCTGCTGGCAAATCCCATTGACATATATGGGATTTGCAGTAAGTGATGTCACTTACTGCCGGCAAATCAGAGCACCTGTTTGAGCCAGAAAACCCCAGATCACAGAAAATCTACTGAATGTTAAAAGTTCATGTTTTTTGGGTGCAATTGAGATTAGAAAACCTAAAAAAAACAAGAACAATTCCAAAACCTTTTTTTTTATGTCACAATCCCTTTAAACATTTACATCTTCAACTCACACAGTTATATAATAATTATTTTCGACGTCACCGTGGTTTGAATTTGAAAGGCTTTTCTTCTTTTTGTTGGAGATTAATCGTTTCCTACACTGCACTGGCAACGATGCCCAGCGAGTCAATGTCAGTGAACTAACTGAGGCTGAATGCCTGCAGAGTTCAGTTGAGGAGAAGGCTGAAGGCAAGTGCAGGACTGGCTGTAAAAACCAGGCGGGCCCATAAAGACTGACTATATACCCACTATGTTCCCTAGTAGAGTTAAGTTTAGATGGAGTGCTGTGGGTTTTTTGTACTTTTTCCAGTTTTTTACGTGTCTGTATATGGAGTTAATTACTCTAATAGACCCCCAGGTGTGGTTAGAATATTCAAATATGTCTTCCCTGAGTATCTTTGAGTCAAAAGGCCCAATCGAAATACACGTCATAACCCTAACCCCTCCCTCATTATCATACAACACACAGCTGTGGGCGAGGCTTAATTAACTTCAGGTGGGTGGTGCCAAGGTGAAAACCAGGTACACTTAATGAACTGTTGGGTGTGGCCACATAAAAACATAACACTTTCAACACTTCAGCAAAACGTCCTTAAGCAAGACACTTCGGCGCTAACGGCTGCCTCCTCTGTGGGCAGCAGCGATTGTGAAGCTGAAACTGAAACTGAATTTCCCCCGGGGTATAAAAAAGGTCTCAACTAATTGTTATTAATAGCATATTATCCACAAACGCAAATTGTGTTTACAGTTGCGGCAATATGAACAGTCGATTATTTGACTCATTAATTATAGTTTATTTAATCCACAAACGTGTAAACTTATGTTTGGTGCAAACGACTAGCCTGGCGCAGCCAGCCGTCATCTGCCTTTGCAATGCATATTGGCCCAGGCAGACGCAGTGGTATGTATATTAGTATCGCCCCATGGGCAGACGCATTGCAACACAGTGGTATGTATATTAGTATCGCCCCATGGGCAGACGCAGTGCAACACAGTGGTATGTATATTAGTATCGCCCCATGGGCAGACGCAGTGCAACACAGTGGTATATTAGTATCGCCCCATGGGCAGACGCAGTGCAAGACAGTGGTATTTTAGTATCACCCCATGGGCAGACGCAGTGCAACACAGTGGTATTTTAGTATCGCCCCATGGGCAGACGCAGTGCAACACAGTGGTATATTATGGTATTGCAACACGAGGCTAGCAAACGACCAGCCTTTTCAGGTTGGTGAGGTTGAAAACTGATCATTGTCTCCACCAGGCCGAAGGCATGTGGGGAGAGTATGTTTTGCACTCCGTCCGTCCGCGTGTCCGTCCGTCCGTCCGTGTGTGTGTCCGTGTGTCCGTGAACAGCTAATCTCGGCCACCGTTAACCCGGTCGATGCCATATTTTGCACACACACTCCCTGGATGCCAACGATGAACCTCTGCCCCAAACTTTCCAGAACAGCCTGTTATAGCGCCACCAGGAGGCCGCTTTGTGCAAAACAAGTTTTTGCACAGTACACCTACAGATTTTGTCCAAACATCACGCAAATTGGTACACAGTCTCTATACAGCCATTCAACGAAACGGGTCTTACAGATTTATCAGACTCCATCCTGATTGGTTAAGATTGGCTTCCAAAGTTCAAGGTGGCGCTATAACTGGCCAAAAAGTGTTTTTACCTCTAACTGCACGGATCTGTGGATAACTTTGTATGCCAACTCCCTAGAGGCCAAGGAAAAACCTTTGCCTGGAATTTATCACATCTGCTCTTTATAGCGCCACCAGGAGGCCGACATATGTAAAACACATTTTCTATTATTACTCCTTCAGATTTTATCCAAATTTCACGCAAATCACTACACATGATCTCCATAGTCATGTGATCAAGACAGGTTTGTTTGATTTATCATATTCCATCCTGATTTGCCACGATTGGCTCCTACAGTTTTCAGGAGTAGCCCGCTTTGTACAAATCGCCACAACTCCTCAACGCAGCGCCCCATTGCGATGAAACTGTGCACGCATATTCACACTAGGTTGAGGAAGAAATCCTGGTGGAGACCTGTGCCCAGAAGGGCACTTTTTCTAGTTCTAATATTGATTTCACAATGGCTACTGTACTGTCTTGTTCAGTATACTTATATATAGGCTATATAAAGTATATATACAAAGTTATAGAAGTAAAGGGTTATGCATAGCATTTAAAAGAGATATGAATGGCAGAAAGCATTATATATAGAACGAAACGGACCGATTAATCAGCGACTGATGGGAAAGCACAACAAATTGTTTAATAAAAAGGAGAAACAATAATACCACAATAGACTGGATGGTGTTGCACTCAAATTAAAAGAGCATCGTGCAGAAAATACCAAATAAATCATTTTATATTCATTAAAAATATATTTTAATTTGCTGTTCTTTTGGGTAGACGTCCTGATGTAGGCTATGTATACTAGCCTCCAGTAGCTGCTTATTTAATTGTTTTTATGCAGGACAATACCACTTATGATTATTCTGATTATTCCCGCATGGCTTCGACCGTAACATCACAATGGCTACGTTTACATGGACAGTTAAATCCCCTTTTCATTCAGAATAAAAGTTAAATCCTATTAAAAGTTGTCATGTAAACACCTACAAAAACTTAAATCGGAATGAAAATGGCCAATCTGATTTAAACTTAGTTCTGATGTAACTGACCGGTTTATTCCATTTTTAAATCCTATTGAAACAATTATGGACTCATGTAAACACTCATTCGGATTTAAGTTCATTCTGGTCTTTCTGTACATGCTTGTTTCCATGTAATTGGTATGGCTACATTATGCTCTTGTTTTGCGATTCATTATATTAACAGTTTGACTGTTTTTTACGATTAACCCGCATTTTAATCAACCCCCCTTCACTGCCGAGATTGTTGTATTACCTTTAGAGCATACGCTGAATTATTTGGGCTTTTAATCCGCGAAAATCCATCAAAAAAAGCTCCCGTGGTTTGTTATGATCTGTGTGTAGCATCCACCATCTTGGTGCACGCGGAAGACGCACACAAGATTGGTTTCAATGAGGCGTTGCACCCAATGCATTTCCATTGGCCTCAATTTCCCAGAAGCCCTAGCAGCCCACAGCATGTGACGATTTCCGGTTTCGTCATCACAGCGAAGCCATCCAGTCTCATACTCTGCGACGAAGACGGATTTTCTTTTGATTCATTACATTACGGCGGATTAAACACATAAAACAAAAGGCGGGTATGTCCGATACGGCAGCGACATTAACCTGGAGTAATCCATTCAAGGCACGGAAACTGTTAAGAAACTAGACATGTTTAATTTCACATCTGAGAGAAACCTCTCATAGGCTACAGGATACATCAAATATAAAGTAATATGGCATAAGTGTTTTTTTATTATTATTATTTTTGTTTTACTGAAATGTAGTGGATTAAAAGTAAAACAAATTGGAAAGTAAAGTAGAAATACCTCAAAATTGTACTTTATTACTAAAGTAAATGTACTTATTTACTTTCCACCACTGGACGTAAACATATCCGCCCCGCCCCCTATCCAATCAGAAGCCTTCCCAGCCCCAAAGCTGATGTGGAATGAAATAATGGGATTTAAAAGTATTGTCCATGTAAACACTCATTCGGAATGACATTTCCCATGTAAACACGCAGCAAAAAACTTACTTCTGAATTAATTAATTCTGAAGTTTTCATTCTGAATGAAAAAGCCCTCATGTAACCGCAGCCATTGTCAAGGTCTGTGCTTTGTTTTTTCCCAATGCCATCCCTCTCTTCACTCTGTACACCTCTCCAGTGCCCTGATTACTAAACCAGTTGCGAATGGAATTCTCAATTATCGCTTGCTTCCACATTTGATTTGATATTATTCTCTCCATCTATATATGAACCTTGAAATCACTTCATCCATCTCTGCTTTTTCTGTGCTGTTTAACAGGCTACCACACACAAACACACACACACACACACACACACACACACACACACACACACACACACACACACACACACACACACACACACACACACACACACACACACACACACACACACACACACACACACACACACACACACACACACACACACACACACACACACACACACACACACACACACTTTCATTCTCTCCATCTGTCTTTCATTCCCTCTCACCATTACGGCTTGATCTGTGGCTCCTCTCGACATTGTGTCGTGGAAAGTGTCCTTGAACAAGCCAATGAAGCTTTAACTGTTCTGGATGAGTAGGAGGGTATATCACGCATGGCTGCATGCCTCCACCTTCGGTGAGCGAGGCTGAATGTGAGACATACGCACTGCATGTCTCACATTCATGCCGCTGTACAAAATGCCAGAAAATATTTCCCTCAAACTATTATATTTGTTTGTCATTTATGTTGTATAGGCTATACATAATTACCTTTTTTCAGAAAGACGTTTACATTGAGTTTACTCCACCAAGATGGCGGCGGCACCAGGAGGGGGTTGGGGCGGCGCCCAGATAGCTCGGAGGCTTAATTAAATAAGGTTAGGAAGCGAAGACGTACGGTGGACTCCATGTTGCTCCCTGGAAGGAAAGAAACATGTGCAATGGTCTAAATGCAGCCAACACTTCCGCGTTCAGCTTCCTTGGTCTCAATTGTGCATGTTTCTTTCCACCGTACGCCGTACGGTCTTCGCTTCCTGTCCCCTTTAACCCTTGCCCTGCCAGTCCCAATTTTTTTGTTTGGGTAACAAATTGGCATATTTTTAATTCATCGTTTTAACATACAAGAAAGATCTGGTGGATTGAAGAGATGTTTTTTTTTCCATTCATTCATTGCAAATGTATTCTCTCGATTCGCCACCAGATGGTGGGAAAGCATCATTATGCTGATTTTGGCTAAAATAGACGGATCTTCCTAAGTCACTTCCGGTTGAACGATCAACAACATCCTGTACTATTTTGACCCTAGTCAATAGCTTGGCTGGTCCGGATTGCTAAGCTAATGCTATATTTTTCATAACTAAGTCAAATTATCCTCAAATCAACCCCAAAAGATCGCAAAATATCACATTTTTTACAGCGACGCACATAGAGACGGCGCGCTGTGCACGATAGCGCACGATAACGCGGATTTCGGCCGTTTTTTGGTAAATTACATCCAACATTAGTGATATTAGCGAAAAAATATTAATTTTTGCTCTTTTGACCCCGCGATAACTGATATTGATTGTCATTCCGTTTTTTCCGTTAACGGGAGGTTTAGATTTTTTGATTAATTCCGTTTTTTCCGTGAATTGTAGGCCAAGGGTTAAATAGTCCTTGCTTACAGCCTTCCCTATCCGTCTCCGCTTCCTAAAGGGCTAATAAAGGGCTATCTTCTCGGCCCCGCCCCGATCCTCCCCGTCCCATCAACCGCCTGGCGCTGCTGCCATCTTGGTGGAGCAAACACAATGTAAACAATGGGAGCGGGGCGTGGCCTCGATAGCCCTCGATTCGTTACAACTGCGCAGAGTGGACGGACGACAAGCACGGCAATATAGTCCATTTACCATTTCCTAACCCTGTGCGGTTTAAAGGGCTATACAAGGGACAGGGAAATTATTCCTATATGCATCCATTTCACTCATTTAGTCATTCCGGATATAGTCCTTCTCTTTCCCTCTGTACGTCCATCCATTCCTGCTCCCTCCTTGTGGCATTCTAGGGCTACTCTCATCTCCAACGGTCCACCATGTCTCTTCCTCCATCTATTGCCCCCTCCCTCCAGTGTGTCTCCACTGTTAAGCAGGCTACCAGGCAGGCTGACCGGGGGGTCAGGCAGGGGCCAGATGGAATCTGCCTGCACCGAACACTCTCCATTGATGATATGCACACGGCTGCCATCTTGCCAGCAAGGTGCTACCTAGGTGACACTTCCCATAGACAGCCCATTCATCCAAACAGGACAGTCCCATCTAATTGTATTAAACAACGTAAAACTCACCAATAGTGCAGCTGTACGGAAGGCCTGAATCACCCTCTTTCTATCTGCAATGTGTTTGTTTAATAAAAGTGTAGAGTTTGCACATAATGCAGGAGGCAGCAGGAGGTTGCGTTAATGATAACGAGTGCTTCCAAACTCTGACACAATTCAAGCTTTCCATACAGCTGCAATGTTGGTGAGTTTGACTTTATTTAATAGGACTACAATTAAATAGGACTTTTCTGTTTGGATGAATGGGCTGTCTATGGGAAGTTGCACCTAGGTAGCACCTTGCTGGCAAGATGTCAGCCGTGTGCTTATCATCAATAGTGCTACCTATACCCCCACTCCTCCTTGTCTCCTCTCCTCTTATGCAGTGTTCACACGGGCAGATTCAAAGATGCTGCACAGCATATTTGTAGCTTTGTAGCTGAAGTTGAATTATAGCTCAACTTTTTTGTAAGCTTTGAAGCCGCTGTAGCTTTTGTAGCAAACGTTGGATGTATCTTCATGTCGATGCATGGCTGCCATTGAAAATGCATTACACGGCCTCTCTTCTCTCTCCTTCCTGCTGTCCCTCTCTCACCTGATGACAGTCATTTTACTTATTATTCTCTCGACTCACAACACGTTCACACTCCAACATGTACTTTTCACACACACACACACACACACACACACACACACACACACACACACACACACACACACACACACACACACACACACACACACACACACACACACAGGTCTGACTGTTGTGATCTCACCCCTGCTGGTAGCCTGGCCCGTGGTATTTCTCTCTGTGAATCCATTAGTGGCAACAGCTCTAAGCTAGCTCACACTCTCACTCCATGGACACGCACGCGGACACACACACACGCACGCACGCACGCACACACCAAGAGTTCACAGCCGTTTCCAAACACCAGCCGTTAACATTAGCTTGCTAAGGGCTAACACTGACCTAGTGGTAAAAAGACCTAGCGAAGCTATCTGCAGGGCAAGTACAGTAACACAGAGCAGCACAGTTTTAGACACAGCAAATTAGCAATGATTAATTATTATGGTTTTAATCAATGTTCTTCAGTGTGTCATTGAAGAAATGTTTATAGCTAAAGATTATTTGCAATTTTATGTTTTGTGAAGTTCGTTATTTTTTTTGTGTATTTCAATATCAAAAGTTTATGTTGCTAAAAGTGAATTACTTCCTGCCAAACAAAAAATGCTTAAATCAGCAGGCGTCAACCAACGTCCACCCGTCAGTCAAGCTTACACACAGAGCTGAGATCCATTATGCTACAGTCACTGTACAGTGTGGTGCTGAATGCACTGTACAAATATTAGTCACTGTACAGTGTGGTGCTGAATGCACTATACAAACAGTATGCTACAGTCACTGTACAGTGTGGTGCTGAATGCACTATACAAACATTATGCTACAGTCACTGTACAGTGTGGTGCTGAATGCCTATGCACTATACAAACATTATGCTACAGTCACTGTACAGTGTGGTGCTGAATGCCTATGCACTATACAAACATTATGCTACAGCCACTGTACAGTGTGGTGCTGAATGCCTATGCACTATACAAACATTATGCTACAGCCACTGTACAGTGTGGTGCTGTATGCAGTGCACTATACAAACATACAGTCACTGTACACTACAGTGCAGGTGCTGTATGATACAGCACCTGCACTGTAGTGTACAGTGCAGTACAGTACTGCGCAAGTTGGTTACATTGTAGGCTAAATAGGCTACTGCCTACCGTCATTGCGCCGCATTATTGCGCGCCCTAATTAACTATATGGTTAAAAACGAGAATGATACACACCATGAACTGACCATAGACAATATCCCCTTTACAGCTCTCTCTTTATTAACGAATATAATTAGACACAATTGCCAGTCTATACACGTACGGGTAGGACTGGACAGAAAGGCTGTTGCGCTGTGCTCCAACCAGCCATGATGCCCTCTCCACGGCGCGCTGCGCACCGCGGCGCATGAACAACACCACCACCATCACCACCGTGGCGTGGACCCACGTATGAACTAGAAAGTTTATAAGAAATGACACGGCGGCCATTGCAGGCAGTGACAGTAACGCTAACAGAATGAGAATCCTGTAACCTGTTATTTGGGGGGGGCATCAACAACATATCAACAACAGCTGTTGTTGATGATGAATGTTAATGAAACTTAAACAATTCGTTAAACTAGTACTCACCTAATGACACCGCCACGGAGGATATACCACGTTTAACGTAATTCCAAAGTGTTTAGCCTACATTGTTTAAGTCAAAGACGCATGCGGTTTTCATTAACTTTGGCTAAAAGCATGTTGTTGTTATTATTCCGCCGCCACCACCACCACCACCGGCACTGTCATGGCAGCTGGCTACAACCGAAACAACTTCCTCTTCCTCTTCAAAATAAAAGCTACTTGCAACAATACTTATATTCTTAAGTGAATTTACAGGATGTAGTAGACGCAGGATGTATAGTATACTATACTGGAGCATATAAGGGATTTTTGTCCAGCGTCCACTTTATAAAGTCATGCACTCCAGTGAATAGCATTTATCCATTTAGATAAAGATTAATTACTTATCTTTACACAGACACATTACTTATTTTTACATTTTTACATAATGTGTGTCTTATAGCATCGTTTAAATGCTTCATTTATAGTTTTAATGTGCAAATTAATAGTTTTTTCAATACTCTAGACTCGGGTAGGTCTACTCTTTTTTTGAAGAGATCGTCTTAAATTTGCTAGCTTAGATTTGCCAGAAAAACAGTGCCCTCCGCCTGGGATTTGGAAGATAAATCACACGACAGAAGGGGCTTTATTATGTTTAAATCTAGCCAACAAAATGAACAGGGACACATTATAATAACCGGATTACTTTTTTTGAAAAGTAACTGAATTGCTAAACTAACTAGTAAGGTTATTTATAAAATTATAAAAAAGGTAAATAAAATAAATAAAAACAGTAAAGTTAGGTTATAGGTACTCTCAAAATACCATTTCGGCTCATCCTCAAAACTCATGTCTGTATACGTTGCCGATCGCGGTGTATAGGCTCAAATTCCAGCATCCCATCCCGTTGACAGTATAAACTGGAGGCCGAGGTTTAACTTGATAACAGCCGCAACTTGTGTGTGTTGAGCTGTTGTAGATAAAAGCTTTCAGTGACATATCAGTACAGTGTTCCCAAGCGCTGCATACATGGGCATACACAGATTATAGAGAGTGTTTTACGGGAGGGAGGTTTGATACCCGTAACCAGCCACGGTGTGTCACGATAAGAAATGTGCAGGAACAACCTGGATCGCGGTCTGCCTATAGCGGTCTGTGATGCACGTCCCACGGGAAGGGGACCCCCGGGGCAGCAAGGACCATATGGAGAGAATATATCTAAAAAAAATGGTCTGGAATCCCCCAGGAATGGTGTGGGATCCCCAGGGAATGGGATCCCCCAGGAATGGTCTGGGATCCCCCAGAATGAAGTTACTATAATGTTGGGAGTCTGGAGCTCTCTCTCAAAAACAAAACACTGTTACTTACAACACATGTATGTGTGGAGAGTTCCAACACTGTATGTGTATATGTGTTGTATGTGTGGAGAGTTCCAACACTGTATGTGTTATATGTGTACTGTGGATAGTTCCAAACCTGTATGTGTACATATGTGTGGATAGTTCCAAACCTGTATGTGTGGATAGTTCCAAACCTGTATGTGTACATATGTGTGGATAGTTCCAACACTGTATGTATGTGTTGTATGTGTG
>NC_139708.1:27613870-27641227 GCF_964188405.1 Protomyctophum parallelum | reverse complement strand
CCACATGCCAATAGACAGGATGACACCTGGACCTCTACTAGCGGGGAGGCTGTGATGAATACATTAAAACGGCCCTCATCACTACATCGATTTGCACCAACCCGCTGCGCTGCGGTGGTTCAACTTGTGGTTGCGTGTGCGTGCGTGTGTGTGTGTGCGTGTGCGCGTGTGTGTCCTCTGTGCAGGACACCTTTTCCATGTATTGATCCTCAGGCTAAAGGGGTTCAATGAAGGTGTGTCGGGTGTGATAGTGTCTTTAAGGCAATTAGCCTCCAATAATAGGACGAGCACACACGCACGCACGCGGACACGCGCACAAGCTATACGTGTGAAAATAGAAGACCTGCATTGCGACAAATTGTGAACTCGTAGATTGGCTAATTTTCAAATGGCCAAAATGTATATTGGTTAATGTATGTTTTGTAATAATAATCAAAATCTACAACTAAAGTACTTTAAATAAATCCTGTGAACTAAAAAAGTACAACATGTGCCTCTGAGGTGTAGTGGAGTATAGAAGTTAAAGTATAGAAAATTGGAAATACTCGAGTAAAGTTAAAGTACCTGGAAATCGTACTTAAGTATACTTGAGTACATGCTTTTCACCAGTGGTTCTCAACCAGTGGTCCCTGAGGGTGTTCCAGGTGATCCCCTGAGCTAAATTATATAATACCAACATCAATACAGCATGGAATATTGCATCCGACTATAACAAAATATTCTTTAGTTATATATTAACTAATTATATTCTCTGGGTCTGAGAGGCAAAATGTCATCAAATCATGCAGGTCCGTGGCTCTGCTCAAATGCCAACCAAATAATGTTGAAACCCATTGCTTCACACCAGTGGTGTGCATGTCCTGTAATGATGGCAACCTTTATAAATTAAAGGTCTAAGCGCTGGTGTATTTCTATACAGCAGAATCTGTTCATTACATTCAGCAGTGCACACACATTGGCACAGCGTGCGGCAGCAGAGGCCTGCATGCAAACAGACCAACCTGCTCGTCGGGAGCAGTTTAGACTAGAGAGTCCAGCTGTCTTGCTCAGATATACTTTAGCCATTGAAACAAACGCTAAATCTACGAGATTGTAGATCTGTTATTTGTTTTTAATCGTGAAAATGTGACGCAAATCTTTTAATATATTCTTTCAGAGCAACATTTTCAACTCAAATCTTTGCTTCTATTCTGGGGGGGGGGGGGGGGGGGTGGGGGGGTGTCCCGGGAGCAATATATTTTCAGATGCGGGTCGGCGGCCAATTGCATAATAATTTTGGGGGTCCTTGACATGAAAATGTTTGAGAACCCATAGAATCATTAGCTTTTTCAGAAAGCTGTCACGATTTAGAAGACATTTTGTATAGAATCTGGTCTGAGAGCAGGGAAATGGAACCGGAACGTTCCGATTCCAAGACAGGCGCTCTACCTGAACCACAGTGATTCACAACAACAACGACGACGTTGGTGTCACTAACGGGTGTCATGCTGCTGTTAGGTTGTTCTTTAATTCACTTCACCGTGTGTCATGAATAAATAAAGATGACTTGACTTGTGATTCTTTTATGTACATGCTCAGTTATTCCTTTGTGCCTAAACTGAAAAAGCAACAACATTTTTTATCATAAAAAAAAAGACTTGACTTGACATCATGTTCAGTCATTTTACACATAATGTTTTACAATAAACCTGCAGGTGAGTCTGAAGACAAACCAGTTACAATGGTGACCGACCATGAAGTTAAAACATTTGAGAATACAGTGTTTTAAAACATTATAGTTCTACTCTGTTAGCTACAGTAGGAGACTAATTCTGACCAACTGGAAATCGCCCACTTCCCCTTCTCACTCTCATTGGGTTAGGGACACCTTGTACTGTGTAAAACTGGAGAAGATTAGACACTCCTTGAATGGTTCTTCCGATAGGTTTGGGAGGATATGGGGTCCATTCTTTCAATTCATTCAGAATTTGAATCCGTCTCTGCTTGGGGATGAGTGAGGTCTGCTGGACTTTTGTTTTAAAAGTAGCTTATACTGTGATTGGATTGTATGGATTGTATTGTATTGGATTATGGATGTATCATGTACCTATTTTTATATATATATATATATAGGATGTTGTGTACTGTTGTTTTGTCTGTTTTTGTCTGCCTTTTATTTTTCAACTTTTACTGATCTTGTATTTAAGGTTTGTTTGTCTTGTTTTCTGTTGTCCTTTTTCTTTGGGGTGAAAATTCAATATGTTTACTCTTTTATGTCATACTTGTGGGGTTTATTTAAGAGAAGCTGTTAATGTTAATTATTATTTTTCAAACTCAGTATTTCATAATGCTTCTATGAAAAAAACCAATAAACAAAGTTATATAAAAAACAAAAAAACATTATAGTTCTCAAACTTTTGCACCATGGTTGGCCACCATCTCAAAGATCTTTTGTTCCAGAGACCTCCGGTATAGCAAATAGATTAGAGTAAAAAAACGTTTGCTTTAGATTTTCACAGATGTTACAGATTTTTCAAAAATAGCAGATAGCAGCAAATAGCAGGTCATAGTGCGGCACGCTATGATGAGCTTGTATATTTGCTATTTTTTAATATTCTTTTGAAAATATGGATAAACGTGGTTGATGCGATTGTGCCGCTATATATAAAAAAAAAAAAAAAGGTTTACCACCCCATGTACTGTAGGACCCGGGGGTCCCGCGGACAGACCGCCAGCTGATTTTTTAAACCACAGAGACCTTTATGACAGGGCGCCCCATGAAGCCGAGGCTTCGCATCATCGCGCCCCCGACATGGCCTTAAAACGCCCGTCCTAAAAATAGCAAACGCCCCCCCGTCCCGTCCCCCGTCCCCCGTCCCCGTCGCAGGCTCCGCAACTGTCTAAAGCGTGCAGGGCGCTGTCTCGCAGGGGAGCGTAAAGGAGAGACACAGACAGCAGGGGGATGCAGGAAAAGTGAGACGGAGTGAGTCTGGGGCTGAGGAGAAAGCACGCCCACGGGGGGGGGGGGGAGATGCGGAGTGATGGATGAAAAACAGATACATGTTGTTCATTCCATTAAACACAACTGTAACGTGTGTTACCGTAAGCATGTTATCAGCAGCACCCTGGGTAACAGGTACAGTCGCCCCTTTTCCATCTCGTCCCACTATACACTACACTACCTAGCTGTAAATAACGGACATAATTCATGTTGGCGATTATATAAAAAAGGTATTATCATATTAATTTCTCATTGTTAAGTTCACTCTGTATATTATCCACGGGCATAATAGCATGTCGATGCTATTACAAAACATGAGCTTGGAAGAAATGTGTTTAATAAAACAAAATTAAGTGCTAGAAGGTCCTAAATTAAGTAGTTAATTAAGAGTATAGAGATCGACTACAATACATTCAAATAAATCTGTATCATTTCATATTTCAGAGAGGGAGGTAAATACTAAATTAACTGTTAACTACATTAACCCATTCTGACCGGGCACCCATTTTGGTGTTGGCATCATGTTATGCTTTAGCTATTGAAAAATAGCAGATCTACAAGCTCATATCGCGCCACCGAGTGGCGCGATACGAGCTTGTAGGTCTGCTATTTTTGAAAAATCGAAGACACTTTTAGAATATGATCTCAGGTCAGAATGGGTTAATAATGAAACTGTCAGGATGTAATAGACATTTTTAGAATCTGATCTCAGGTCAGAATGGGTTAAAACATTTTGCGGGGGCGAGTTGGTAAAGGGGCGAGTCGTTTGGTATTCGCAGTTTCGCACCCAGCGGAAAAAAGTATACTAATTAATTTATTTTACTTGAGTAAAAGTATCAATGCTGCAATACAGAAATACTCTGTTGAAAGTAAAACGCCTGGATTCAAAATGGACTTACAAAGTACAAAAGTACTTCTTCACATGGCTTCCCTTCATAACCCGCCTGCCTGCTTCACTCTTCGGCCGTCGTCAGGCTGCTTTGGATTCAATTAGAAGCAATTATACATCTGTGCGGATATTTATTGACCGTTGGGGGGGGGGGTAGTGTGTGTGTGTGTGTGTGTGTGTGTCTATGGTGAGGGGAGAAAAGAGTATGATCCGTGCGGTCCCTGTGATGTGCACGTGATGCTGAATAACAACACCCTCTGATGCTGTGCGCGCAAGTGAGTCAGCGCAGCGGGGGGTTTCAGATGGAAAAATAACTCAAGTGTGTGTGCGTGTGTCTGTGTGTGCGTGCGTGCGTATAACGTCAGCAAGACACATCAGAAAACACCACTGTATACATGATGTGTCACCACCGTGACTCATAAGGATGCACTGTACTTAAGTGTGTGTGTGTCCGTGCGTGCGTGCGTGTGCGTGTGTGCGTGTGCGTGTGTGCGTGTGCGTGTGTCCATGTGGCAGGCGTGCATTGACTCGTCATGCCGCTATAGATGACTAACCGGCCTCTTCTTCCAGGACTTTCATGCTGAACTCACAGTAAAAAAAAGGGAGGCTGATTTTTCTCCTTAAAGAGCTTTAGTCGTGACGAACTAAGAGGATTTCTTCTTCTTGGGCCGTCTCTTATAGGGTGGCACGACACACTACACACTACACACACACCACACACACACTACACACTACACACACACACCACACACACACTACACACACATTACCATTATACAGGGTTAACATTCAACGAAAAATAGTGAGGGGCACTCTTATCGTCGTATACAAAACATCTCATTCCGGCCAATCACAATTGGCGTCCTCGCCCTGTTCTGTCCTCACGTTTCATCCCAAAACTCCTGGATTCGAAAATTGACTTACAATACAATTGGCTGATGCTCAGCCAATCAAACCATCGCTATGGCGTGCACACAGCAGACACACAAAGCTATGCATATAGGGGCTAGCGGCGCTCAAAAAGGATGGGTCTCTCTCATACAGCCCTGAACTCCGCTCAATGGAGTACATATACTATTGGGTGTAAAGGAACACTGCATTGTACTGCGTATGTGAATACCCTCCTCCTCCTCCTCCTCCTCCACCTCCCTCCTCCTCCTCCTCCTCCACCTACCTCCTCCTCCTCCTCCTCCTCCTCCTCCTCCTCCTCCACCTCCCACCCCAGCAACGTCTTCCATTCATGGAATCTATTTTAGTAGTCCTCGGATTTTAATGTCTCCGTCTTTGCCCGATTATCTCCCCCTCATTCACATATTTTCCCCATCTCTCTCTCTCTCTCTCTCTGTAATAAAGTGGGCCGTCAAGCTGTGCAACATCATCAACACCCTCACAAAGACTTAGAGGAAGCCGCCCAGCATGCCTAAATCCTAGAGGCGCACACACACACACACACACACACACACACACACACACACACACACACACACACACACACACACACACACACACACACACACACACACACACACACACACACACACACACACACACACACACACACACACGAGGTGGGAATTAGGAAAAGCAAGTGTTCATCAGTGGCATTATATTTCACACACTTTCAAATGCACTCAACAAGCACACAGTTCCTCTACGAGTTTAAAATAAGTTTTGGTTATAAACAAATGAGAGAGAGAGAGAGAGAGAGAGAGAGAGAGACGTAAATATGTATATAACCTTAAACATTTCCTAATTTGTATTAGCTAAAAGAACAGAGTTGCTGTGAGGAGCAGGAGAGTTGTCACCACAATGTCTACTTCTCAAGTTGTACCATACTTGTCGAATTATATATGGATGTGCAAGGATGTGTTATCAGAAGTGTAGTAAAATATAGAATAGGTCATAAGTATTGATCAGCTATTTTCACCCTGATGAGACTGCAAGGGAGAACTGCAGTCTCTCACAGCACATTCCATTGAAGCAACCTGGTAAAGGGGGTTGTGATCTAATCTTGATTGTGAAAACAAAGGGATTTATGACCTGGCCACAGGCTGGCAGGGAAGACATCTGAAACTGAGCAGAACATGTATAGGGAGAAGCCATGACCTGGTAAATTCTTCCTTTCATTGTAAAATGTGTTCTAAATGTAACCATTATTATACTGGGTTAGTAAGCCTAGATAATAGAAGAATGTAATGATCTTACAGTTAATCTAGACATTTGATCTAGGTAAGCAACAGCTCGCATGACCGGAAGTGGTGGGGCTGTTGCGAGGGGCTGATGTCAGAATCCACAGGCAAAGGTGTCTGTGGCTTCTCATTGGCTAAAGGACGGGGGCAGAAAAACTGACCCTGTCATTTGATTGGCTGCAAGGCATTCTCTTTGGTCTAAGTACACTGTTGATGGAAAGTGGAAGTTAGATTCTACACCGTACCACCGTGACAAGATAGAGATCAGCATGAGGCCAGCGGTAAATATAATCATATGATATGTGCATTATTCCATAATATGTTAGTAATGTGTAATAATGATAATTAGGTTGTAACCAAATGTTTATTTGTGTTTCTTGTCTCCAATCGATAATCTTGATGGTAGATTTAAAACCACATAGGTGGAAGTACCACACATAGTTACAAGTGTTCAATATTAACCACACTTCACCAAATGAGAGTAGGTTAGGCTTTAGACTTTAAGGGCGTGCCAAATGCACAAGTTCCAGGGTACTATTTGTCAGTCTGCATTGGGGAAGTTTGAACAAATGTGTGAATGTTGTTATATGTGTTTTATGTTTAAATGAACTAATAAAAACCCTATAAAAAGCATATTTGATTCGTAAAACAAGGAAATTATTGAAGCACTAAATAAATCAATTGTGCGTATTGAACGTAGCTTATCTGCTGTATCTCTTGGGAATTCGGATCCCGGCAAATCTCACCAAAAACCGGACAATACTACTGTACTACTGTACATGTGGCTCCATTTGGACCTCGTCATACAGTAAGTGGGGGTGCAGCTGCATCACCCGACGCATTTCGGCACCCGATTTAACCTCATTTTAAACAGCCCTGCAGGGAACTATACTGAAATGAGTCAAACACCAATATGGACTTGAAATAGTCTGTCTGCATGGACTTTGTCTTGATTGTTTTTTGGCCAAGCGTTTTGGTTGTTTGGTGCCCCAGGCTGTGCATTGAGCCGGGCCTTTCTCAAACACAGGGGGTTCTCAACATGGGGGTCGCACGTCGCCAAAATTATTTGCGGGGGTGTTCCCAGATTATATTAAGAAAACAGGGGATTAAGAGTTTACATATAGTAGACATAGTACATGCACAAACGTTCTGGTTTCAGTATTTATTTATGATGTATTTTCCCTCTATTATTAAACATTGTTATAATTTAGCTATTGAAAAATAGCAGAGCTACAAGCTCATAGCGCGCCACCAAGTGGCGCGCTACGAGCTTGTAGGTCTGCTATTTTTTTGAAAAATCGTAAAAATGCGGCATCAATCTTTGAATATATATTCTTTCAGAGCGAACAGTTTTTTTTTCTTCTTTTTCGACTAAACGGGCTATAACGCATGGGTTCCATAACTGTTCGGCCCCCAACGCCCCAAAATAATGCTGTCATGCAGAGAACTGCAATGCCCAGGGGCGCAATAAGGTAGGGGACGGAGGGGTTTCGTCCCCTGCCAGCGCCACATTGGTCCCCCCCAGATGAGTTAGGGGGTCCCCCCTGGCTGGGGGGGTCCCCCCCTGTATCCCCCCTGGCTCCAAAGTTATCTTAGGAGTAATACTTTTGAAATCCTGCGTTCATAAACGCGATATATTTTGAAGCATATATTTGATCCACCCCTGTTTAAATCCCAAAATGGTTTGGCCCGTTCTACTGTTGTCGGAAGTTTGGGAGTTGTTACACCGCCATCAGTGACCCAATGTGCTTTGCACTCTGTAATGATTCTAATAATACAGGAACAGATTTCAATAGGTCAGCACTTTTGGTGTCACGCACCACTTTGGTCACCGTCAGACGATCAGTAGATGAATGGATTTAATTTATCCTTTTCATGTCAAGGACCCCCAAATGGACACGTATTAGCCTGCGGACCCCCCCCCCCCATTTGAAGAGAAGAGAAGGACCCCCATAAGAGAAGATTTATACAGCTCGGACGGACCCTATTGTAATGCCATGTCTAGCGGTGCCGTGGGAGTGGGACTCCAATTGATAATCAATGTTAATTTAAAAAACTGAGAGCGTCCACATGACATGCCACAAACTATCATGTAGTTGTACCTCTGGGGGTCCCCGGACCCCACTTTGGGAATTATATTATTATTTTGGGGGATTTGGGGAAATCGACGCCGGTCACGCCGCTATTAAGCAAATAAGCACAACTGTCAACATGCAGGTAAGGCGCTGCAGGTTTTTCTTTCCTCTCGAGTTGCATGGGTTTAACACTAACTATATATGTTGATGTTAAAACATCCTCTCCTGAAAACTTCCCAGGTGTTGTACATTTTATATAGGATAGGCTAACTTACAGATCAGATGGTCAGTGAGTTTTGACCTGTTCGAGGCGCTGCTGATAATGTGGTTAAACTTTTACGTTTTGAGACAAATGGGGAGGAGGAGGAATCACAGCCAGGTAATTCATAATAATAATAATAATAACTGTGCCAAAACGCAGTTTTGTATGTACATTGAGTCACTGGAACAACCTCTATGTAGTCCGACCCCAAACCCTAACCATAACCCCACGTTTTTGTGGAGGAGGAGGAGGAATCACAGCCAGGTAATTCATAATAATAATAATAACTGTGCCAAAACGCAGTTTTGTATGTACATTGAGTCACTGAAACAACCTCTATGTAGTCCGACCCCAAACCCTAACCATAACCCCACGTTTTTGTGGTTAGACCCCCCCATCCCCCCCTCCCCTAGGGTGGTGGGGGGGACGGGGGGGACGGATTTTTCGGCGGCGCCGCTTTGCGGCGCCGCTGTTTGTCCCCCCCTAGCGTTCGGTCCGTCTTGCGCCTCTGGCAATGCCCACTATATGTCATTAGTCATATGCATTGCTTAATGTGCATACATACTGTATATGCACCAATTAAATAGGCCTGGGCTAATCAAACATGCAGGGCATAATGACACAAACACCGTTATGTACTTCTGTTATGTTCTGCATAACGACTTTTACTTGAGGTGGTTTAAGTCAATTTTGACGCCAATTCTTTTGTACTTTTATACATACTTTTACTTGTACAACGGAGTATTTCTACATAACATTGCAGTAACATAACATATACTTTTACTCAAGTGAGACATTTGAGTACTTTTTAATCCACACCACGTCGCCTAACGAGATGTGTGTGCACTATATGACCGGAGCACACCAGGTCCAGTGTGGTTTTAATTAGCTCTATACGTGCACACGTACACAATGCTTCCTCTTGTGACACATGGTGACCACTAAGCCTGTCGCTCGTTAAGTGGTTAATTAACTCGCGGGTCGACGTGGGCGGGAACAAAGAGAATCCATATAGGCTTTCTTTTTTTTTTATCTGCAGTGCATTTGTTTACATTTGTAATTGTTTTTTTATTTAAAAAAAAAAATTGTATAACAATCAATTATGGTTAATTAATTTGCCACCTACACTTTGGGAAATTTGGCTCCAACATATAGTCTCTTTTGTGTGTACACACACACACACACACACACACACATACACGCACACACACACACGCGCACCCCCCCCCCCCCCCCCCCCCCCCCCCCCGCAGGGAGTGAAATGTTAAAAGTCACGGCGAGAGCAAGGAAGGTGCACATGCATTGTTGATGTGATTTACCTTCTTGTATACCTAGCCACTTAACGTGTGTGTGTGTGTGTGTGTGTGTGTGTGCGCTGTGTAAATTATGAAACAGGATGCTTTAGAGAGGACATGTTTCACATGCACTCCGTCTCTCCACATCTGTCACTCTTACTGTCTTTCCATCTGTCCATCTCTCATCATCTTTTCACAACTACTTTTCTCTCTCTCTCTCTCTCTCTCTCTCTCTCTCCCTCCATCTCCCAAGTAACCTCTACCATCTATATCTTGCCCTGCTACCCCCCTAACCCTTCTCCCCCCCCCCCCCCTCTATCATCTATATCTTGCCCTGCTACTCCCCCCCCCCCCCCCCCCCTGCTCCTCCTCTCTCTCTCATCCATCGATCGTCCCTGCCCCAGAAGGAAGGAGGCATGTTTTATGTATTTCATGGTGTGAGGGTTTTATACTGCAGCGCACACTGATGGGGGATAATACGACCGTGCGTGTGTGTGTGTGTGTGTGTGTGTGTGTGTGTGTGTATGCATGTTGTGCATGCATGTATACAGTAGATGTGCAGTGTGTGTGTGTGTGTGTGTGTGTGTGTGTGTGTGTGTGTGTGTGTGTGTGTGTGTGTGTGTATGTGTGTCGTGCATGCATGTACAGTAGATGTGCGGTGTGTGTAAAATGATTCAATCGCCCAGTAAACCACTTAAGACCAATATACTTGTCATGCGATAAATAGCAAACCATAACACCTGCATGTACTCACCCCCCCCCCCCCCCCCCCCCGCCGCCGCCTCCCCTCCCCCCCTTTCTCTCTTTTGTCACATCCCTAAAGGCACGCATGGCGGAGCGTCTCCTCTAGCCTAGCGGCCATTTGAAGATAGCAGATCTACAGATCGCAGCAATATGAGTACTTGTACTATAGGCTATAGCCACGCTATATAGGTTACCTTGTAGGTAGTTGTACTGTCAAGTCACTTATGGATCTGATATGTTAAATAGCCCTAAAAACGGCTTGAAAACATATTATAATAATATTAGTAATATTATATTTTTTCCCACATCGCCCACCCCCTATTTCAACCACACAAAAAATAAATCTCTAAAAAAAGGGAGCAGTCACGTAACTGTCCTTTAAGGCACTTTAGTTTTAATTCGTGACATAATTGGCATCGGTGCGCTGCAGGCCGGAGCGCGTACGTTGTTTTGCATGCCAATTATGGAATGAATTAAACGTGCCTTAAAGGACAGTTCAGTGAGTGAATAAATTAAACGTGCCTTAAAGGACAGTTCAGTGAGTGCGGCGGCTTTTCTCCTTTAGATCATTTTTTGTAAAGTTACTTTCCAGAGACCGTGCAGCACTGCGGTAAGAATGCTCAGAGAGAGAGAGAGAGACCAGTTGGGAGTCGTGCGTACTGTACTGTACTGTACTGTACTGTACTGTACTGTACTGTACTGTACTGTACTGTACTGTACTGTACTGTACTGTACTGTACTGTACTGTACTGTACAAGCCCTCCTCCCTGGCCTGTGTGTCTGTGTGTTAGGCTGTGCAACAGAGACACTTGGTGGTGAACAAACGCTATAACTATTATTTTCGTGCTCGGACAGGGACAGACAGAACAAGGGACACAGCCAGGGACACAGACCTGCAGGGACACAGCCAGGAACAGACCAAGGGACACAGGGACAGACCCAGGGACACAGGGACAGACCCAGGGACACAGGCCCAGGGACACAGGGACAGACAGACCCAGGGACACAGGGACAGACCCAGGGACACAGGGGCAGACCCAGGGACACAGACCCACAGGGACAGAGGGACAGACCCAGGGACAAAGGGACAGACAGACCCAGGGACACAGGGGCAGACCCAGGGACACAGACCCAGGAACACAGACCCAGACCCAGGTACACAGGGACAGACAGACCCAGGGACACAGGGGCAGACCCAGGGACACAGGGGCAGACCCAGGGACACAGACCCACAGGGACAGAGGGACAGACCCAGGGACAAAGGGACAGACAGAACCAGGGACACAGGGGCAGACCCAGGAACACAGACCCAGACCCAGGTACACAGGGACAGACAGACCCAGGGACACAGCCAGGGACACAGACCCAGGGACACAGGGACAGACCCAGGGACACAGGGGCAGACCCAGGGACACAGGGACATACAGACCCAGGGACACAGGGGCAGACCCAGGGACACAGGGGCAGACCCAGGGACACAGACCCAGGAACACAGGGACAGACAGACCCAGGGACACAGCCAGGGACACAGACCCAGGGACACAGACCCAGGGACACAGGGACAGACCCAGGGACACAGACCCAGGGACACAGGGGCAGACCCAGGGACACAGGGACAGACCCAGGGACACAGGGGCAGACCCAGGGACACAGACCCAGGAACACAGGGACAGACCCAGGGACACAGGGACAGACAGACCCAGGGACACAGGGACAGACAGACCCAGGGACACAGCCACACACATAGCTGTGTATAGGAGTGGTTGCACCACTCAAAGACCTTCAACCTGACACCCCATCTGTGTTGATTTTGACAGCAAATTTAGATTTTAGTCATAGTCTCGTTTTCATTTAATTTTAGTCACATTTTAGTCACCTGGTTTGTAATGTTTTAGTTTAAGTCGACTAAATCTACAGATGATTTAGTCGACTAAAATGTATTTTGGCGGGCCTTGATGCAACCAAAGATGCAACTGCCGAAACGTTGGTTCCTGTACTCTGTGTGCGGCCATACTCTTTTGTTCCATGCATTACACACACAGCGTCTTCTCATTCCATGGATGACCTCATTTGACGTCCTCCAGAGAGCTCGTTAAAGAGTCTCGGGGTAATAAAAAAACCTCAGTATAGAAAGTCAAATTCCAAACGGAGACGCTGTTCCAACAGCTGACGAATGTACTGCTGATTCATCACCGCCCCATGTCCCATTCATGAACACTGGACAGAACCTGGAACGTGCACGCACGCATGCACGCACGCACGCACGCACACACCGACTCACAATGACTCAAAGAAAAGGTGGAAGATATAACGAGAAGAGGGTAACGGGGTTAATGACCGCCTCCACAAGCACGTACAGTACGTGCGCATGTGCGCGCGCACACACACACACACACACACACACACACGCGCGCGCCTGAGAAAATGACACGATAGATTGATGAGCCAATGGAGTCAAGAATCAACACTACATCTCCCTTCTGTCTCTCTCTGTCTGTCTCAGAGACTATGGACAAAAAAACACAATGAGGGAGAGAGAGAGAGAAAGAGGGCAGATTTGTGTCTTCCTAATGGAGCCATTACTGAAGAGTGTCTGATCCCTTGACACACACACACACACACACACACACACACACACACACACACACACACACACACACACACACACACACACACACACACACACACACACACACACACACACACACACACACACACACACACACACACACACACACACACATTTGTAAGAAGAAATGACGTCATTGTGGAGAAAATAAGGACCATTTTGTTAACTAGCCGAACATCACAGCAGAAGACATCAAAGCGAGCGTGTGTGTGTGTGTGTGATTGATTGGTCAGAAATCATTTTGCTGGCGATTAATTTTGCTTTTACTTTCACAATTAGATCCAGGTGGCAAAATCACTGTTCTATATTATAATAGCAGGCTAGATGAAAAAGACATTTGTCTTTGTCTGAAGTATGATGTCAGCTTTCACAGATTCCCTCTCTTATGCTCTCTCTCATTAGCTCTCTCTCACACTGTATCTCTCTCTCCAAACCAACCAACTGGTTTGGGTCTCTTATTGCTGGCAAATAAAAATAACATCCATTTACTTTGCTGTACAACACACAACGCAATATGTTTTCATCTAACTGTAGAATGTGAAGTGGTGCAGAGGCGGAGAGGGGAGGGGAGAGAGAGAGAGAGAGAGAGAGAGAGAGAGAGAGAGATGGGAAAGGGAGTGAAATAGGACAAGACGGTCGAGGGTTGGCCATCAAATTAAACCTCCTCAGTAGGCCTATAGCTGAACGCTCACCTCTGTCTGTCTGTCTGTGCAGGTGCGTGCGTGCGTGCGTGCGTGCGTGCGTGCGTGCGTGCGTGCGTGCGTGCGTGCGTGGAGGAGGTGCCTGTATCTACTAGTGCGGTCTTTCTTTTCGACAGAACATTGAGCCGAACGAAGTTGTAATTGGACACAGCTGCGATAGCTTCAGTTATCATTCGGCTGCATCATCATCACTCTCAGAGAGGCACACACACACACACACACACACACACACACACACACACACACACACACACACACACAGAAACGAGCAGGGAAACAATGGACAGACTAATTCCATTGTGTCCATATCACGTCGATATAAGAGGGAGCGAGATAAAAGGGGGGGAGTGGAGGCTGAACGATAGCGAGGAAACGGAGACGGAACAAAGAGTGAAAAGCACTGAGAGAATGAGAGCAGTTAGCCCTCCGTGACGACGGAGGAGGAGGAGTGAGGGGGCGAGGCTTTTCCACAGCGTCCTTTCCCTCCCTCCCTCCCTCCCTCCATCCATCCCTCCATCCATCCATGGCTCCCTCCCTGTGCAGCCCTGCCCGCGCTGTATAGCTCCGGCCTATATCTCTGCCTCTCAATTAGGTTCCAATCAATGGGAAAGCATCATTATCCATGGCCGCCTGCGATGCAGCGGAATCGATCCGCGTCATCCCAGCGGTGCGGTCCGGTTATCCCAGCGGTGCGGTCCGGCGACGCTCCTCAACAATAGGGGCTCCGGTTATACCCGGGAGCCCCGGCCCTGGGAAATGAGGAGCCATCTATCTAACTAACCACCGTCCGTCCGTCCGTCCGTCCGGGGGTCCCTGGCCTGCAAACAATGGCATCCAATTTAACTCTGTACGACGGTGCAAATAGTTTGGTTACGCTGGTAAAGTATCCATGAGCACATTTACTCACCAAGTAACTTTTACTGTACTTTTGTGTGGGTTGTTTTTGATTATTTTTATTGGTGTTATTTTTATTAGTGTACTTTTGTACAACTTTTTCCACCAGGTCCAACCAGGTCCTGGCTGGACAGGTCCTGGCTCACAATGTGAGCTTGTATAGATCGACTATTTTCAGAAGATATTTTATGTTTACATTCATACAGAACATTTTAAATGGAGTGCACATTCTGCATAATTAGTAGCCTACTTTTACGTTTGCATTTATACATTGCAGTGTTGATACTTTTACTTAAGTAAAATGCTTGAGTACATTTTCCACCACTGTTGACAACACAGAGCTGGCCTCTATAAGTACAGTATGATAATGAACCAAGTAAGATTAGTGTATGGTTCACAGACAGCAAGCTGTCACTTAACAATATAGGCAAAACTGAGTGCATATAGCCTATATATATACTATTCGGGTCGAATGCCAAGTTAAAACTATCTCCTGGACTCAAGAGTATAGATTCCGTAGTCACAGCCAAGGGATTTTTAACGTTTTTAGGCTGCACACTATAGATGATAAGAAATACCTGGAGAAATGATGGCACTGAAAGTCCTCTCTATAAATCATAAAGTACACATTTAAAGTGAAATGGAGGATCAACGAGCCCTAATACAGAATGCTCCAACAAAAGCGACAAACTAATTAATGAGACTAATCCTTAAACTCCTTCATCAGAACACATCTTCTCCCCACTTTTACTTCTCTAGGCGTGATCAGAGTGGAGGACAGAGTGGAGTCTAGTATTCACAACGACCTAACAATGCATGTGCATGGTTGGTCCACATTGTTAACTACTTCTCCAAGGTATGTGAGACCCACATCATTCCACCAGAGAGAGTTCCACAGATTATATATACTCAACTGCTCAAAAGCCCTCAATCTCATCGGTAATACACTCATGTCTTTACTTTTCCCAGACACCCTCGCCGTCGTTTCTCCTTGCACAATTCAAAGGACCACAACGGAAATAAGCTGTCGAGCTTGCTTCCGTTTTATATCCTTTTGGCTATTGTGTGCTTTTGTAATACATTGTGAATGTGATGTAAAAAAAATAAAAATAAATTACTCAAACAATCAATTAACCCATTCTGAACGGGCACCCATTTTGGTGTCGGCATCATGTTATGCTTTAGCTATTTAAAAATAGCAGATCTACAAGCTCATATCGCGCCACCGAGTGGCGCGATACGAGCTTGTATAGGTCTGCTATTTTTTGAAAAATCGAAGAACGACTGACATTTTTTAGAATCTGATCTCAGGTCAGAATGGGTTCGTCAGACCAGCGTGTGTCCAGTGGAAACCTCGTATGAATCTGATCTCAGGTCAGAATGGGTTAACAATCAATACTCTTACAACGGGTACAATGAGTTCAGCGGGTATTGTATAACCCTTCAGGGACATGCGTTCCCAATGGGCATCATTCCCAATGGGAATTCCATTGTGGACCACAATGGAAACAAGCTACGGCTTTTTTGTGTATATGTATGTAGTCCATGTTGGGGTTTTTCCTAATTGGTGACATTGTTGTGAAGTTCTAAAACTGCCAATAAAGCAGTATGTCTGTAACTGGTGCATTTGGTAAATGGTGCATTTATATATAGCGCCTTTATCCAAGGCGCTTTACAGAGAATGTGCATCACATTCACACTGTCTGTCTGTCCGTCCGTCCGTCCGTCCGTCCGTCCGTCCGTCCGGTGTAACTTCAACTGTAACCTACAATAGGCTTGACTTTTCTGGAAAGCAGAGATTGGCAAGAGTACGTGTTTGTAGAGTATCATAATCTCTAAGCGTTATGAATTTACTGTTCTTCAAAAACGTTCTTCTGAAGGTAACAATTTAACAACAACAAACTACAAGTTGTTGCAGTAATGCGCCACTGTGACCTTCCTCTCTGGGGGCAACATGTCAGAAACAATATACAGTAAGCTGTACAGTGTATACAGTACACCAACTGCACCCTGAAACTCCATTTGAGATTCTAGAGGTCGCACACACGCACACGCACTCGCACACGCACACGTGCACGCGCTCGCACACGCACACGCGCTCGCACTCGGTACAATAAGAGACAGCCTGAAAGACGAGAGATAAGGGTCCTTTCAGTCGGGGACAAGGACAGAGGTGTCCAGGGGGATGCCTGTTTAGAAAGCACCTGTCGAGGGCTCCCTTGGTGGAGACAGATGATTGGCCGCAGGGGCCAGGATGGGAGGGGCCAGGATGTCTGACAGCCGAGGGGATGGAGGGGCGCATGCACGCACCACACACATGAGCGCACACACACACACACAAAGTATATCTGAACGAATATGTCAGCACAAGCCAAGTCACAGCAGCCAGAAAAAAAAAGAAATCATGTCAAGGACTCTCAAATTGATACATTATAAGGTCACAGACTTGGGTTTGAAAAGGTGTTGTGCCATGCAGATTTAGAGCAGGACTGTTGGTGGGAGAGAGTGGAAAGATCTGATTAGTCATTCTTATATACTGTCTCTCTCTCATGCGCCAATTTCTTAAACTCTTCCTAATTTAGCTGGGGACCCCCTTGAAACCCCCCATAAGGACCTCCATGCGTTCGAGACCCACCCAGAAGGCCACAAAAGGTGTGCCTATAATGAAAAGCGACAACGCACAAGCGCTGGCCTTTATTGCATTTTATTTCACCATAGTATTATCTGTCATAACGACGCCCATCCAGTCGGCACGGTCCCGCTAAATAAAGTTTGACGGCTAGATATGGCTGTCATTAGTCAAACGTATAGATATGGCTGTCATTAGTCAAACGTATAGATATGGCTGTCATTAGTCAAACGTATAATATGGCTGTCATTAGTTAAACGTATAGGCGGAATATTGCTGACACACCCACATCGGGAGCAACCACAGTCATCCACACAGCTGCAGTTCAGGCCAGTGTTGATTTCGTCGACTAAAACTAAGACGAAATTCTTTCGGCGACTACCTTTTTCCACTGACGAAAACTAAATGGAAACTAAATTAAAACTAAGCTACAGTATGATGAAACTAAAACTAAATATAGGCTACGGACTGAATAGAACTAGACAAAAATGTTAGAGGTCCACTATGTTATTTTACAATTAGTTGCATGCTGAAAATCTACAAGCTCACAATGCGTCGCACTGCGACACGGTGTGGGCTTGTAGATCGGCTATTTTCAGCAAGTGTCATTACTACGGCATCAAGGCCCGCCAAAAAACTAATACATTTTTGTTCGACTAAATCAACTGTAGATTTAGTCGACTAAAATCTGATGATATTTAGTCGACTAAAAACTAGACTAACACCAATACATTCCAGGTGACTAAAATGTGACTAAAACGAAATGAAAACTATTCAAGAGACTAAAACTAAGATCCAAACTTTCTGCCAAAACAACACTGATACAGACAGTACACTCGGCACTGATTGGCTGATTTGGTTATATAGCGCTTGCGTGGAGAGTTTAATGTCGTCAGACGGATGGAGAACATACTGTGGGTAGTTATCGTCTGAGTGGCCCAGTTTAATGTCGTCAGACGGATGGAGAACACACTGTGGGTAGTTATCGTCTGAGTGGCCCAGTTTAATGTCGTCAGACGGATGGAGAACATACTGTGGGTAGTTATCGTCTGAGTGGCCCAGTTTAATGTCGTCAGACGGATGGAGAACAGTGTGCCGTGGGTAGTTATGGTCTGAGTGGCCCAGTTTAATGTCGTCAGACGGATGGAGAACACACTGTGGGTAGTTATGGTCTGAGTGGCCCAGTTTAATGTCGTCAGACGGATGGAGAACACTGTGCCGTGGGTAGTTATCGTCTGAGTGGCCCAGTTTAATGTCGTCAGACGGATGGAGAACATACTGTGGGTAGTTATCGTCTGAGTGGCCCAGTTTAATGTCGTCAGACGGATGGAGAACACACTGTGGGTAGTTATGGTCTGAGTGGCCCAGTTTAATGTCGTCAGACGGATGGAGAACAGTGTGCTGTGGGTAGTTATGGTCTGAGTGGCCCAGTTTAATGTCGTCAGACGGATGGAGAACACACTGTGGGTAGTTATCGTCTGAGTGGCCCAGTTTAATGTCGTCAGACGGATGGAGAACAGTGTCCTGTGGGTAGTTATGGTCTGAGTGGCCCAGTTTAATGTCGTCAGACGGATGGAGAACAGTGTGCTGTGGGTAGTTATGGTCTGAGTGGCCCAGTTTAATGTCGTCAGACGGATGGAGAACAGTGTCCTGTGGGTAGTTATCGTCTGAGTGGCCCAGTTTAATGTCGTCAGACGGATGGAGAACAGTGTGCTGTGGGTAGTTATCGTCTGAGTGGCCCAGTTTAATGTCGTCAGACGGATGGAGAACACACTGTGGGTAGTTATCGTCTGAGTGGCCCAGTTTAATGTCGTCAGACGGATGGAGAACACACTGTGGGTAGTTATGGTCTGAGTGGCCCAGTTTAATGTCGTCAGACGGATGGAGAACAGTGTGCTGTGGGTAGTTATCGTCTGAGTGGCCCAGTTTAATGTCGTCAGACGGATGGAGAACAGTGTGCTGTGGGTAGTTATCGTCTGAGTGGCCCAGTTTAATGTCGTCAGACGGATGGAGAACAGTGTGCTGTGGGTAGTTATGGTCTGAGTGGCCCAGTTTAATGTCGTCAGACGGATGGAGAACACTGTGCCGTGGGTAGTTATCGTCTGAGTGGCCCAGTTTAATGTCGTCAGACGGATGGAGAACACACTGTGGGTAGTTATCGTCTGAGTGGCCCAGTTTAATGTCGTCAGACGGATGGAGAACACACTGTGGGTAGTTATCGTCTGAGTGGCCCAGTTTAATGTCGTCAGACGGATGGAGAACACACTGTGGGTAGTTATCGTCTGAGTGGCCCAGTTTAATGTCGTCAGAGAGCTACAGAAGAGGCCAGAGAGGCCACGACGGGAGAGACAGATGAGAGGGGACGTCATAAATGTAACGTGGTCGTGAGGAGAGGAGAGGTTCCAGAAGAAAGGTAGGCAAAGAGTGGGAGATACGAATAGAATATAGGACTGTGAAGGATATAAAGCACTAATGCCCTGTCCTCTCACTTCTCTCATTCCATCACCCCGTGCTCATTACTTCAATCCTCCCTCCTCAAAAGCTCCTTTTCTCTCCTGCGTGCGTGCATGCCGTGCGTGCATGCCGTGCGTGGGTGCCGTGCGCGCGTGCGTAACAACCTAAAAGGTGGAAATAAATGTATGACGCAATCTTCTGCTCATTGCTGTGATCCCGGTCTTGTGTTTAGAATTAGAAGTCATAATTCCGCCTTCCTTTCTGAATAACAAACAGCAACAAATACCACCATTATGGAGCACGGATGACGTCATCACCACCGAGAGCAACACATGGCCATCTAGAACGCTAACGGTTAACCTTTCATCCCCCTCCACCCACACCCACACGTTTTGTTAGTGACATCTGCCAACTAATGTCAGATGATGACACTTAAAGAGCTACTAATGTAAGGTTAAGGATGGCGCCCCCTGCTGATCTCTTGTCCACTATAGTCCCTCTCTAACATTTTAGTCTAGTTTTTATTTGCTAGGAGATTCTCATCAAATAAAATAGGGATAGTGAAAACAGCAAACTACAAGCTCACAGATGTGCCATTGTTGAGAGCCGCTAGCCCCTCCTATAAACATATAGCTATAGACCGCTAGCCCCTCCTATAAACATATAGCTATAGGCCGCTAGCCCCTCCTATAAACATATAGCTATAGACCGCTAGCCCCTCCTATAAACATATAGCTATAGGCCGCTAGCCCCTCCTATAAACATAGAGCTATAGACCGCTAGCCCCTCCTATAAACATATAGCTATAGACCGCTAGCCCCTCCTATAAACATAGAGCTATAGACCGCTAGCCCCTCCTATAAACATATAGCTATAGACCGCTAGCCCCTCCTATAAACATATAGCTATAGGCCGCTAGCCCCTCCTATAAACATAGAGCTATAGGCCGCTAGCCCCTCCTATAAACATAGAGCTATAGACCGCTAGCCCCCCCTATAAACATATAGCTATAGGCCGCTAGCCCCTCCTATAAACATAGAGCTATAGACCGCTAGCCCCTCCTATAAACATATAGCTATAGACCGCTAGCCCCTCCTATAAACATATAGCTATAGACCGCTAGCCCCTCCTATAAACATATAGCTATAGGCCGCTAGCCCCTCCTATAAACATAGAGCTATAGGCCGCTAGCCCTCCTATAAACATAGAGCTATAGACCGCTAGCCCCTCCTATAAACATATAGCTATAGGCCGCTAGCCCCCCCTATAAACATATAGCTATAGGCCGCTAGCCCCTCCTATAAACATAGAGCTATAGACCGCTAGCCCCCCCTATAACATATAGCTATAGGCCGCTAGCCCCTCCTATAAACATAGAGCTATAGACCGCTAGCCCCCCCTATAAACATATAGCTATAGACCGCTAGCCCCTCCTATAAACATATAGCTATAGACCGCTAGCCCTCCTATAAACATAGAGCTATAGTGTCGATCCTGTCTCAACACAAACATTAAATGCCATTGAGAATGAATGGAGAATTTACGTCAAATGTGAGCAAATCAAAAACAAAAACAATGTTGTCGGTCACGTTGGCCGGCCAGGAACATGCCTATAGTGGTGGTGTGTGTGTGTGTGTGTGTGTGTGTGTGTGTGTGTGTGTGTACATGGACGTATACATATTAATGAATTGCAGCAAGTATACTGCAGGGAGACTTAAATGGAGGGGGCGGCTTTAAACCTTTATCGATAACCACCTGTGCTTAACTGTGTGTGTGTGTGTGTGTGTGTGTGTGTGTGTGTGGTGTGTGTGTGTGTGTGTGTGAGAGAGAGTGCGCGCACAAGACCCACACATATGCACACATGCAAGCAAAACCACCTATACACGTCACACACCCATACGGAAAAGCTGAATCATTCATCACATTCTTACACACGTGCACATACCCACCCACACACGCACGCATTCTGTACACTCACGAGCGCATGATAAAAGCCACAATAAAAAGTGCGTCATCGTCATGACTCGTGACAAGTGTCTGCCATTGAAACCAGCCATTGTGTATGACGTGTGTCTTATTTTCCATTATTCAAACGAGCGGCAGCGTTTCTCTTGGTAATAATAAGCCAGGCAGAAAGAGCAGGCCGGGCAGAACGCGTCGCCGTCTGAATAGAAAGGCTCCATCCGGTTCTCTCGAGGGCGGCTTATACCTCTAAGCTATCAGCAAGTGGTTCACCTGAAGGCTTTGTGTGCAGATGCATTCACAGGACCTGTGCGTCCTCCAAAGGAGAGACAGAGAGAGAGAGAGAGAGAGAGAGAGAGAGAGAGAGAGAGAGAGAGAGAGAGAGAGACACACACACACACACACACACACACACACACACACACACACACACACACACACACACACACACACACACACACACACACACACCTCCATAGGCTGCCATTAAGGAAGTTGTTTGGCAGATTAAAAAAATTATCATGCTCTGCCAATATACTGTATACATAGCAACAAGAACCCCAAAATGGGTTCCCGCGTCCAGAAGGGGTAAAACATTTTGGGCAAGTGGCTATGGCTGTTTTTAGCCCAAGGAGTGTATTTTGTGCTAAACTAATGCCCGGAATGGATTCAGAATCATGAGAAAAAAAACCTGTATACTGAAAATGTGATGTTTTTGCCAGCCATGGATGTTAATGAAAAGGATAAAAAAAACGATTGCCCAATACTAACAGCCCGTCAGCAAGTGGATTCATGAATGTATGTACAGTATATAGACAATAGTTTAGGCCAATGAAAAAAGACTATATACCAAATTTCCCGCTTTAAACAAAAGAAACCTGTCGGCTGCCGGACTATACTGCTGAAGGTTTTTTTAACTCGACTTCAGTTCCACAAGCTGTCGTTTCAAAACTATATTCACTCAATCTAATTAACACATATCTCATTCTTTTCACAGGCCTGTCTGCTTTCGTATAAAATGAAAGAACTACAGTATATGAAATGCAGAATGACGAGCCGCCGTTAATCAAGAGAAGGGTCACGTGTTCGCCACGGCAGCCACGATGCCCGTGACGTCCTTTTCTCTCAACCACTTCGGTCTCCCTGGCAGAAAAAAGAAGACAGCACGTACATAATTCATGTTCCAAACTGTCCATTTGTATTCTTTTATAGACAGTTTTCTACATTATTCAGCCAGAAACGTTGTTCCGAGGACACAGAGAGAGAGAGAGAGAGAGAGAGAGAGAGAGCGCGAGTGGGAAAGTCACACATCACCGGTTCGGCTCCGGACGGAATTGAAAACAGGAGATGTTGCAATTATGTGGCCATCACTGGAGTCTACGGTTAGGTAACGGATCACATGACCCCAGCGGTGTCACGTTGACCCGTACCTTTAAATTAAATACAAGCCTGAGAACGCATGCAGGAGCCCGGCTAAAATATATATCACATGCACCTCTCTCTCTCTCTCTCTCTTCTCTCTTTCTCTCTCTCTCTCTCTCTCTTTCTCTCATCTCTCTCCCTCCTCTCTCTCTCTCTCTCTCTTTCTCTCTCTCTCTCTCTCTCCCCCTCTGTCTCTCTCTCTCGCCCCTCTGACTCCTCCTCTCCCCCCCTCTATCTCCCCCTCTATCTCTCCCTCTCGCTCCCCCTCTCCCCCTCTCCCCCTCTGTCTCTCCCTCTCTCTCTCTCTCTCTCTCTCTCTGTCTCTGTCTCTCCCCCTCTCCCTCTCTTTCTCTCTCTCCCTCCCTCTCTCTCCCCCTCTGTCTGTCCCTCCCTCCCTCTCTATCCCTCTCCCTCCCGGGACCCTCTCTATCCATCCCTCTGTCTCCCCCCCCCCCTCTCCCTCTCCCTCCCTCTCTATCCATCCCTCTGTCTCTCTCTCTCCCCCTCTCTCTCTCTCTCTCTCTCCCCCCCCCTCTCTCTCTCTCTCCCCCCCTCTCTCCCCCCTCCCCCCCTCTCCCTCCCTCTCCCTCCCTCTCTATCCATCCCTCTCTGTCTCTCTCTCCCCCCCCTCTCTCTCTCTCTCCCCCCCTCCCCCCCCTCTCCCTCTCCCTCCCTCTCTATCCATCCCTCTCTGTCTCTCTCTCTCCCCCTCTCTCTCTCTCTATCCCTCCCTCTCCCCCCTCTCTCTCAGGTGTTTTGGCAGGTATGAAACCATTTCCCCACGGTTCCCCTCGGGGAGTGCTGACCTAACTGCCAGCGCTCCCCGGGGCCCCGGCTAGAACTCTGCAGACCCATTTGTCAACGCTGACCCTGAAACGCCCCCCCCCCCCCCCTCCCCCCCACACACACATACCCCCGCCCCTCCTCCATTCATCATCCATCTTCCCCTCCCCCTCCTTTCCGCATTCTCCCCTTCCTCCTCCTTGTCTTCCTCCTCAAACTATATAGTTTCCAGGACACGGTGCGTGGCTGTATACAGAGGACAGGTGCTGCTACAGGAGCACGTGCTGCCTGCATATTGTGTGTGTGTGTGTGTGTGTGTGTGTGTGTGTGTGTGTGCGTGCCTCTATATTCACAGGTGTGTGCGCTGTTTTGTTAATTTCACCCGTCACCCGTCATTGACCTCCTATCGTCCCTAACTCTGAGGACCCTTTTGAACGGGTCGAGTGTTACACACTCTGAGTTGAACTAACACACAGAGTGATTTATATACTGCACAGCAGTGGTGTAACCTCAATAAGCACATTCATATAGTTTAGTATACTGTAGGCCTACTTAAGTACAATTTGAGGGAGTTTTTTGAGTGTATGTCCAATGTTCAAGAGACAAATATTGTATAGTTTCACGCCACATCCGTTTATTTGAACACTTTAGTTACTATACGTACAGTAGAGGAGTTAGATTATTATTGCAAAACATCATTAGGCACTTTGGGGCGGGAACCCCTTTTGGTGTTAGCATTATGTTATGCTTTAGCTTTAGAAAAATAGCAGATCTACAAGCTCATAGCGCGCCACCGAGTGGCGCGCTACGAGCTTGTAGGTCTGTTATTTTGAAAATCGAAGAACGACTGACATAGAAACACAGCTTTTTCAGAAAACTGTCGAAGACATTTTTTTTTTAGAATCTGATCTCAGGTCAAAAGGGTTAACCCACTTCAACCCACTTCCGCTTGTATAGATCTGCTATATTTCTGTCCAGAAGTGTCCTATCCTATACGGTGTTTCAGGCCCTCCAACACTCTCTGCACGTCCCGGCCCCGTGTTGTCTCTTCCATCACGTCAGCATAGGATGAGACGCTGATGTCACACCGCGGTGCTCGTGACATTTTAATGATGCATGGCAGGCCAGCGCTACAGAGCCACGCTGTTATGCTGCTCAGGCATGTTAACAACACATGACGAGCACATACTGTACTGTACAGTATAGTCCAACTGCCGTGCCGTTGCATTATAGGAGCCACTTAAGTCATATTTTACATTTGTGGACATGCTCATGTCAAAACCGCCCAAAGTTTAAACGTTGAGATCAGATTAAAAAAAATGTCTTCTACATCCTGACAGTTTTCCATTCTGACCTGAGATCAGATTCTATCAAAAATGTCTTCTACGTCAGTCGCTCTTCGATTTTTCAAAAATAGCAGACCTACAAGCTCGTAGATGAGCTTGTTGAAAACAATATATTTCGTTGAAAACAATACATTTCAAACTCCAGCTTGATCCTCCAGGCTGCATGAACAGAGCTGGAGCGCTCCGTTTCCTGCAGCCCCCTCACTGTCGTATTGTATCTCTCTGTGGCTCTGATCATGGCTGCATTTAGATCGTTCCTCTTTGAGGAAGCTTTGCCGATGGATAAAAGCTGATGAGAGGGAGGCTGAGCCTAAACCTCATAAAGGCTGGAGAGGACTCTCTGATTTCCATTCTTATTCCGTTTCGTCATCTCGCAAAGCCTTTTATTTTTGTGTGTGTGTGTGTGTGTGTGTGTGTCACCGATTCCCTCTCGTCTTTCGAAAACCTCCACACCTCATTCCACGTCTTGGCTTGTAGGCCTATACGTGGAGCTGTTGTGGGAGCGATTTCACTTGCACTGCCTCGGGTGCACGCTGACCATCACGCCATAAAACACTGCAAAAGGTAGGCTACAAAATAATATAGAATGTTGAGACGCATAGCGCTTGCAAATGACCTGGAAACTAGAAATATACTTCTTGCTGGGGAGAAGAAAAGAAAGTCGCTCACTGCAGCACGAAACAAAAAAGTGAGGACACCACCAGGCCCCCCACACACCACACACACACACACACACACACACACACACACACACACACACACACACACACACAGTCGGTACTTAAAGTACTTAAGCCTGACTGAAAGCAAACTTTTGCCTCCTGAAGGATTCATTATTATCACGGTACAACATGCATAACTAAATGCAAAATGAAAAATACATTTGCTTCAAAGCTACTTCTGAAACTTCTGTCCACTCAGTGGCGATTGCAAATGTAATTCTATTCCACAGAAACGGCTGGTTTTCGCATGAGGCACACAGCACACACACACACACACACACACACACACACACACACACAGGTGTGCCGCCTCCCGCTGTCACTTAAGTGGGGCAGCATGTGACTTTCCTCTGCTAGGACACGGTGCAGGCGGCAGGTTTTTATGAGGTAGAACATGAAATGAACGCTTCCATGCATGTTTATGTGATTCAAGCCGACAAGCGTCTGGCCCATTAGTCCATCTTATTTAACCTCTTGAGCTGCCACGGTTGTCACCGCTCATGCACAAAATACTCGCATAGCGCCGCGGCCACTTTACCGCTCTGGCGGGTGAGCCTGCACAGCGCTGCTGTTTCCAGTGACTGACACACGACGATGCGCTGTCACGTATACAAACCGGAGCGAATGCTACATGCGCTCCATTTAGGTTCCATATAGGCCAGTCAATCTATAAAGAGGTATATGACCCAAAATGAATTGAAATAGTAATCGTCCGAGGTATTTTATGATCCTTAGGTTCATCCAAATAGCATATTAAAAAAAGTGTGAATTCAGCGGTTGAAATGTGGGGTACCATTAACAATGTATATAAAAGGTAAACATTTCAAATTTTCATTTATACTTATAACATGTGACGTGTCAAACTATAGGGAGAGACTCCATCTCCCAGGGGTCTAGTGCGTTATAACGGGGACAGACTCCATCTCCCAGGAGTCTATAGTGCATTGTAACGGGGACAGACTCCATCTCCCAGGGGTCTAGCGCATTGTAACGGAGACAGACTCCATCTCCCAGGGGTCTATAGTGCATTGTAACAGAGACAGACTCCATCTCCCAGGGGTCTAGTGCATTGTAACAGAGACAGACTCCATCTCCCAGGGGTCTATAGCGCATTGTAACGGGGACAGACTCCATCTCCCAGGGGTCTATAGTGCATTGTAACGGGGACAGACTCCATCTCCCAGGGGTCTATAGCGCATTGTAACGGGGACAGACTCCATCTCCCAGGGGTCTATAGCGCATTGTAACAGAGACAGACTCCATCTCCAGGGGTCTATAGCGCATTGTAACGGGGACAGACTCCATCTCCCAGGGGTCTATAGCGCATTGTAACAGAGACAGACTCCATCTCCCAGGGGTCTAGCGACATTGTAACAGGGAC
>NC_139708.1:27501370-27608870 GCF_964188405.1 Protomyctophum parallelum | reverse complement strand
AGCTGTGTGTGTGTGTGTGTGTGTGTGTGTGTGTGTGTGTGTGTGTGTGTGTGTGCCCAGGGAAATCAAGCCCTCTCCCTGGCCTTAACTCACCCCTTATTGCTGATTACTCCTCCCAAATACTTCTACGTCTCCCTGCAAATGCACTTAATAGTCCTGCCCTGATACACTGACGTAATGAGACAGAGAGAGAGAGAGAGAGAGAGAGAGAGAGAGAGAGAGATGAGAGAGAGAGAGAGAGAGAGAGAGAGAGAGAGAGAGAGAGAGAGAGAGAGAGAGGAGAGAGAGAGACTCTCCTAGCCAATCTGAGCTGAATTTTGTGTGACTCAAAGGGCCATTTCACCGTTGGAAGAAACTGCAGTCAGTCAATGTTAATAGTATTTGTAGTAGATAACAGTAGCACAATTGGAAATGTGCACCCTATATGGCCAGAAAAATAATGAAGTCTGTGTGTTTGACTAGTTAGCGTTTGCTGATTTCCTACAATGCCCAGAAGGCAGTGTGGAGGTGTGACTTGTATAGTCAAGGAAGGAAGTGAGACCACATTTTCATGACAAATGTTGGTCATGGAGATGGCGTCAGGACTGAAATATCTAAAAACACACATTACACACATCAAAACCCCCCAGGGAAGTGTTTATTGTGTCCTAAACATGTTTATTTTTATACAGCCACAAAGCATGGAGGAAAAACAAGTGGAGCGCTAGGGTGTGAGTGACAGACATATATGGCCATGGTAAAAGAGAGAGAAGGATTAAGAGATAAAGGCAGTAAAGACGGAAGGTGAGCCATGGTGTGTGTGTGTGTGTGTGTGTGTGTGTGTGTGTGCGCGCGCGACACACATACGCGGAGTGCTCCCTCTACTAATCTCCAAGAAAGACACTTGGTGCCATTTAGCCTCACTTTCACATGAGCTTGATTGGCAGCTGAAAAAGACGACCCGCAGGCAGTCAGCCATTTTGTGCCTATTGAGACGAGCTCTCTGCCATCCATTCTGTGTCTGTTGCAATATAGTGGAAGTCAATGGACACAATATACAGTAATAACAAATAATAACTTGGATTTATATAGCGCCTATCAAGAAACCCAAGGACGCTTTACAAGATAAAAAACAAACTAGTTGCCAAAAGCCAGTATAGTACAGCTGTCTGTCTGTCTGTCTGTCTGTCTGTCTGTCTTCCTGCCCCACCATAAACCACATTGACACTTGTTTATGACTCGAGTAGCCACTTACAGTATACAGTAATAATTCAGTGCGCCGAGTATATAGTACTTTGAATTAATATTTAGATGGGGAATCTACTCTCTCATTCAGGCCGAGCAATATCTCCTCATCATGTATTCAGTACTTTGGAAGTAGAAGGAAAGTGTCTCGGAGGAGACAGGACACGAGTTCAATAATTGGTTGTTGCTTGTTTTTAGTTTTTGTTCCTTTAAGAGTCGCACATACCGAGAGAGAACTAGATAAAGTGCCAATCGGCACAGGTCTCCACCAGGATTCTTCCTCAGCCTAGTGGGAATATGCGTGCACAGTTTCATCGCAATCGGACGCTGCGTTGAGGAGTTGTGGCCATTTGCTACTCCTGAAAACTGTAGGAGCCAATCGTGGCCAATCAGGATGGAATATGAGAAATCAAACAAACCTGTCTTGATCACATGACTATGGAGATCATGTGTACCGATTTGCGTGAAATTTGGATAAAATCTGAAGGAGTAATAATAGAAAATGTGTTTTACATATGTCGGCCTCCTGGTGGCGCTATAAAGAGCAGATGTGAAAAATTCCAGACAAAGGTTTTTCCTTGGCCTCTAGGGAGTTGGCATACAAAGTTATCCACAGATCCGTGCAGTTAGAAGTAAAAACACTTTTCGGCCAGTTATAGCGCCACCTTGAGGCTGAGTTGAAATTGTTCATGTGGCATTTCGTCCTCGGCCTAGTGGGAATGTGGGTGCACAATTTCACGGAAATCACGCGATGTGTTCATGATTTGCAGCATTTTGTTTGAAACTGAGCACTCCTGTGAACTTTGGAAGCCAATCTTAACCAATCAGGATGGAGTCTGAGAAATCTGAAAGACTGGTTTCGTTGAATGGCTCTAGAGAGACTGTGTACCAATTTGCGTGATGTTTGGACAAAATCTGTAGGTGTACTGTGCAAAAACGTGTTTTGCACAAAGCGGCCTCCTGGTGGCGCTATAACAGGCCGTTCTGGAAAGTTTGGGGCAGAGGTTCATCGTTGGCATCCAGGGAGTGTGTGTGCAAAATGTGGCATCGACCGGGTTAACGGTGGCCGAGATTAGCTGCTCACGGACACACACACGGACGGACACACGGACGGACGGACACACGGACACACGGACGGACGGACACACGGACGGACGGAGTGCAAAACATACTCTCCCCCTAGGCCTTCGGCCTGGTGGAGACAAAAAGAGAGAGATCGTGGGATGAAATGATTCATGAATTTCCATCGCTGGCAACGCCGCGCACGTGTTATCCGTAATATCCAGGCATAACACCGCAACGCCAAAATGTGCCTCTCCCCGAGGGGGCCGATATCCATGTTCTCTGCACGACGCTATCCGGCTGTCTGACGACAAGCTTATTTACATTTATTGTGGGCTGTGTTTTTATCAGCTTATGGTCGCTCTGACAAGTGCCAAAACGGAAGCGGAGCAGATGATGAGATTTAATCTGCCGCCGAGACACTTGGGTTAATGGGCAAGGGAAGGAAAAAACAACAACAACAACAGGTGGATAAAATGCAGCGGTTAGGGACGAGTCTAAAGATTCCCTGAAGGACATTTTTCATTCATAAAATGGTCAATCAATGACGGACGTTAACAATCCATGAACGCACTGCGAGCGTGAATGAGCCAGTCCCTCAGAGAGAGCAACACCTCTAGGGTTCACCTCATTTCTTTCATCACTTGGAGAAGGTCATGAGTCAGATGGAGGGTCTCGCTTTCTGTGTCGCTTTCTTTGGCCCTTGGTCATGGAACGACCTGCAGTCCAGACTTTCTTTGGCCCTTGGTCATGGAACGACCTGCAGTCCAGACTTTCTTTGGCCCTTGGTCATGGAAGACTCAAATTGGCCTCGAAGGTTTCTCCTATGTATACAGTCAAACATCTGCACATGTGCGGATGTGTAAGTAGCCATGGTATGGGACTCCATATTTATTATTGCCGTTAATGTATTTTCTCTCTGACTTAAAGAGTATCACTTTAAAGAGGTACTTTATGGTGGTATCATGGATGTATTATCGTCTGTACTGTAATGGTACGATGTAGCTTATTTCTGCCTCTTGGCCATGCAGTTCCCACTTGAAAAAAAGACTCTGTCTCAATGTGTTTTTACTGGTGGAATAAAGGTTAACATGAAAATAAAAACTGTCCCTTGGAAAGACAGACGCACAGACACATATTAGTCGGGCAATAGCATGCCGTGACAAAACACAACAGAAAGACAAACTAACGAGAGGATTAACGTGCGCGTGTTGTTTGGTTGTCCTTGTAATGACGACACTATACTGGATGAAAATAACAATCCACTCAACATGTAAAAGCTCGCTCATGCCCCCACCCCCACACACACACACACACACACACACACACACACACACACACACACACACACACACACACACACACACACACACACACACACACACACACACACACACACACACACACACACACACACACACACACACACACACACACTTGTACTGTAGTTGTTTACATCCCAGAGATAGCGGTGTATCTTTGAAGATATGGCTGTGATTGCTGCCAATTGGTCAGAGCTTGTTAGAGACACCTGATTATACAGCTGGTGGTAGATAGCACAAAATAGACATGAAAGACACTGTTTTTAGTTATGCAGTGAGACCATTAAGTGTCAGTCAGTGTGTGTGTGTGTGTGTGTGTGTATGTGTATGTGTATGTGTATGTGTATGTGTATGTGTATGTGTATGTGTATGTGTATGTGTATGTGTATGTGTGTGTGTGTGTGTGTGTGTGCGTGTGTGTCTCAATGTAATGCAAGTTCTTCCCAGTAAGATTCTATATAAGCCGTTTCTTGCACGCACGCACGCACCCAGAAACTCGAACATACATCCTGCACCTACGCACCACAATACCCACAATGTTGCCTGACCGACTGAAATTAAATTAGTTCCACTATCCACGTGTTTCCAACCTCCAACACACCCTGCTGAGAGAGAGAGAGAGAGAGAGCTGCGTTGTTTGTTCTTGTAACAAATACATATTTGCTTTCCCACAAACACTGCTGTGTGATTGATTCCAACTGAAATGTGAGAGCCCCCAAAAACCAAGCATCTATCGCTCTATCCAAACAGGGAATCAATCACACTTGGCCAAGTAGAGATGATGCTTATGAAGCAAGGGAGATAGTCGTACAATAGGTTTACAATTTTACAATTTACAATTTAGGCATTTAGCAGACGCTCTTAATCCAGAGCGACTTACATTTAAGCAAGAACAAAATCATGGGAATACATCACATAAAAGCATTTATCATGAAACATGCGTAAGCTAAGAAGGTAACAGCGGAATATCTATATGATGAAACTATACATACACTATACATAATAAACTATACATATTCACTACTATGCTATACATATGTACTATGGCGTGCTATGACTATATACAATACAATTATAGTGATGTCTACACAAGTAAGACGCGCAAACGCGTGAAGCGAACGCAGCTCGTGTGTGTGTGGTTGTGTGTGTGTGTGCTACAGCTGCGCCCTGTGTGTGTGTGTGTGTGTGTGTGTGTGTGCGTGCGTGCGTGCGTGCCACAGCTGCGCCCTCTGGTGGCGGGCCGGTGGTGTAACAGCGTGACACCACACAGCGTGACACACACACACACAGACACTCAGCCCCTGCTGTCATAGTAAGTGGCTCACTGCGTTCGCAATAACATGCTATAAGTCTGTGTCAAATGCTATCTAAGCCAACATAAATGCTATCTAAGGGGTTAGGGTAAGTGCTATGGGCCATGATGGAGTCTGAAAAGGTGGGTTTTCAGGCTACGGCGGAAGATTGGGAGTGATGCTGCAGTTCTGACTGCAATGGGAAGTGCATTCCACAGTTTTGGAGCCAGAAGGGAGAAGAGTTTGGGACGTGTGGAGCGTTGTCCCGGCGTTTTTAGTGAGGGTACTTCCAGTTTCCCTGCGTTGGCTGATCTGAGTGCGCGGGAGGGTTTGTAGGTTTCAATCATACTTGTAAGATATGGGGGAGCCATACCTTTGGTTGCTTTGAATGCCAGCATCAGAGTTTTGTATTCTGTGCGGGCAGCGACCGGGAGCCAGTGGAGGGAGCGGAGCAGGGGGGAGACATGTGAGAATTTTGGCTGGTTGAAGACCAAGCGAGCTGCTGCATTTTGGATCAGCTGGAGAGGCTTAAGTGCACATGCTTAAGTGCACATGCTGGTAGGCCAGTAAGTTTATGATGCGCTGGGCCTCGTGGTAAATGCTGGAGTGCTAGAGGTCCTGAGCAATCTGGTGCCCCAAGCAGGACTTTTTGCGGCGCCCCAAAATACATATGTTTCTATGTCAGTGGTTCTCAAAACCACTTCATACCAACCATTTAGAATAGTAGGAAAGCAGATGACATTGGTGTCAATCATGTGGCTATGGCTAACCCGGTTGCTAACCAAACAAACACAGCCAACGAGGGCTAGCATGTAAACAAAAGCGGAAAATTATGTTGGATGATGAGGTTTATAAAACCTACCATTTCTGTAAAGAAACTATTTATCATCGGTCGATTTAATAGCCAGATTGATTGCGAGTTGCCGCAGTGGGGGCAGCCATGTGTGTTGTTTGACGCTGTCAAGCTGCTGCGATCGGATTTTCGATCGAGACTGACGCCGCCGTAGGCAGAGTCACCATATCTGAATCGCCAGGACTTTCTTCTTTTTTTTATGGTAGTGATTTCAGGGCTGGAGCCAGGCTAGGTCAAAGTGGCTTATTGTGGGAAAAGAGCTGAGTAACGAGTCTGTCTATCCCACTTACAAAGTGCAAGGAGATGAATGAGTGTTACGCCTACCATGGGCTCCCAGTACTCTGTGTTACTCACACGCCGAGTTGGCGGTGCATGCCCTGCAATGAAACCCAGAAACGTCTGCTTCTAAGGCCAGCGCTCTACACCGACTGAGCTGGAACATGGATAAGTGCCAGATGATAATATCAAAGAATAAAAAATAAAAATAAAAGCAGAGCTATGCCGTTTGATTTGGAAATGAAATATTCTATAGTATGGACCATGCAGAAAGGTAGTAGTAGAGGAGGCTGAACATAGTATGGACCATGCAGAAAGGTAGTAGTAGAGGAGGCTGAACAAACAGTCAATGAAATATTCTATAGTATGGACCATGCAGAAAGGTAGTAGTAGAGGAGGTCAAAAAGGACACGCGTGCATCTAAACCTGTAGGCTGGGAGCTGGATCTAAATGAAGTCACAATGAAGAAATTAAAAACATCCACACACCAATTAATGCTCCCAAAATATCGTTACTGGTAGGTAACGTTTAATATCTTTACTGGTAGGTAATGTTTAATATCTTTACTGGTAGGTAACGTTTAATATCTTTACTGGTAGGTAATGTTTAATATCGTTACTGGTAGGTAACGTTTAATATCTTTACTGGTAGGTAACGTTTAATATCTTTACTGGTAGGTAACGTTTAATATCTTTACTAGTAGGTAACGTTTAATATATTTACTGGTAGGTAACGTTTAATATCTTTACTGGTAGGTAACGTTTAATATCTTTACTGGTAGGTAACGTTTAATATCTTTACTGGTAGGTAACGTTTAATATCTTTACTGGTAGGTAACGTTTAATATCTTTACTGGTATGTAATGTTTAATATCTTTACTGGTAGGTAACGTTTAATATCTTTACTGGTAGGTAACGTTTAATATCTTTACTGGTAGGTAACGTTTAATATCTTTACTGGTAGGTAACGTTTAATATCTTTACTGGTAGGTAACGTTTCGATGCCGCAGGCCGAAGCGGTCTGAGGAAGGTCTGAGGAAAGGCTGCGGCCCCAAACGTTACCCTCCATGCAATCTTATTATTATATATTATTATATATTCTATATTATAGACCATGCAGAAAGCTAAACACATTTCATGTACCTTTGCCTCACTAACGTCAGTTTTATTATTTTCAATTAACGGCGTCACATACATGAGTTCAACATTACATAAACACACATTGGCCTACTTTAAGGGTGTTTTCTTTTGAGCATATTGCGTATTTTATTTTTAATTTTTTCTCCCCAACCCGTTTAGGAATGTTATGGTGTGGGTGGAACACAAAAACAGAAACTTTTAAATATGAGTTCTGCTGCAGAACAAACAGAATTAATTCATCAAACTAAAAGCCCTGCCAAAAAATAAAATAAATGGAAGGCCGCCCAAACTGCTCCCACGGAGGAGTTCTGAGGCTGGCAAAACCTGGCATGAGGATTGGTGGAACGGCTGGTACAAATACGTGGGTCCATCTCTGCATGGAGCCTATAGTCCATTTAGGCCCGACGTAAAAAATAAAAATAAAACGTTCACTCCGAAAGAATAATATACCTATTCAAAGATCTGTGCCGCATTTTCAAGATTTTTCAAAAATAGCAGACCTACAAGTTCATAGCGCGCCACTCGGTGGCGCGCTATGAACTTGTAGGTCTGCTATTTTTCAATAGCTAAAGTATAACAGAATGCTTGAAACACCAAAATGGGTTACCGCCTAAAATGGGCTAGTTCTTGGCTAGGCCGACTTTTCAGTTTCAAGAGGCATGGTGTTAACGCTGTGCGACGGTTCCCTATACTGTGTGTTGTGTGTGTGTGTGTGTGTGTGTGTGTGTGTGTGTGTGTGTGTGTGTGTGTGTGTGTGTGTGTGTGAGTGTGTGTGTGTGTGTGTGTGTGTGTGTGTGTGTGTGTGTGTGTGTGTGTGTGCGCAACACAACCGCATGTGCACGCACACATACACTACACAATAGGAATGATCAGACAACACTGCTTACAGATCAATAAACTGCACAAGACATTGGTTTGTTGCTGTGTGTGTGTGGCGGTATGCGTGTGTATGCGTGGGTGTATGCGTGGGCACATGCACAAACGTGTGTGTGCATGTGCATGTGTGTGTGTGTGTGTATGCGTACGTGTGTGTGTGTGTGTGTGTGCGTGCTCCATTTTGACCGTCATTTAGTTCCATTCCCCGGGGGGTTGCTCATCAACCAATAAGAGAATATCTCCCACGGCTCAGAGAATATCTCCCACGGCTGCAATTAACATTTGGTCTTCATGCTGGCTTTCAGATATAGCAACAATGAACGTGCACTGCACACATAATCAATATGGAATCCCTAATCAATTCCATTTGCATAATCACTATGTTATTGAAACGTGTGTTAGATAAAAGCAGGTGGTATAAAAATCACATATGTACAGTAATATATAAGTTTCAGAAAAATCACACCCGTGTGAAGTGAGGGGCGCTCTTATCATCATACATCATCTCATTCCGGGTCAATCACATTTGGCGTCCTAGCTTTTCTCTCTTTTTTACCCTCAATGGGTGCATTGCTCAGCCAATCAAATCATCGCTGTAGGGGTGCTTAGCTAATCAAATCATTGCTATGGGGTGCACACAAAGCTGATGTTTGCATTGGCTATTCAAAAATAGCAAAGCGAGCTTGTATACATCTGCTGCTGAGGGTGTTATACAACGAGGAGATTTGACTGTGTAGCAATGCGGTCACTCCCTAAAGCCATGCCATGGATCAGATAAGACGTTCTCCCAGAACAGAACAGAGCAGAACAGAACACATTTAACCCAGTAAGTGTTTTCCATGTCAAGGACCCCCAAAATGACATGTATTTGGCCACCGACCCCATCTGAAAATATGTTACGAATACATATTCGATGATTCGTGCCACATTTTTCACAAATGGCTGACGTATAGCGCGACACCGATCTGCTATTTTTTCGACTGCTAAAGTTTAAAGTAATCGTGAAAGTGGGTTAAACGCCATATAAGGTGACACAGACCCGTCCTCAGTTCTAAATGGATTAAGGGGGGGGGGGGGGGGGGGGGGTGGATGGAGGAAGGGTTGAGATGGAGAGAGTGGACCGTGTGCTCATGAACGAACGAGACATGCAGGCGGCGAGCGGGCCAGTAATGGCCTGCTAGATTGCTCAGGGGAGGCTGTCAATAAGCCATTTGGCGTGAGAATTACACGAAGAAGACAATCAACAAGCTACAGTCTGACAGCTATACACCCACACAATTATAGACCAGAAGGGACAGGGGAGGCAGACCGAGAGAGAGAGAGAGAGAGAGAGAGAGAGAGAGAGAGAGAGAGAGAGAGAGACAGAGAGAGAGACAGAGACAGAGACAAAGACACACATACACGCACGCAGACAGAGACACACACACACACACACACACACACACACACACACACACACACACACACACACACACACACGTAGTGATTGACTGACTGACAGAGAGAAAGAGTGCCATGATGGTGGCACTATAATAGGGCAGGTTTCAGGATGCTGCGTTCATGATTTGAGCCATGTTGTGCGAAGCGGAAAACACTCCTGCAAACTTTGAAAGCCAATAATTGCCAATCAGGATGTAATATTAAAAAAAAATCACACCCGTGTGAAGTGAGGGGCGCTAATATATTAAAGTCTATCTCATGTTGATCAGGTGATGTAAAACAAACGGTGCCAACACAAACATTAAACGCCATTAACAATAAAGAGAAATATGACGTAATGAGGGACAATATGACGTACATTTTCCCTTCATTGTCAATGGTGTTTTTTAAAACAAACATTGAACTAAAAACAAAAAATGACCTGTATATAAGAGGGGCTATAGCGCCCCTCAAAAATTTAAAGACCTGTCTCGTTTCACCGATTTGCATGATGTTTGGACAAAATATGTATAGAAGTAATGTAGAAAAATGTGTTTTGCTAAAATGCACCTCTTGGTGGCACTATAACTGGCACATCCAGGGGGTGTACGTGCACAGTTTCGCTATACAGTATCGGACTGGCAGAGACAACAATCTGTATGGTACACTATGTTAATACAATATAGTATCTGGCACATCTGCAGTGGTAGAGGTGGCCTGGCCTATATGCTTGCATTGAGACACTTGGACCCTGGTGTTGGTGTACAGTAAGACATTGTAGGATACTGTACTGGTTGAAAAGCAGAATATTGTCTGCAGCTCATAAGTGCAATTATCTCCCCTGAACGACCCAGGTTTGAATCCCGGCATAGGACATGGAACTTGTCATAGCCTACAGATATATTGTCATAGCCTACATATATATTGTCATAGCCTACAGATATATTGTCATAGCCTACAGATATATTGTCATAGCCTACAGATATATTGTCAAAGCCTACAGATATATTGTCATAGCCTACAGATATAACTTACTTTATTCACACCCAGCCAAAAACAGAGGAGGAGGCGAGTATACAACAAACAAGTTCAATTTTCATTAATTAATGAAAAAAAAAATTATTTTTGAGGGGAACCAGCCCCTATAATCAGCTATAGTGTATAGATTGTGTCTCAACACAAACATTAAATGCCATTCACCGATTTGAACCACTTTCTATTTCTGATACAAGCGGAGGGAGGCTTGACGCCGACACTCTGCCCATGTATCCCGTACGGGCCCATCCCTTATTAATTAAAAAGTACCAGAAGGTTTTTGTTAAATTAACTGGCAGTTTAAAAATACATGTATATATTTATGCAGCCTACTAATGTAAAAAGAGTGCACACACATCGCAGCAGATTTTCTCAGTTTCCGAATATAGTCACTGTCGGAAGGAAACCATAACTCTAGTTTTTAAATGTATTTGTATTATTATTTTTCATAAATCAATGCTATTGAACACCCTTTTACGTCTGTGTGTTGGTTAATTGTTATTTTTAGAAAACTAGTACTAAAAGCGTTTCAGACAAAACCTCTCAACTCCATTGGACACTCAGTCAAGCTGTCTGCTAAAGCAGCTAACTCCACCACCTCTCCCCTTCTAATGCAAGTCATTGACAATACAAAGTCACAATACCAACTTTGATGAGGCCGTATTGCATTGTTTTAAAAATATAAGGTGTTCTTAATTTCCTTAATTTTCAGGAAAAAAAAATGCATTTTGGAGTTGGTTTCTCCCCAACAGCAGCGGTATATGCATTATAGGTAAACTGTGCTCTCAGGCCTCATTCACACATAAAGAACATATGTTCTGTGTTTGATGGCCGCCTCAATGCTTTCCAATGAGAGTCACATGGTTTGACCAAACATTTGTGTTTGATGGAGGGGAGGGGGACAGAACACAGCCATCAAACACAAACGTTTGGTCAAACCATGTGACTCGCATTGGAAAAGCATTGAGGCGGCCATCAAACACAGGCAGAGCACAGAACATATGTTCTTTATGTGTAAATGAGGCCAAGCTTAGTCTACACATTATCAACACACGCTCAACAATAACATGCAATGCTTCCTCCAGTCTTCTCCTGTTTTTGAACCTGTGACCATGTGATGCAGCACCCTAATAATCAACGGTAGAAAGGACCTCTGCTCAGCAAACCAACGGTAGCTTATGTATTTGCACAGACTGTCCTCGCCCATAAACCCTTCGCTACAGACACTGTGCTATTGCAATATCACTGGAAAACACAAGGGAGTTTGTATATTTATTTTATTTTATTTTATTTTGTATACGATATTTTTTCACATCCGTCTTGACTAAGGGGGGGGGGGGGGGGGGGGCAAGGCGGTCCGGTTGAGTGAGCGTCTCTCCCTTGTGGCACCGGCCCTGCCGCTATACGAGCGTTATGCAACCAAATGGACCCGTAAAGGGTAAGCATTTGCTCTCAGAATTACATGATTTGTAACTCTCTCCGAGTTACACAAGTGGATAAATGAACACGGAGGGGAAAAAAATAAATAAAGACAGATACTTGTATATCATCATTTCATCCTCTTACCGAGTGCCCCGCAAGTTTCAAAGGCCTCCTTCGGGCTGGGATCGCTTGCGATGCCGAGAAAGGAAGACGTTTCATGCCTTAATCAATAATGCATTCTCCTCAATGCGGGCAGAGAGATACATTATTGAACAAAGGCAGGGCAGATGTACGAGGGATGCTAACACATGGAGATGCAGCCACACTTATCTCATTAACAAGCACAACCACATGGAGAGCGCTGCTTCGGGGGAGACGGGACGGGACTAGCACTGCAAAAAAAAAAAAAAAAACGCATCAAGCATCAAAAGTAGCAGATCCACAAGCTTGAAAGGCTTGGTCGATCTATACTTTTGATATTTTCGAATTTTTAAATCCTTAAAAGTGACAATCTTTGAATTTTTTTATCCCAAAAAGTGACAGTTTTGGACATTTCCACCCCGACGCAACAGCGACGTCATGTTGAACTCTGAGAAGAAGTGCACAAATGGACCCGTGTAAGGCTGTGTGCCGGCACTCTTGCAAAGCGTTACAAGTTAACACAGGGTTTTTGCTTCCTTATATTTTTTCCCATTTTTCCCTCTTTTTTCTTTTTGGAAGCGGCCAGACCGATAAGATTCTCCAGAGGTTAACGTGAAAGAGGCTTGAAGAGAAAAGTCTTCCGCTACAACCAACCAACCAACCAACCAACCGCCCACAGAGATTTAGCCTCGAAACTCAAATGCACCGGAAACACACACTAGTGTAGTACAAACATGCACGCAGTGCTGTATGCCCATACACACACGCACACACACACACACACACACACACACACACACACACACACACACACACACACACACACACACACACACACACACACACACACACACACACACACACACAATACTCCATGGAGGAACACCAGCCTCACTGTAGAAACATCACAATACACCACCTAACAGGAACACACAATATTCTCCCGCATGGAAGCTATACACTGCTAAACCGTGTGTGTGTGTGTGTATGGTTGTGAGGGGCTTACAAATGGCCGGCCTTTCCAAAAGGAGAGCCAAGCAGTTAGCAAGGTATTGCTCAGTTTCAGCCATTATAGGAAGCCCCTCAATTTGGAGGAGGCGTTGTTTCCTTTATCCATGATTTATGTCTGCTGCCCTGTGTCCGACATGTATGTAACGATGCTTTGCCGTCCATGCACGTTGCAACTGGCTGCTCTCCCACTGTCAAACTGCACTGGCAGTGTTTATGTCCTTTGTACAAGGTATTCCTGTACTTCTCATTATGTGGACATAAATAAACATTTCAAATGTGTGTGTTGGACATGCAGTGAGTAGACAAAGTAATCCCAAGCTGTGTCCATCCCTCCTCCATCTATCCATCAATCCACCCATCCATCCATCCACCCATCCTTCCATCCACCCATCCACCCACCCACCCACCCATCCATCCATCCACCCATCCTTCCATCCACCCATCCACCCATCCTTCCATCCACCCACCCATCCATCCATCCATCCATCCATCCATCGACGCTGCCGATCGACCCACTCACTCCGTCCAATCCAATCCAATACAATGCAATCCGTCATACCTTGTCGGCCATGATCATGGACGAGCCTCCGTGGATGCCCAGGATGGGGATGAGCGTCTGCGAGGAAATAAAATCCAAAATCTGCGCGATGGCCTCCTGGTCGGTGCCGTCGCCGAACACCACGCCGTGGATCTTGGTGCCCGACATCAGGTCGCACATGTGCGTGATGATGCTCTTGGGGTCCGTCTCGTTGACCAGCAGCGTCACCACGTTGACGTCGATGGGGTCCTCCTTGCTCCAGAGCGCGCGGATGTCGCGGTCGGAGATGTAGCGCGTGCGCCCCAGGATGACGGCGATGTTGAGCACGGGCACCTTCTCCGAGCCCACCCGCTGCTGCTGCTTGGGCTGGGGGGGGGCCGCCGCCTCGGCCGCGGGGGCTCCGCACAGCAGGGCGACGGCCGCGGCGGCTACGAGGAAGGCGGCGGCGGCGGGGGGGAGGAGGAGCGCGCCGACGGCGTTGGCTCCTCCGCTGCTCCTCCTGCTCCTCACTCTGCTACTGATGAGGGACATCCTGGAGAAACACTTCATCACCTAAGAAAGGGAAGGGAAGGGAAGGGAAGGGAAGGGAAGGGAAGGGAAGGGAAGGGAAGGGAAGGGAAGGGAAGGGAAGGGAAGGGAAGGGAAGGGAAGGGAAGGGAAGGGAAGGAAGGGAAGGGAAGGGAAAAAGAAAGAAAGAAAGAAAGAAAGAAAGAAAGAAAGAAAGAAAAGGGAGGCAGAGAGGGAGAGAGAGAGGAAAACAACGGTTAACTATAGCAGTTAACCCTTCACACACACATTTAACAAGAAGTTCTTGAACACAGACTATGCGCTAACTTGGACACCTCAACAAGTGCTTCAGGATACAGAGCATGGGTGAAGGAAGCATCGCCTCCTCCTTATATGGCCACTGCCACACACACACACACACACACACACACACGCACACACACGCACTGCATCCGTCTCCCTTCTGCTCCTTATTCACTTTCATTTCAATGTGGATATTATTAATCACATAACTCTTGCAAAGAGTAGTCTCACACAGAGAGAGAGACAGAGAGAGAGACAGACAGAGGGGTGGGAGAGATATGCCTTGAATAGAGGAGTTAAGACGGCATGGGAGGGCGGAAGTGAAAGAGAAGAATACTAACAAGTGTATATTTTATGATCACGACGGAGAGGACGGATTACGCAGGAGTACAGCAGGCTGTGCCGTCCTTGAAGAGCAGGCAATGCTTAGACCATTTAGCGGCGTCGGCGAGCAGCCTGGGCTGCCGATAGCCTCTGTTATAGGCCTTAATACGCACTTCATGAGTAGGAGGTTTGGCTGGAACAGTGCCATTCATTTCAGCTTAAATCTTCCACCATTACACCTCCATAAAATTATATGACTATATGAGTTATGGTGGGTAGAGCGGCCGGACGGGAACCGCAAGGTTCAAGTTAGTTCGAGTAAGTGTCGGAGTGTCCTTGAGCAAGACTCTGAACCCCTAATTGCTCCCGATGAGCAGGTTGGTGCCTTGTACTGTATGGTTTTCCTCTGAATGTGTGTGTGAATGGGTGAATGTAATGCACAATCTCTGTAAGGATGCCTGGCATAAAGGCGCTATATGAATGCACCATTTACCGAAATAAAGGTCCTGTACCTGCAACAGTAAATCTTTTTTTTTTTTTACTGGAAATGAACTGTGCTGCAGAGCAAAAACTACTTATTTTGGTCAAACACAACTATACTACAACTGGACAATCAATATCTTTTCAAAATATAGATGAGAATGTTCACTTCACTTTTCCCTGCAATGTCCCTATAAAGTAAATAATACCAAAAAAGTAATCCACCAAGCTTTTTTTCCCTCTTTTCTCAAATCAAGTAGACCCCATAGTTATGAAACAAAAAAGGCAATGTATTGCTCACCGGAAAAGGATATATCCTCCTCACCCACAACCTTCATGTCAGGAGTCATAGCTGGTTCCTTTGTTCAAAGGCTCTGAATTGTTTGTTCAGAGCTCAAAGCATCAGAAATGTCCGACCAAACGTTCTTTCTTCCCCTTCATAAACTTCTTTGGTCAAAGGTTTATTATTGGTTTAATAAGTTCAGATGTATTGCTTAGTATTGGCTTTAAAAGAGTTTGTTTGCCAAACAACCACCACAAAAACACAAACGCCCTTCTTCTTCTTCATTGAGTTTAATGGCGGGTTGCAACCAATTGCTTGCAGGTGTATACCTCCACCTACTGTATCGGAGTATGTAGTGGGACTCCATACACTACTTTATTACACAAAGATCTGAGCTACAGGACCTAGGACTCCATACACTACTTTATTACACAAAGATCTGAGCTACAGGACCCAGGACTCCATACACTACTTTATTACACAAAGATCTGAGCTACAGGACCCAGGACTCCATACACTACTTTATTACACAAAGACCTGAGCTACAGGACCCAGGACTCCATACACTACTTTATTACACAAAGATCTGAGCTACAGGACCCAGGACTCCATACACTACTTTATTACACAAAGATCTGAGCTACAGGACCCAGGACTCCATACACTACTTTATTACACAAAGATCTGAGCTACAGGACCCAGGACTCCATACACTACTTTATTACACAAAGACCTGAGCTACAGGACCCAGTATGTAGTGGGACTCCATACACTACTTTATTACACAAAGATCTGAGCTACAGGACCCAGTACAGCTCAGACTCCATACACTACTTTATTACACAAAGACCTGAGCTACAGGACCCAGTAGGCCTACAGCTCACCTCACCACATCTCCCACACTTCCTAACCCAGCTTTTTATTAAAGGACAACTTTGACAACTACATATTTAGCCACTTGTTCGAATGCCCCTGGCCCCCTGTCAAAAACAGCTAAAATTGCTAAAACGAAGAAGAAGAAGAAAAAAGCAGCAAATGAAAAGAATGAATACTCATCTTTGACTTTCTATAATAACAACCTAAAACATGAACCTTGGTTGCAAAAAACGAAAGTTGTACTTCAAAGATTTTCAGAAACCGAAACTGGCATACCAATTTTATCCAATCAGGATAGAGAACGCAGTCAGGATACAGATTAAACAAGTGGAATTGTAAGTGATGACACAAAGAAATGAGCAGACACAATTAGAACTGGAACGCTATACAAATTAAGCTACTTAATTAAGCTAATTTAGCTACTCTAAATAGCTGGAGAGACAGGGAGACTTCTGAACAAACAGAATATAGTGACTTAACCTTTTAACGAAGAACCTTTTTGTGTTAACCAAAAAAATATCACTTACACTATGGCTTTAAACAATATATTTCCAATATATTCCCTCTTTCAATACTTTAGGACACACTTACTGTATGTGGCAGTGTCACTGGTGTGCGTGCGCATTCACATTACGTTTAGCCTATTCTTTTCCAAATGAGCATTTTATATCATTTTAATGTCCTCATCAAGCTGGGCTACACATCGGCTGTGTTCCTGCAGGGTGAATGTAAATATAATAACCGTGGCTTTTTCGACAGCTTCAAAATGGATGTCTAACACGTTGATGCTGGGGGACTGTACGGTACAGTATATCAATATCGGCTAACGCAATAACAGATCAATCTTTTAACCACCTAAACCCTAGAGTCCCTGCATGTGACACACCTCCAGGCATGGCATAATAAGTGAATATTCAACAAAATTAGCAAAAAAAAAGCTCATCATAATGCCGGTATTTTCATTCACCTCAATGATTGGTGGGGAGGGGGGGGGGAGAGCTGGTATAGACCCCTGGGGGACTTTGGTCAACAAACTGCGGTCAAACGAAATGATCGATGTTAGATAATGTGGTACAAGATTTACAACACACCTGTGTGAAGTGAGGGGTGACCTTATCATCGTACCTACAGCCATTTGATCAGACATGTCATGTGACGTAAATTCTCCATTCAATGTCAATGGCATTTAATGTTTGTGTTAGCACAAAAATATATACACTATAGCATTAGCATAGCTGAATATAGGAGGGGCTTGCGCCCCTCAAAAAAAGAACCTTATACTGTAGGTCCAAAACAGTTACTTTTCAGGATTCAAATAAAATAATAGCTACAGTAGCAGATCTACAAGCTCAAATGCTGCAGATCGTCTACTTTTGATGCCTTTGTGTGAAGATCAAGTGGGGCAGTTAATTTACAGTTAATGTACCGACAGCAACGATGTATAGAAGCACGCACAAGACGGACAACGTGGAAAAGCAAATTAACTTGCTTGACAAGAAATTGTGCACTTCTACATGATTACTGTTGAGAAACCAAACGCAGTGTGTGTAGACTAGCGTTCACCAGCATGCACACACACACACACACACACACACACACACACACACACACACACACACACACACACACACACACACACACACACACACACACACACACACACACACACACACACACACACACACACACACACACACACACACACACACACACCCCAGAGGTAAAGTGTGAGGTAAATTACATAAAGGCTGAGGAAGGCAGACTAATGTGTAAGACCAGCGAGGCGCTATAAATAGAGCGTTAACGCCATGGAGCTGCCTCTCCTGGGCCTTATCAGATGCACCGCAGGCCTTGGACAGGGAGCGGGGGGGTTGACAAGCATCCCTGTGCTCATCAGAGACGTGTGTGTGTGTGTGTGTGTGTGTGTGTGTGTGTGTGTGTGTGTGTGTGTGTGTGTGTGCGTGTGTGTCTCTGTGTGTGCGTGTGTGTCTCTGTGTGTGCGTGCGTGTGCTGCTACCTTTGTGAGAACCAAATGGGCTTTTCAGGGGTGGACAGAGATCAGGAAGTGTGGCCAATTTTGTTCGCCTCTCATTTCTCAAGAGGCTGTTTTAACCGTTTCTGTGCCGCCAGGTGGCAGCATGTACGCACACCTATAAGGAACGCCACCACCCGTCCACTGTAACTCTACTGTCCTCGTTTCCTTTCCGGGTTATTCAGGAAGGTGGGGGCTTTTGTTTAGCACACAGTGTTTTCTGTCGCATTAGCTCAGACCCCTTAGCGATCGTTACAACCAGTTACATGTGCTCAGCGATGCGGTACGAACTCATGAATGATTTACGATCGACGGGTGCGCGGCGGCTCACCGTGGACGGCGCTCGAAACTTTGCAGTGCTTTGAAAATGTTATCGTCTGGATTTAAAGACCCCATAGCTGGTGGGGACGGAGGCTCTCCATTCTAACCGGAGCAATGCTAAAAAGGTAAACTGACTGTCGCTGCTTTCATATATGGAGTATACGGTTGTCTATGAACATACGCGTAGATAGCACCAGTATAGGTACCGTTAGCCTAGCTACATTTATAAACGTAGATAGCAGCGAAAAGATTCATCATATGAAACCTACTGTAAAAAATGAAAATCATTCAATCAATATGGTGTGAAATTGTGAATGAAGTGTTATTATGGCACTTAAGTGTCTAAAATGTAATTATTCTTGTAAATCTACGGAAATAGGGTTGACGTATAAGTGTCCGTAGAATAACGAACAATGTTCCTGGCAGCAAATGACCAGCCCTTCAGTTTTTCAACTGAATATTTTTGTTTGTGTGGCGTTGGTGGTGGGGGGCAGGGGCAACATTCACGGAAAATAATAGATCTACAAGCTCACGAAGCTCCAAAAGGAGGTGTGGCAGGTATATATAGCTGATGACTTTGCTGTATAGAGCGTAATACTATAGCTGACCTATCATAGAGCCCTTTCAACTAAATATACCCAAATAGTACGAGATCATTTTGCCTAATAGAAAACGGGGAGTAGTCTAGAGTCTGGTTCAGTTGAACTCAGTGGAACAGAGAGCTATGTAGGTTCAGGTTAGGGTAAAGGTAGAGGTCTCGATTGGTCAATGGAAGTGCGTGCGTGCGTGCGTGCGTGCGTGCGTGCGTGCGTGCGTGCGTGCGTGCGTGCGTGCGTGCGCGAGAGAGAGAGAGAGAGAGAGAGAAAGAGAGAGAGAGGGTCAGAGACATGACAGAGGCGAGCTGAGGAAGATTGGAGGCGACAGCGGGTTACCGCGCCAACCGGAGCAGAAGAGCACGGTGACATCATCAGCACACACAGCCGCACACCCTCACACACACACACACACACACACACACACACACACTCCTACAAATCATCATCACCATCACACTGAGAAGTTGGATGCTCACTCAATCTGGCACTCGGGCGCTAAAATGGCATTGAACACTGTGTGCGTGTGCGCGTGCGTTGTGCGAGCATGCGTATACATCTGTGCATATGGAATTTATTTTAAGACGTATGTGCGTTTCTGCTTCTATGTCCATGGCGCGTGTGTGCGTGTGCGTGTGCGTGTGCGTGTGCGTCTCTGCGGGTGACCTAGCAAGCAGTGAAGCAGTGATGTGTCCAGTATAGCTAAAGGCCTATTTTGTACGTACACCATGTTGTACACACACACACACACATGCGCGCTCGCACACACACAGACACACACACACACACACACACACACACTGGCGTGAGAGACTCCATGAGCAGGTGTGCTGTACAGCGGAGCGTGAGCGAGGCAGAGTGCCGTGAAACATATGTTCCCATAATGTGTCTAACGTAACACCGTGGGGTGCTGCATGGCCCCGGTGCCAAGACCCAGTCTACTGTTCCTTTAAGGATGGGGTCTGCTTCTAGACCCAGTCTACTGTTCCTTTAAGGATGGGGTCTACTTCTAGACCCAGTCTACTGTTCCTTTAAGGAGGGGGTCTGCTTCTAGACCCAGTCTACTGTTCCTTTAAGGAGGGAGTCTGCTTCTAGACCCAGTCTACTGTTCCTTTAAGGAGGGGGTCTGCTTCTAGACCCAGTCTACTGTTCCTTTAAGGATGGGGTCTGCTTCTAGACCCAGTCTACTGTTCCTTTAAGGATGGGGTCTGCTTCTAGACCCAGTCTACTGTTCCTTTAAGGATGGGGTCTGCTTCTAGACCCAGTCTACTGTTCCTTTAAGGAGGGGGTCTGCTTCTAGACCCAGTCTACTGTTCCTTTAAGGATGGGGTCTGCTTCTAGACCCAGTCTACTGTTCCTTTAAGGATGGGGTCTGCTTCTAGACCCAGTCTACTGTTCCTTTAAGGAGGGGGTCTGCTTCTAGACCCAGTCTACTGTTCCTTTAAGGATGGGGTCTGCTTCTAGACCCAGTCTACTATTCCTTTAAGGAGGGGGTCTGCTTCTAGACCCAGTCTACTGTTCCTTTAAGGAGGGGGTCTGCTTCTAGACCCAGTCTACTGTTCCTTTAAGGAGGGGGTCTGCTTCTAGACCCAGTCTACTGTTCCTTTAAGGAGGGGGTCTGCTTCTAGACCCAGTCTACTGTTCCTTTAAGGAGGGGGTCTGCTTCTAGACCCAGTCTACTGTTCCTTTAAGGATGGGGTCTGCTTCTAGACCCAGTCTACTATTCCTTTAAGGAGGGGGTCTGCTTCTAGACCCAGTCTACTGTTCCTTTAAGGAGGGGGTCTGCTTCTAGACCCAGTCTACTGTTCCTTTAAGGATGGGGTCTGCTTCTAGACCCAGTCTACTGTTCCTTTAAGGAGGGGGTCTGCTTCTAGACCCAGTCTACTGTTCCTTTAAGGAGGGGGTCTGCTTCTAGACCCAGTCTACTGTTCCTTTATGTGTGCCAAGGAGGGGGTCTGCTTCTAGACCCAGTCTACTGTTCCTTTAAGGAGGGGGTCTGCTTCTAGACCCAGTCTACTGTTCCTTTAAGGAGGGAGTCTGCTTCTAGACCCAGTCTACTGTTCCTTTAAGGATGGGGTCTGCTTCTAGACCCAGTCTACTGTTCCTTTAAGGAGGGGGTCTGCTTCTAGACCCAGTCTACTGTTCCTTTAAGGAGGGGGTCTGCTTCTAGACCCATTCTACTGTTCCTTTAAGGATGGGGTCTGCTTCTAGACCCAGTCTACTGTTCCTTTAAGGAGGGGGTCTGCTTCTAGACCCAGTCTACTGTTCCTTTAAGGAGGGGGTCTGCTTCTATAGACCCAGTCTACTGTTCCTTTAAGGAGGGGGTCTGCTTCTAGACCCAGTCTACTGTTCCTTTAAGGAGGGGGTCTGCTTCTAGACCCAGTCTACTGTTCCTTTAAGGAGGGGGTCTGCTTCTAGACCCAGTCTACTGTTCCTTTAAGGAGGGGGTCTGCTTCTAGACCCAGTCTACTGTTCCTTTAAGGATGGGGTCTGCTTCTAGACCCAGTCTACTGTTCCTTTAAGGATGGGGTCTGCTTCTAGACCCAGTCTACTGTTCCTTTAAGGAGGGGGTCTGCTTCTAGACCCAGTCTACTGTTCCTTTAAGGATGGGGTCTGCTTCTAGACCCAGTCTACTGTTCCTTTAAGGAGGGGGTCTGCTTCTAGACCCAGTCTACTGTTCCTTTAAGGATGGGGTCTGCTTCTAGACCCAGTCTACTGTTCCTTTAAGGAGGGGGTCTGCTTCTAGACCCAGTCTACTGTTCCTTTATGTGTGCCAAGGAGGGGGTCTGCTTCTAGGGGTCTACAGGGGTGGTTCCCAAACGTGTTCATGTCAAGGACCCCCACATTGACACTAATCAGCCCGCGGACCCCCATTTGAAGAGATAATGCCAGGGACCCCCATAAGAGAAGAGCTTCACAGCTCTAGCAGTGATTCTCAACCTGTTTAATTTCAAGGAACCCCAGTGTGATATGCATGAGGCTACGGACCCCCATGTAATGGCATTTCTATCTCTGAGACCCCTGAATGTATATTGTAAAAATCAATGTTAATTTAACTCAAATGGGTCCAAATGGACCCGTTTGGTTCTCAGATGGGTGAACCAATATGGATCCAGATCTCCCCCTCCTAGACCAGAAAACACACAGGCTGGGCCAGGCTAACAGGGGTCTGCTTTATAGGCGGCCAATGGTTCTTTTTCATGTCAAGGACCACCACAATGGATCTACAAGTTCACAAGGTGTCACATTGTGGCCCCTTGTGAGCTTGTAGAGCGGCTACTTTCACTAGCGTGGGTCCCCGCCTGCAGGGAGCATTTCACTTTTGGGTTTAGTTCTCAAACCGTTTGGGAAGCACTATAGTTCTAGAATTCCACACGCATGCAGCAACTTGACTCAGAGTTAGAATCAGATAAGAATCAGAGATTGCCCTTCGTCGTTAACTTAAATATATGCAGACGCACAGGCTCAACCTCACACATTCAAACAGAACCGTTGCCCCGCACTCAAAGGTATTTGCTTCATCAAAGTAACACTCGGGCCAAACGCAATTCCCAGCAGCGCCTTTATTACACAGTCTGGATTGTCTTGTTGGACTTTGAGCATGAAGCCACTTAGACGGCTTTGTGTTTGTCAGAGCTGATGACTCTGTAATGAAAGTGAGACTGTAGTGGAAGGCTTCTCCTCCTATGTGTGCCATGAATAATGCATTCTGGGTTCATGGTGTCACGGCGGCGTTCTAAAACACACTGAAAACCACTTGCCACACAGAGCCCCTGGAGTGTGCGCAGCGTGTGTGCACATGCGCAGCGACGGACTTTAACTTTGACTCACTTGGTATACTTTGATAAATAATGACATTAACAAATTAATTCTCTCATATCTCTCTCTCTCTCTCTCTCTCTCTCTCTCTCTCATATAGCTATATTTATATATTCAACTCTGGAGCCCTGGAATCCCACAAAGGATGCCGAGACAACCAAGATGTCGGCACTCAGCTGGAGTCCAGCTGGGCTCACTAGAAAGTGGTCATGGGGGGTGAACGTTGGGGCCGTCTGAGGCCCTTAAACACTGCCTTTTCATCATCAGCATGGACTGGGGGCGGGGCTGCAGCACTAGCTCGCCAGTCGCCTCAAGGTTAAAGTATAGCCTTTCAAACCATATAGTATACGAGCGGGATGGGGTGGGGTGGGGGTGGGGGGGGGTATAAGGGGAAAAACTCTCAACTCCCTCGAGATCTCCCGTTAGAGTACCCTTGGGCATGAGGCTCCTAAATTGCATCCGGTCAGAGCTACTCGGGGGGGGGGTATACTGTAAATAAGACAAAGCTAGGATGCAGGGACTCTGTCAGCGTAGGAGAAAAGCCATAGATAGGCCATTGATGGAGAGCATTGATCAATGGCCTATCCTTTCTTTAGGGGCCAAATGACTCGCGTCAAGCAAGTCAAAATAACCATTGATCGTGCGCTGCATGGCCTCACCTTTGCTGCTCTAGGATCAGCTCCACAGCCTTCTCTACTCTCGCACTTAACCCATTCTGACCTGAGATCAGATTCATACGAGGTTTCCGCCGGACACATGCACGCTGGTCTGATTAACCCATTCTGACCTGAGATCAGATTCTAAAAATGTCAGTTGTTTCTTTGATTTTTCAAAAATAGCAGACCTACAAGCTCGTATCGCGCCACTCGGTGGCGCGATATGAGCTTGTAGATCTGCTATTTTTCAATAGCAAAAAGCATAACATGATGCTGACACCAAAATGGGTCAGAATGGGTTAAGACAAATCTGCCATGCTTCATCTATTTTAGCTAGGCCCCGAATCAATTTCTCGCTCCGCGAATTGAAAGTGTTTGGGGAGAGCCGTTAAGACCTGTGCAGCAAAGCTATACCGTCTTCTCTGGTGTCCGGAATTACATTTGTTTTCCAAGCCTGAATGATATATAGGCTGATCGGCTGGGTTTACGGTCAGAGTTTGTGAAACAATAGCCAATTGTTTTGACTGACAGTTTGATTTTCAATAATCCTGTCGCGTCTGCAAACCGACCAAATTGTCAAGCAGCCACGCTTACAAACTCTGCTAAAGCCGATGGGGCTTTAATATTGCAGAATGCTTTTTCTTACATTTGAAGCAATTTGGCAGATATAGGTGTTCTTATGACCTTTCAGGACACACGACCCCCTGAAAGTGATTCGGAAAACAAACCACACTTTAAAAATAATGGTGCACGCAGAACAATTGGAATGGCAGGGGGGGTAAAACAATCTGTACACATTTGACATAATGATACCACATTATTGATTGAAAGAGCATTGTTTGACACGATTGTCTTTGATTTCCAACGTGTCCTGTATAAATCAGCATAACAAAAGACTGGGTTTTGTTTTTGGTTCCTTTGTCTCAACTCTGCAGGGAATTTAAGGGTGGGTGGGGGGGGGAGAGAGAGAGAGAGAGAGAGAGAGAGAGAGAGAGAGAGAGAGAGAGAGAGAGAGAGAGAGAGAGAGAGAGAGAGAGAGAGAGAGAGAGAGCACAGTATAGACAGAGAAATAGACATAGATGCAGTGAGAGAGAGGGGGGAGAGAGAGAGAGAGAGAGAGAGAGAGAGAGGGAGAGAGAGAGAGAGAGAGCAATAATGAGGGAACAAAAGGGGAGAGAGAACTTGACAGAGGAAGAGAGACAGCAGGAGTGAATGGGAGGAGGGGTGAGCGAGGCAGCGAACGAGAGACAGCTTCCCTGGCCAAATCGGATTGGAGAGGTTTGTCGTCACACAAATGCTACCATTTCTGGCATCACAACAATAAATAATGTCTGGCAGGAACGTCCATACCACTGGCTATACCACTGCTATACACCACTGCTATACACACACACACACACACACACACACACACACACACACACACACGCACGCACACGCACGAACGCACGCACGCACGCACGCACGCACACAGGAACGTTCATACCGCTGGCTACTGTTCACACACACACGCACGTGCGCGCGCACACGCACGCACGCACGCACGCAGGAACGTCCATACCACTGGCTACTGTTCACACACGCACACGCATACGTACACGCACGCACGCACTTTTTTTTGTCACAAACTGGCCACTAAGTACATGAATCTGACCTCCTCCAAACAGTAAAAACACTGACTGCAGCTTTGCAACCAATATCACAATAATCATTAACATATTAATGTAAGGCTACACTCAACCAATATCACAATAATTATTAACACTCATATTACACACTCAGTGTTAAAATGTTCATAATTAGGTTTAGAGCTGCATTATGTAACTCTCCTCTTCCACCTTTGGTGCTGGAATTATTTTAGATTCAGATTCAGATTATTTGTCACTCAGATGCAAGGTCAGGTACATACATGTGAAAATCTTATGCTGGGAAGCTCCAATATAATAAAAAACATGATCATAAAACCCTAAAACACTGAACAATGAAAACACAGGGCAATCAGTCATTGAGCAAAATGCAACCGCACCACATAGTATGAGTTATATTGTATTTTCCACCCTAAAACATGATCATCAGGTCTTACTGTTATATAAGGAGGTATACTTTTTTCAAAAAAGGTGTACAGTATTTGTTGAAATGTTGTTTTTATGTGGGCACGACCACCAGTTCATTGAGTATGGTTTAAAATCAATTTAAATCAATCATACCTGTATATATCAGCAGTAGCTAAAGAACAACTATGTTACCTATATTTTTGTGCAACGCCATTATACGACAATACGTGATTGATCCCACACACACACACACACACACACACACACACACACACACACACACACACACACACACACACACACACAGGGATCAGGCATTAGGAAAGTTCAGTGCACAGAAAAAACACATACAAGCATGAAAACACACAGCACGCATGACCCGTATTATGAAAATGAGCAACACATGCCCATGCTTCTGCAACACACACGCGCACGCGCACACGCACACACACACGCACACACACACACGCACACAGTACGTCACCACTGGAGAGCATGCAGTCTTCGTGGTCGGCACAACTAGGTTACACACGTATCAATAATGCAGCCGCATTATCCTTACGAGATGATTAATATGATTGCATTCACTGACACAACAGTATACTCTTTGAGTCTTTGGGCGCTGCAGCGTCCTGAAACTGCATTAAAGTTGAATTAACCTGCTGTATACACTCAGTGGCTATGATTTATTCACAGGGTCGGGGAGGCGGAGGACTTGATATACACTACACGCTGCATGCCATGCCGTATGTTTTACCATGCTGCATGCTGCTGCATGGTCTGACCGTGTGTGTGTGTGTGTGTGTGTGTGTGTGTGTGTGTGTGTGTGTGTGTGTGCGCCTTTCTCTTGCCTTTATCAAGCCTCATCCATCCATCCTGCATGTCAAACTGGGGGTCCTTTAAATTAACCATTGCACTAGACTCTAGTGCAATGGTTCCCAACCATTTTAATTGCTCTAGTGCTAGAGAGACAGGACAGTCCATACACAGTGATAGTGTAAGAATGTAACCAAAATGGACCCTCACACCCGATGTTAAACCGACGGTGCGGATTTCACTGTGTATGTACTGTCGTGTACAGTACACCCCCTAGCTGGAAGACAGGCTGGAAGACATGACAAATCTGGTGTGGGCAAGAGAGAGACTTAGCGACATACGCTTTCAACACACATGCCAGTTTGTTGCTACCCCCTCTCTCTCTCTCTCTCTCTCTCTCTCTCTCTAAGCCTTTGGGAGCTGCGAGTACACTCCGTACAGCAGCACACTCACCTACAGTGCGGTTCTATCCCCCCCCCCTCCCCTCCCCTCCCTCCCCCAAACCCCTGCATCCCTCTGCCTGTCTTAATCTCCTCCTCATGTCCTCATCACGCTTCTGTCAATCCCTTCTTCCCATTTCCTGTCTTTTATTTGCCCTCCCACCCCTTCACTCTCTCTAGAAACAAGACCTCCATATAGCCATGACTTAAACACTTATATCATAAGTGGTTATACAGACCCCCCCCCCCCCCCCCCCCCAGGGGTCTGTGATACTTTTTGTCCAATTACACCAAAATCTCTTCAGCCCAAAATGAGCCAATGTTCAAGGCAAGGTCAGCTTGTATTTGCCATTTTGACCAAATGTCTAATCTATTTTCACCGAAGTGGCCCCGAAATGAGTTTCCCCCGCATTTGGCCAGCCTCTCTCCCTTAGAGATATAGGGTGAGAAGTTCAGTCATACGTGAGAGACTGCTCGTTGGCTTGGAAAGGAGCCATAGCTTAGGTGGTTCGGGCATCTAGCCCATTTTGGGCGGGAACCCCTTTTGGTGTTAGCATTATGTTATGCTTTAGCTATTGAAAAATAGCAGACCTACGAGCTTGTAGGTCTGCTATTTTTGAAAAATCGAAGAACCACTGACATAGAAACATAGCTTTTTCAGAAAACTGTCAGGATGTAGAAGGCGTTTTTAGAATCTGATCTCAGGTCAGAATGGGCTAGTATATATGGAAGTCTCCCTATAGGGAGGTCTTGGATGCACGTCCCACTGGGGGAGAGACCCCGCGGCAGACCCAGGACCAGATGGGGCGATTACATCTACACACTGGCCTGGGAACGCCTCGGGATCCCCCAGGAGGAAGTGGCTAATAATGTTGCTGTGGAAAAGGGAAGACTGGACATCTCTGATGGAACTATGTTCACCAGAATAAAGACACTACACTATTATATCTAAGACTGGACATCTCTGATGGAACTATGTTCACCAGAATAAAGACACTACACTATTATAAAGGGAAGACTGGACATCTCTGATGGAACTATATGTTCACCAGAATAAAGACACTACACTATTCTGAAGACTGGACATCTCTGATGGAACTATATGTTCACCAGAATAAAGACACTACACTATTATAAAGGGAAGACTGGACATCTCTGATGGAACTATATGTTCACCAGAATAAAGACACTACACTATTCTGAAGACTGGACATCTCTGATGGAACTATATGTTCACCAGAATAAAGACACTACACTATTATAAAGGGAAGACTGGACATCTCTGATGGAACTATATGTTCACCAGAATAAAGACACTACACTATTATAAAGGGAAGACTGGACATCTCTGATGGAACTATATGTTCACCAGAATAAAGACACTACACTATTCTGAAGACTGGACATCTCTGATGGAACTATATGTTCACCAGAATAAAGACACTACACTATTATAAAGGGAAGACTGGACATCTCTGATGGAACTATATGTTCACCAGAATAAAGACACTACACTATTCTTGGTGTGCCATGAAATAAATCACATGCAGCCAATCCTAAAACTTTACAAAAATGGATAAATGAACACTGGATAAATGAACACTTGGATATTTAGGAAGCTAAAGCCTGCACACTACAGTATACGGTAAAGGGAACGTTATTTGCGATAACGTTTCGATCCACAGTGGAAACGTATAGCCTTTTGACCCAGCAGCACCCATTGCAGATGTGCGTATATATATATATATATATATATTAGGGCTGTCAAAGTTAAAGCACTATTAACTAGTTAACTCACAATCCTTTTAATGGCACTAATTTTTTTAATGCGCGATTAACGCACTGTGAAGTTTGACAGAATGGTTGAGAGATGCATGCATGTGAATGCAGGCAGTCAGTGAGCCCCGCCTCTCTCCCCCTCTCTCTCTCTCCCAGTGAGTCTACACAATTAGAAAACTTAGAAAACATGTTATTTTGATCAACATGGCCTGTTATCTCTCGTAATGGTACCATTGGCCAACATCAATACAGTTCTTTAGTTTGGGTCTGGAAGGCTAAATGTCATCAAATGGTGGTCCGTGGCTCAAATGCAGAATAAATAATGGGCCTTGATATGAAAAATCTTGAAAACCACTGATTTAAGGTATATTTAGAACGTATACAAAATATGCGATTAATTTGCGATTAATCACAGTTAACTATGAACAATCATGCGATTAATCGAGTTAAATATTTTAATCGATTGACAGCCCTAATATATATATATATATATATATATATATATATATATATATGCGTATATATATAAGTATAGGCATGCTACAATGTTGCATCATCTTCTTCGTCTTTCGCTATAGCGAAGATGACACGATGCACGATCGGCAATGTTCACTGGAGGGGAGGGGGCCCGTGGAGGGGAGGGGGCCCGCAGAGGGGAGGGGGCCCACGAGTATTGGTGTGATAGGTGATCTGCGGTTAGTGTTTGTAAGAATCCTGGCGGCTGTGTTCTAACTGTAATTGGTGAATAGATGACGCGGTGAGGGAAGTATAGGGAGTCCATTACAGTAGTGGAGTCGGGAAGAGACAAAAGCATATTTTTTTCCTAGGTCTTGAGTGGAGAGGAGTGATTTTATTTTAGAGATATTACGTATAGGTGGTAAAAACAAGACCGGGTGACCTTCTTTACATGAAACCCGAAGTTCATGCAGCTATCAAAGAAGACACGCAGGTTTCTAGCAGAATCTTTGATATTAGAAGCCAAAGGGCCCAGGGATAGCCGAATAGCATTAGCGATACTTTCGTGGGCATTAACATATATCGTTGCTGTCGGGCAGTATAACCTCTTATCTCCATGCGTTTTTTTTCCCCCTAGAAATTAACTCCCTACTTGATCATACTGCAGTGTTTTAGTTAGTTTTAGTCATAGTCTCTTGAATAGTTTATTTAGTTTTAGTCACATTTTAGTCACCTGGAATGTTTTAGTGTTAGTCTAGTTTTAGTCGACTAAACATCACAAGATTTTAGTCGACTAAATCTACAGTTAATTTAGTCGAACAATATTTATTCTGGCGGGCCTTGATGCCGTCGTAATGACTGTTTTTACACTTGCTGAAAATGTTCAGCATGCAACTAATTGTAAAATGACTTATAGTGGATCTCTTGTCCACTAGTCCCTTCCTAACATTTTAGTCTAGTTTTTATTTGTTGACGAAATTGTCAGTATATTAGTTTTAGTCAGCATAGCTCAGTTTTTATTTGTTTCCATTTAGTTTTCAGTGGAAAAAGGTTTTCAGTGGAAAAAGGTTAGTCGACGAACATTTTCCGTCTTAGTTTTAGTCGACGAAATCAACACAGCGTACCACAGCGTCATACGAAAGTCTAAAAAGCAGCTCGAAACGGTGCCAGACGCGACGTCGCGAATTGCAACGCGAGGGAGGCAGCGTGTTTAGAGCTTGTAGATCGGCATCATTTGCTACTTGAATTTGAACTGTGAAAAGTAAACATTTTGGACATAAGAGATTTCCACCCAACAGAGGGCGCATGCTAGCCTGACACTCTGACACTGACAGTCTGAATTTTCATTATTCTGACTGAAAGACCTTCCCACGGCAGCAGTTTATGGGATGGGTGTTGTCAAAGCGGCAGTCATCGGTGATTGGTTCATACCAACCGATAAGAATAGTAGGAAAGCAGATGACGTTGTTGTCAATCATGAGGCTATGGCTAACCCGTTTGCTAACCAAACAAACACAGCAAACGAGCGCTACTAGCATGTAAACAAAAGCGGTAAAAGATTTCAGATGATGATGTTTATAAAACCTCTCGTTTCTGTAAAGAAACTATTTATCGTACGTCGATTTAATAGCCAGATTGATACGGTCGTGAGTTACCGCAGTGGGGGCAGCCCAGCTGACTTAGAACTGGTGCGGACCAGGGGAATCCGACTGTTTAATTAAAACAGAGTGTCGCGATGGCCCTCGACGGGTGTTGACGCGATGTTGTCCGACGCCGTCGAGTGACGGGGGCTGATGGCCAATCAGCTGCTGCGTTCGGATTTTTGAACGACACTGACACAGCCGTAGGCAGAGACTTCAGACCTGAATCGCCAGAAGATATTTTCTTAATGGGCGTGACTAGCGATTCAGGGCTGGAGTCAGGCTACGCGCATGCATGAAGTGAAGTGAATGGCAAATCGAGTGGCAAAGTGAGTTTAACGTCGTTTAATAATACAATCAGATATGGAGTTTATTTTGTTCATGCTTTATATGAGATGGTTGGTTTTGTATTTTATCTATTTCAGTGTATTTTTAAGGTCTCTTTATATAGCATTGTGTTACTATCATGTTATGATAAACAATAATATTTGTTATTTTGCTAGTTCATGTGATAAGCCTGACACATTTTGAGCGATCAGACAAAGTACAGTAATGGTGTCATATTGTTATCTTATCGGAAATGTCACGGTCCTTTGAGTGGAAAAGAAAACATATTACACACTGTAGTGTGGACGCGCACGCACACACACTCGGCCGCACACACGCTCACCCGCCCGCCCACACGCACGCACGCACGCCCGCCCGCACACACACACACGCGCGCACACAGTATATATTCAGAATTCCCTGGCGTTCATGCACACAGAGGACCTCTATTGTCGTCCATGATCTGACGTCTGACTCCATTCATCACCAATCAGTCTGCAGTCCAAACAAACAATACAATCTCCCCCTGCATCCATCCGTCCGCTCATTCTATCACGGTGTTGTACAGGCCTGGAACCTTCTTTTACTACAGTATCATTTTGAGGTATTTGTACTTTACCTGAGTATTTCCGATATATCCTATACATCTCAGCCAAATGTTTTACTTTTACTCCACTGCAATAATTTGAAAACTTTAGTTACTAACTTACTATACAGTTACTTTGTAGATTTTAATTAACCACTTCAACCCTATATATACAGTTCGGCCAATTTGAAAATAGCAGATCTGCAGGCTCACAATGCGTCGCATTTACGTTCCTTTAAAGAGGGCCCTGGCCAGACCAAGAGCATGCTTAGACTGGCGAAGAGCATCTCTTCTGACACCTTACATGTTTTAACCCATTCTGACCGGGCACCCATTTTGGTGTCGGCATCATGTTATGCTTTAGCTATTGAAAAATAGCAGATCTACAAGCTCATAGCGCGCCACCGAGTGGCGCGCTACGAGCTTGTAGGTCTGCTATTTTTGAAAAATCGAAGAGCGACTGACATTTCTATAATCTGATCTCAGGTCAGAAAGGGTTAATCAGACCAGTGTGTGTCCAGTGGAAAATCTCGTATGAATCTGATCTCAGATCAGAATGGGTTAAATCAACTGTTGCCCTAGCTCCATCAGGTGGTTTAGAGTCCCTATAAGTATAAGAGAAACAGACTAAAGAGCTATTTTGTACATCAGTCTGTTCTGCTTCTAAACCAACATCGTTAAACCAGAGGATATGTTCTCCTTCCCGTCCGTTTCTGTGATTTGTGTCCTGTAATGCTGAGATGCTTTGTCCCCCATGATGCTTTATATGATTGTACCGCTTGATGCATGCGTCGATGCTGGACGAAGCCAATAAATGTACAATAAAATGCATTTTAATTTTATGAATATATATATTATTTTTTTGTGAATTGTGTGTTATGTCTGTGTAATTGACGACTATGAACCCATTGGTGTATAAATGTTCCTTTGGGTATACAGTATAGCCTTTACAGTGCATCATTGCAAAAGAGACCTTGGTCTCAATGGATTTCCCTGAAATAAATTTTTCAATCAATCAATCAATCCCTCTTGCACATTGGACATGAAGACAGTGTTGCTATATTACGACACGACGGTATCACCATTATCCATCCATGCAGGGTTAGCTGCATGCTTCAGACAACCTCTCCGGGTGGAGAGGCTCAGAGGATCAGAGTGCAAAAGGAAAGCCTCATTATTTATACTTTGTCGTCAATCTAGCCAATCTTACAAGCTCAAAGCGTGTAGTTATAGATCTGCTATTTTTTGGCGTATAAATTACGCAGAGAGGTTTCCACGTGGATTTTACTCCTCTTACTGCATGTCTCCAGCGATGCCACTGTAAAAACATAGCTTCTACCAGCTTCCACCACACCACCCGCTCATCCCACTCCTCTACCCCGCTCCGCGCCACCCTCTCCACCACACCACCCTCTCATCCCACTCCTCTACCCCGCTCCGCGCCACCCTCTCCACCACACCACCCTCTCCACCACACCACCCTCTCCACCACACCACCCGCTCATCCCACTCCTCTACCCCGCTCCGCGCCACCCTCTCCACCACACCACCCTCTCATCCCACTCCTCTACCCCGCTCCGCGCCACCCTCTCCACCACACCACCCTCTCCACCACACCACCCTCTCCACCACACCACCCTCTCCACCACACCACCCGCTCATCCCACTCCTCTACCCCGCTCCGTGCCACCCTCTCCACCACACCACCCTCTCCACCACACCACCCTCTCATCCCACTCCTCTCCATCTGCTTTGATACAGCTTGTCTAACAACATGTATCGACAGCATTCATCCTTCCAGCGCCGAGTGCTGCACTAGTCTTCCCCCCCCCCCCCCTCCTTTTTGGACACCTCCCATCACACGCACACACACACACACACACGCTCTAGCCCATTTAGATCCGAGGACGATTATACAAATGCCTTCTAAGACAGTTTTCTGAAAGGTTTCTATATCAGTCGTTCTCAAACATTTTCATGCCAAGGACCCCCCAAAAAATATGTAATTGGCCCACCGACCCCCATGTGAAAATATGTTGTTCCAGCCCCCCCCACCCCCCCGCAAAGATTTGAGTTCGCTGTGAAAGAATATATATATTCAAAGATTTGCGCCACATTTTAACGATTTTTTCCAAAAAATAGCAGACCTACAACCTCGCGCTTGTAGATCTGCTATTTTTCAATAGCTAAAGTATAATATAATGCTTAAAACACCAAAAGGGCTTCCCGTCCGGAATGGGCTATATAGTACTCCCTCCATCATCTGCCTGGTCGTTCTCTCTGTGGCGCTGATAGTCAATCTCTCCAGAAGCCTCCTGCCTTCACCCCCATCATCGCTCCACCATGACATCCACCTTCCCAATCACTTACATCCATTCATATCTAGATTACTCCGTCCGTCCGTCCGTCTGACTCTCCACCCATCTATCCTTCCCTCTCTCTCTCTCTCTCTCTCTCTCTCTCTCTCTGCCACGACATGTCTCATCTTGTCCCTGATTTCTTTCAATCATTCATGTCTTTTTTCTTATTTCATTTTACTCACCCTTTTATAGATTCTTCTGTACATAATAGTACAATCCTATTAATTTCTGATGGCTTAGAACTGGCCTACAAGGGTTAAACACTGTGGATTTCACCGTCTGTGTGATCTATATACCCCTCGTATCTCTCCACACAATCAACCCCCTGAGTGGTGGACACACTCAGATGAACACTACGCTGTGAAGATTGAACTGGCAATCTACAAAGTAAAATCCTTAGCGCTCCTTTGTCCAATAATGTAACTATACAGTGCACGGGTTGCACAAGAAGTCAATTAACACAGAGGATTTCTTCCTGGTGTACATGGTCTCTGTCCTGTCTTGATCACTATACAGTGTATAGTCATAGTCATAGTCACAATAGTCATAATCGTCACAGCCCGGCCCCTCCATACTGTGTATAGTATACACAGTATGTAGGGGCCGGGCTGTGACGATTATGACATTTTACATGACAATTATAATTGTCACACACACCCAAGAAAATACCTATACAGACTCAATTTCAAGCTCACAACGTGTTATGTGTCTCATAATTGCAACACGTCGTGAGCTTGTAGATCTGCCACTTCCACTTGAAAATAGGTGAACATTTGTCAACGTGGAAACGACTACAACGGCTATATATGCAACACAATTGTGGTTACCACAAATAATTACGATTAGGCGATTATATATGCAATGATCGTGACAGCCAGGCCTATATGGGTCTGTCATTCCCTCGCGTCAGCGTCTCTCTCTCTGTATGTAATAATATCAGTGTTGTTTTTGGCAGCAAATTTCTATTTTAGTTTAGTCATAGTCTTTGGACTGAAACTTAATTTAGTTTTAGTCACATTTTAGTCACCTGGAATGTCTTAGTGTTAGTCTAGTTTTCGTCGACTAAATGTCATAAGATTTTAGTCGACTAAATCTACAGTTGATTTAGTCGACTAAAATGTATGTTGGTGGGTCTTGATGCCGTCTTAATGAGTGTTTTTACACTTGCTGAAAATAGCCGATCTACAAGCTCACAACGCGTCGCAAGTGAGCTTGTAGATCAGCTATCAGCATGCAACCAAGTGTAAAATGACTTATACTGGATCTCTTGTCCACTACTCCCTTCCTAGCATTTTAGTCTAGTTTTTATCTGTTGACGAAATTGTCAATATATTTCGTCTAGTTTTAGTCATCGTAGCTTAGTTTTCATTTAGTTTCCATTTAGTTTTCGTCAGTGAAAAAAGGTAGTCGACGAACATTTTTCGTCTTACGTATACAGTATATACAGTATATACTCTTGTGGCCCAGGCATGCAGGCCGGCCGCGGCCATCTGCTGCATATTGCCCCCGTAACGTAACGTAGCGCACGTTGCCGTGCATGAGTGCTCAGGAGGAGAAGCCCAGTGGAACTAATGGCCTGTTGCCGCTCTAGCCTCTCCAACATGTTGTCTGCCCGCTGCACACACCTCGTAAGCCCCCCGACAAGCCCCACACCGTCTCACACGTACATAGTACACACGCCATGGGATAGCGAGGTTGTGTGTGTGTGTGTGTACTGTGTGTGTGTGTGTGTACTGTGTGGGTTTTGACAAGAAGACTCGTGGGCACTTAACCACATGAACCCCAGCGTCCCTGCATTCTGGCGTGAACATTCGCCAACAAATTGCAGATCTACTAGAGTTCATGAAACTGAATGGAAATCCTGGGTACGGACGCTAAGTTCACAACCCATTCTCTTTATTCAGACCGCAGCCATCTCGCCAGCAAGGTGATACCGAGGTGACACTTCCCATAGAGCCCATTCATCCATTAAACACCATCAAAATCACCAACATTGTAGCTGAAGGGAAAGCTTGAATTATCCTCTTTCTAATCCACCGTAGACATTTCATGAGCTACTCCCTGTCAATAAATTATTACTCTATCAGAAAGTATCAGAGTATGGAAGCGCTCGTCATCAGTAAAGCAACCTCCTGCATTATGTTAACCTTCCAAACAGGTGGTACACATTGGCCGTTGATTGATAGTCAACGAGCGCTTCCAAACTCCAGCACTTAGAAAACAATCATCTGCAAGGAATTTCTTGACAGGAAGTATAGCTCATAAAATGTCTACGGTGGATTTTTATTAAACAAACACTTTCCCTAGTTTTCCCAAGCTTTCCCTACAGCTGCAATGTTGGTGATTTTGACGTTGTTTAATATAATTATAGAGAGGACCTTTCTGTTTGGATGAATGGGCTGTCTATGGGAAGTGTCACCTATAGGTATCACCTTGCTGGCAAGATGGCTGCGGTCCGAATAAAGAGAATTGTGAGCTTGCTTGTAGATTTGCCATCTTCTGAAAAGAGATTTGGTGTAGAGAAAGGGGGGGCTACTAGAATTGACCCCTGACAGGGATCAGTCAATGACGTATATACTGTAGGGCTTCAGTTGTAAAGCCTGCAGCTCTCACACATACACACCATGGGATATGTGTGTGTGCGTGTGCGTGCGTGCGTGCGTGCGTGCGTGCGTGTGTGTGTGTGTGGGGTCGGTGTATACATTCAAGTATAGTACTGTCTATATAGTGACATCTTGGGGCAACATCTGACCATCCGTCAGACATCTGGCGGGACGAGAGAGGACCTCACGTCTTTTTACGGACCTGGTATAGTCCCGAAGCATAGGCGCCGTTCCCATGGGTGATAGATAGATAGATAGATAGATAGATAGATAGATAGATAGATAGATAGATAGATAGATAGATAGATAGATAGATAGATAGATAGATAGATAGATAGATAGATAGATAGATAGCCGCACCAACTCGGTGGAACAGCTAGTCAACGAGAGAGACAGAAAGAGGGCACGGGCGAGGGAAAAATACATCTGCAATTTTTCATTAATAGCATGTCGGTGTCAAACCTTGCCCAGCATGAAGAAAGTAGCCAGTGGTTTGTGTGTACCAGGAGGGACTGATAGACAGACAGACATGACAAGGACCCGTCTGTAAGCAGCTGCTGTCGGTAAAAAAATCACCCTGGGGTTTCAGTGCCTTGCTCAAGAGCACTTCAGCGGTGTTGTGGGGGTGGTGACCATTCACTTCCCCACCCAGAAGTTCCGGCCCGTCCAGGGGGAATCGAACCGGCGGAAATCTTCCGGCAACAAGGGCCCGTCCTCTAACCTTTAGAGGCCACCGCTGCCATAATGCTGAAGCGGACTTGAGCCCTGCATGCGAGGCATCCCAGAGTCAAGCCGTTAGGGCGAGCGAGAGGCCGCGTTCACGGGTGAGAAGTCCACTTCAGCGCCGTTCAAACGATCGGCACAGAATCGTATGTGTCATCACCTCCTCCACCATCGTATGGGGCATCACTCTAACAGAGCTTGTCACCTGTTTGATGTCACGAATAAAATCCTCAGTGTCATTTCTGTCAACTCTGACAGTGTACAAATGTAACCAACCCCTATATTATATGTCCATTTATACACCGACACAGATGATTATACGGTAGGGGTGAAGGTACGTATGTGAAAGAGAGGGGGGAGAGGGGGGGGGGGGGGGGGGGGGGGGGGTTGAGATCAAGATTTGGGACAACTATATCGCCAAAGAAAAACATTGGCATTGTATACATTTTCTGCAAACTATATGGATGGGCTACGATGAATGTTGACGTTTCAAGGCAGGCGTAATATGATGCATGCTTGTGCTCGGAGGAGCACAGAGCGAGGCGCCAGCCATGCGCATGGATTCAAGTTCTCAGTCGCCACGACTGATTTCAATCAAATTGGATTCCATAGAGGTCAACGAATCTTCTGTGAAAGCATGCTGCGCACTGACAATAGCTGATCTATACGAGCTCGCAACACGGCGCAGCGCAACGTGTTGCGAGCTTGTAGATCGGCTATTTTCGGTCATTAGATATTTTAAGATGAAAGAGTATTTGAAGTGATCAATAGAATACAAGTTTATAAGCATCTTCCAGACGCATGAATGGTCTCAGAAATGTCATGATTTCTTCAGCCATGGTCGGCCTAAAACATCAAACATACATTACATTTTCAGTCTGGAGATTCCATGTATGCGAGTGGCCGCACCAAGCACTGCTCAAGTTGCATACTATGGGACGGTCCGGTCCTCTGTCCATGGTGCAGAGACCACTGAGTAGCTGTCTGTGGTCCTGACATGTGCTACAACCTTCATGTTCTCTGTCCATGGTGCTGACAAGGTATACATAAGGTAAGAGAGTGCTCAGAATACTATAATGTTAGGAATGAGCTACAGAGTTGCAGAAATAAGCCTGTCAGGAAAGACCAGCGGAAGACTTACAGTATATTTTGTCCTGTGAAAACACGAACATATTTAAGGTTCAGGAATGTCGACATATACCCTATAGGTTGGGTTGGTGAAAGGGCCTTTCTGTGTGGACTGTGGAGTTTACATGTTCTCCCCGTGTCCCCTATAGGGTAGGTATAGGTACCCTCGCAAAAAAACATGCAGTAATCCTGGTCTCTATTATACTGCCTCCCTCTGGCAAGCCGGGGTGACTGATGGAATGGAACGGAACTGGTTGGAATCGCATGTTCCTAGCCTGGCTAATAAGCCGGACGTGAATCAGCCATTGGCAAAGAAAATTGCCTGCGGCGGATTCACAACATAGCGTGATATGAGTCTGATCTTATTAGCCAGGCTAGTGTGTTCCTTCTTACGTCCTATAGGAAACTCCCCCCCGTCAGGTGATATGAAGCGGCCTGCTGACTCCTCATGCATTGAAGGAAGCATGAACTCACTTCGGGGCTCTCCCCAGGTTGTCAGAGGGACAGTAGCGCCCATGCAGGATTACAGCTTAGGCAATAATTGGCACCGGGTATAAAAATGGGATGCAAAATAGTGGGATAAAGTATATGGCTGGCATCAACAATGGCAATACTTTTTCTTTCTGTTAGGGAACTTGTAGCCTCTTATATTATACACCCATAAGCGTGCGCACACGCACGCACGCACACACGCAAGGTAAGATAAGGTATGGTAAGGTCTTTGCATGCAGATGCTGACAAGCCATACAGTAGTTCCCTTGCTGTGCTTCAAAGACCACAGCTGATGCCTCCTCAGAAGGAGAGAGAGAGAGAGAGAGAGAGAGAGAGAGAGAGAGAGAGAGAGAGAGAGAGAGAGAGAGAGAGAGAGAGAGAGAGAGAGAGAGAGAGAGAGAAAGACATCAGTGCTCATGTGATGCAGCGCACACTCCGATGATGTGCAGAGCTGTGCTTCAACAACGTGACTGAATCCGGAGCACGAGAGAGAGAGAGAGAGAGAGAGAGAGAGAGAGAGAGAGAGAGAGAGAGAGAGAGAGAGAGAGAGAGAGAGAGAGAGAGATGTGAATTCATTTGGATTTCCCCATTATAGGTTCAATGAAACCACCACAATGCAAGTGCGACCCCTATTGGTCGAACGTGGAGCTGCAGCCTCCTCCTGGCCTGGCAAATTATTGAGGCTTCGGGCTTTTCTTTTTAGGGCAAAGTCAGACTCAAAACTTCACTTTTCTTGAAGTTTGTTGATTCGGCGTGCTGTGGGGAGGGAGTATATATATAGGATGTGACGCACTGTCACGCACAGCAGAAATTGGCCATTCACTCTTGGAAAAACGTCTCCCAAATCCCCACGCAGACTGTGCCCTCGTTTGATATGCAGATGAGCACAAACTTCTATCCTTATTAGGCCTTTTTATACCAGCCATAACGCGCAGAATCGTCCCAAAAACTGCATGCGCAGGATCTCCACGGTATATGAAATGCATTACACATCGCTCGCTGCTGCTGCTGCACTCGTCTGCCCCGGTCCCGCGTCCATTGTTGCAGTTTTGTGGATTATTTTTGGTGATGCTCGTTACAAAAGTGTGTGTGTGTGTGTGTGTGTGTGTGTGTGTGTGTGTGTGTGTGTGTGTGTGTGTGTGTGTGTGTGTGTGTGTGTGTGTGTGTGTGTGTGTGTGTGTGTGTGTGTGAGACGCAGGGGGGGCCGCGTTACGTCCAAGCGCATGTGTGACCGCCGGGCGCGTCTAACTGGATTAACTGCAGACTTTGTATATAGCCTATATAAACGTTCGAGTGTAGCCTATTTTCGGTGGGGGGGGGGGGGGGGGGGGCACACTGTCAGTCACATTGGGATCTATTTATACATGACGGGGACGCGTTTGAGACGCGCTCACTGCGCCATATAGGCTGCAACAGCGCAGCGCTATGATGCGAGCATGATCAGATCAGGTCAAATACAAAACACCTGCGGGCTCGCCGGCACGGACCGACACAAATGGTCGCTTGTATCCGAGCACACTGACAGACACCCATTATTATTATTATTATTTGTATTATTATTTTACATTGATGCGTTTGTTGGAAGCTCCCGCGGGTCTTTCTGTGCTCTGGTGTGGTGGTGTATTTAAGGCTATACCATTGCGCACTTTTGGATAAGGGATGGCTATGCGTAAAAAGCACAGCAGCGGCCGCTGATCAAAAGAAAGCGAGAGAGAACCCCCCCCCCCCCCTCTCCCCCCTTCTCCTCCTCCTCCTCCTCCTCATTTATCAAATCCCGATAAAAAAAAATGGTAGACACATACTAATGAAAAAATATACTTACAGCATCTCCGTGCCACACAGCAGCAGCTCCAAAACAGATGACATTGCAACAACAGTCCCCCTCCGCTGTGAAACCATGCAGCCCCGCCACACACACACACAAAGCTGGTGTGTATATATAGCCGAGGACACAACAATTCAAATCCCGTGTCAAATGATTATTCCCACGGTGTTACAAAAAAAAAAAAAAAAAAAAAATAGAAAAGCATGTATGGATGAAAAAAATCCTCCTTTTATAACTTCAGAACGGCGTGGTGTATATAGCCTATACGTGGCTTAATTGGCGTTGCGGTAACCACAAAAAAGAAAGAAAAAAAAAAAAAAAGGAAGAAAGAAAAAGAAAAAAAGGAATAATCACAGTTGTTGTAATAATCCAGCGTTCTTCTCCGTGATGCTGCTGCCTGCGGCGGACAGTCCGCTGGCCGCTGGGTGCATTGTTGTGCGGGGCTTGTTGGACTCGTCGAAAAAAAGCTCCCGGTGTATACTCCGTTATTCCTGTCCCGGGCGAAGAGAGCACTGGAGGAGAGGCAGAGACAGCCTAGCAGCAGCAGCAGCCATCAGGACGCACACACACACACACACACACACACACACGCACACACTATACACCCGCACACACACATGCACACACGCGCCTCTATAGGCTCCGATATAGCCCTGCATGCACGCACCGTGGGACCCTGGTTTCTTAACGGTAGCCTACTACAACACTCTCTTTCTGGCGCTGTGCGCGCGGCGTGTGTGTAGTAGTAGTGTGTGTGTGTGTGTGTGTGTGTGTGTGTGTGTGTGTGTGTGTGTGTGTGTGTGTGTGTGTGTGTGTGTGCATGCGTGAGGCGGGCGACGAGAGTGTGCGCGCGTGCGTGATATTTGCGCGTGTTTGTGTCAGCCTATTATGTGTGCTGGCGCGCTTCTGCAGAGGCAGGGGCGGCTGGATAGACGGACTGTCGGTTGGTCGGTCTCTCTCTCTCCACCTCTCTCTCTCCACCTCTTTCTCTCTCTCCGCACCTCTCTCTCTCTCTCTCTCTCTCCACCCCCCCTCTCTCTCTCTCTCTGCGCTATTGCTCCTAGTAGAAGTATAGCTCAGTCGGAGAGGAGAGGAGAGGAAGGAAAGAGTCTCCCTCCGAATTGCATCATTCACAAACGACAATCATTCATGTCTCTCTCCCTCGCCTTCTCTTTAATCATGATTATGTTCCACTCTCTCGCAAAGGTGGGTTTTGCTTCTTCTTCAGACGTGAAGATGTGTGCACGGTGAGGACTGCATAGGACTGAGCATTTATATATTCCAACGAAGCCAATTCGGGCTCTTTTCCGCAGGGCAGCAGCAGGCAGCTTGAGAAAGACTGAGCAACCGGAGCAGACAGGGGGATATTAGGAGTAATTCATACCAAGACGCTGAGAGTAGTTCACCGCAGGGGGAGCCAGGTTAACACATTAGGCTATATGGGCTTGAACCCCCCCCCCCCCCCCCCCCCTGCACGCCTACTCTCCCACCCGACCCACCGCTCACTCACTCACTCACACCGGACCCTGCAGTCAGACTCCGGATGAGTTCAATTGATTTGAACTCATCCCTATACGCGCAGTCTTAAACTAATACACACCGTGTGTGTGTGTGTGTGTGTGTGTGTGTGTGTGTGTGTGTGTGTGTGTGTGTGTGTGTGTGTGTGTGTGTGTGTGTGTGTGTGTGTGTACGCAAACAAACACTATAGCCTATTAATGCGCACCGTCGGTCAATCATCAAGTGGTATAATGGAAATGTCAGGCTGGGCAGGCCAAATGCCAGACGCCACTTCCACTCAACTCCCCCGAAAGCGAAGGTCAGCTGAGAGTGGAAGTGAACGTGGTTCTTCAGTCATGATCTGAGCACGCAGAGCGATGGGATGCAGACAGACACAGACAGACAGACAGACAGACAGACAGACAGACAGACAGACAGACAGACAGACAGACAGACAGACAGACAGACAGACGTTCTAAAAAAAATCAACTCAAAAACGTTAATGTTTCCTAAATGTTGATATTCTCTAATCCAAGTGTTCCAACACATTATAGCACATGCTGTCAGACTCTTGAGTAGCCTTCGGCCTTCTTGTCTGTCTGTCTGTTCGTTCAAAGGGGGGCTCTCTCAATGACGTATATAGGCTACAAATGCAGTATACTTTTAAACTCCACATGTGCAACCACCTAATTATCTATCTCTCTCTCTCTCTCTCTCTCTCTCTCTCTCTCTCTCTAAACTCTCTCTCTCTCTCTCTCTAAAAAGGAGAGAGGGCCAGTTACCAAGAGATGAGAGAGAAAAAACAGTGGCATGCAGTAATACTAATAGGCAAGCTTACACCAATGGAATAAACCCCCAACTCACAGCTGACTGAGCAAAATAGTAAAATAGCTAGCTGTGTGTGTGTGTGGGAGAGAGAGAGCGAGAGAGAGAGAGAGAGAGAGAGAGAGAGAGAGAGAGAGAGAGAGAGAAAGCGAGAGCGAGAGCGAGAGTTTGAGAGCAGAAGGGAGGAGAGAGGCCACTTTGAAGACCTACTTTCTCCTTCACTGCGTGCTCGGGTCATGGGTCTAATGTGCATTGCAGCATCCATCCACACATCTCTATTGGCACATAGTTCAGCATCGCAGAAAAGCAATACACACAAACCACACTTGGCATTCGGAGGGGCGGTTTAACACAATACTATACTGGCTTCTCATATAGGCGCCTCCTTAAAAATATAGGGGAAAAGAAATGACCACAATGTTCTCGATCCTTAAGCAAACTGAAGGGAGCACTATACCATGTGAGGCAGGCACAAGACTATATGGATTTGCGTTTGCTTTTGAGATTATGTGTCCGTTTGGACAAAGGATTAGGCATGTTTCGCTGCCTTGCATCTATACCAATCCTTTGTTCTATTAAAGTAGGGCGAGCTTCAATATAGAGTAGTTCACTGTTAGCGTCCAAGTACCACATTCTGAGATCATATACGTCAGCATCCGTCTGGCTATCAACTGTATATACACAGTTAGCGCACGCACGCACGCACGCACGCACGCACGCACACTCACACCTATAGCCCTGTTTTTAGGACTCGAACTTCGGCAGGCATTTTCGGGCGAACATCGAACCATTCGTTCCTAATTAATAAAAAAAAATAACCTTCGAGCTCCGAACCTCAGAGTGCTTTTAACCAGGCTGCAATTCATGAATAGATCCTATGGGGGGTGACATTGCATAGACTATCTAACGTGCCCCGGGAAGGATTAATAATGGTGCTTAACACCATTATTAATAACATCTAAACATGTAACATGTAAACACAACATGAACATAGTACTCTTGCATATCGCATTCTCGCCGAAGGGTTTTATTTCTTTTTTGTTCTATATTTTTAGCCTATTCCCGGCCAAAATTCCCATTGCCGTGGCCAGGCAAAAATGGCACAGTCACCGTTCAATCAATCTTAAATGGGCCAATAGGCTTTCATACGTATAGAGGGGAAACTGAGTTGTTGCTGACGTCCAAGTGCAAAAAGACAACAACAACAAAAACAGTCAGTCGGGTGGTCAAAAGTGGGGGGGATGAAATCAGCCATCTGTGAGAGTGTGGGTGTTGCGACGTACTCACAGTGAATGGTGGTGACGCGCCTGGTAAAACCCTAAAGGATCCCAACCCTGGTCTATAAGAACTTCAACATAAATGGTGTAAAGTGGTCCCTATATTGATTGACCGATGGAAGATTTCATTCACATTCACATACATTTCAAACAAAAGTAGTAGTGTGTGTGTGTGTATGTGTAGTCTATACAAGTGTCACAGTCCCAGGCAGGGCTGTGGTTTTCTTGTCTGTCTCTGTCTTGTCAGTGTCTGTTCTATGTGTGGGCGTAGGCTTGGCTCCATTTACCATTTGGCTCACCTGTTTCCAGTCCTTGTGTTTTCTAGTGATTTAGTTTTTGCATTTTGCCTGTACTCACCGCTCTCCTCTCCTCCTCCTCAGACCACACCTGCCTGCCTGCCTGCCTGCCTGCCTGCCAGCCCATGCTCTGACCAGCCTGTTTGCTCTGCTCTGCCTGCATGCCTGCCAGTTTGTTTTTCAATAAACACCCTTGAACTGTCGAACTTTTGTCTGTGTCTGCATTTGGGTCCGCCAGTTCTCGGTACCGTGACAGAACAATCTGGCCAGAATGGACCCAGCAGACTATGACAGAGTTAAGGAGGCCATTATCAAACAGGGGCAGTGTTTGGGAACTCACAACCAAATGCTAAAGTCTCTCATGGATAGCGTGGCTGAGATCTCAAACCAACTGACTGCCATCATCCACACACCTCCACCTCAGCTCCATCAACAACCTGCTGCTGACGCTGTTGCCCCCATGCTTCCAGTCGCTCCTGCTGCAGAGCCCCATATTCCTCCACCTGCAAAGTACTCTGGTAATCCAAATACTTGTCGTCAGTTTGTTACTCAAATCCAGCTAGTTTTCAATGCTCAGCCTTCTCGATTCACTTATGAGGCAGCTAAAATTGGCCTTGAGGAAGGAACAGCCTTCCCTGGATGAGGCAATTACCACTGCCATCAAGATGTCGGACCAGATGGCTCAGTGGCAGGCAGAACCCTCTCCACCTAGTCCTACAGCGCCCTCTGTCGGAGGAAACTACAGAGCCCCGCCTGCTGAGTTTGGACGTCCTCCTCCTCCTGCTGAGTTTTCTGGGGAAGAACCTATGCAATTGGGCCGGGCCCATCTCACACCAGATGAACGCCTCCGCCGAAGGAAGATGGGGGTGTGTTTTTACTGTGGCCAGCCAAACCACCACATCGCCACATGTCCTACACGGCCAAAAGAGATGACTCATCAGTAGCAATGGGGGTTCTGGTGAGTCATGTTTCATATTCCCCCAAAACCCGATCCCGTATGGAATTTCATGCCACTCTTAGTTTGCATACTCAGTCATTGTCACTGCTTGCTCTTGTTGATTCAGGGGCAGACGAAAGCTTCCTAGACATGTCTGTAGTTTCCCAGTTGGGCATTTCACTTGAACCACTCACCTCACCTATGCAAGCTAATGCTCTCAATGGCAATCCTCTGGCCCGTGTGACTCACCGTACCGAACCCGTCCACCTCCTTGTGTCCGGTAATCATCATGAACAAATTCAGTTCCATGTCATTTCCTCTCCTAATGTACCTATCGTTCTAGGTCAGCCATGGCTACAATACACAATCCACATATTGACTGGGCGGCAGGCAAGGTGGTGAGCTGGAGTCCGTATTGTCTCTCAACCTGCTTACGGTCTGCTCGTTCACCATCTGAGGGTGCCAGCTCCCCAGCTATTATGGAGCCTCCAGACCTTTCTGGTGTTCCTGCTGAGTACCATAACCTTGGAGAGGTTTTCAGTAAGCAACGTGCCCTATCATTACCACCGCACCGCCTGTATGACTGTGCCATCAACCTGCATGAAGGAGCTCCACTGCCTACTAGTCGTCTCTACAACGTGTCTCGCCCAGAGAGAGAGAGAGCATGGAGAAATACATCCACGAGTCATTGGCGGCTGGCATCATTCGGCCCTCTTCTTCCCCAGTTGGTGCTGGGATCTTCTTCGTGGGTAAGAAGGATGGTTCATTACGCCCCTGCATTGACTATCGAGGCCTCAATGACATCACTGTTAAAAACAAATATCCATTACCATTGCTAGCATCCGCTTTTGAGCCCATTCAGGAGGCAACTATTTTTTCCAAGCTAGACCTGCGTAATGCATACCACCTTGTTCGTATCCGGGCTGAAGATGAGTGGAAGACCGCTTTTAAGACACCCATCGGCCATTTTGAATATCTTGTCATGCCATTTGGGCTCACTAATGCTCCAGGTGTATTCCAAGCACTGGTCAATGATGTCCTCCGTGACCTAATCAACCGTACTGTGTTTGTTTATCTAGATGACATCTTGATTTATTCCCGCAACCATGAGGAACACGTGGTGCATGTCCGACAAGTGTTGCAGCGTCTTTTGGAGAACCAGCTCTTTGTTAAAGCGGAGAAATGTGAATTCCATGTCCAGTCTACCACATTCCTTGGGTTCATCGTTGAGAATGGCCAGGTGAAGGCGGACCCTGAGAAGGTGCAGGCGGTGGAGAACTGGCCTCGACCCACATCTTTAAAGCATCTTCAACGGTTCCTTGGTTTTGCCAACTTCTACAGAAGGTTCATCAGAAACTACAGCAGTGTTGCAGCACCCCTTAACAAGCTGACATCCTCGTTGACTCCTTTTACCTGGAACGCGGAGGCTGCGTTTAACCCATTTAGGCCTAAGGCCGTTTCTAAAAACGCCTCTAAATCCTGACCTAAGGTTTCTGAAAAACTTCAAATATCTATATAGCAGCATCAAAAAAAATACATTTTTGAATACTGTACATACTGTACAGAACCCAAATATGGGTGCCCGGCCTGAGGGGGTAAGATACCAATAGGGGTTCCCGCCCAGAATGGGCTAAGGAGTTGAAGAGGCGGTTCACCACGGCACCGGTTCTCGTCCACCCTGACTCATCCCGTCAGTTTGTCGTAGAAGTCGACGCTTCAGACACCGGGGTGGGGGCAATCCTGTCCCAGAGGTCCGCTACAGATGGGAAGCTCCATCCCTGTGCCTTCTATTCTTATCCTTTGAACTCTGCTGAGCGCAACTATGATGTGGGGAACAGGGAGCTGTTGGCTGTGAAGCTCGCCTTGGAGGAATGGAGGCACTGGCTGGAGGGTGCTGAACATCCATTCATTGTGTGGACAGACCATAAGAATCTTGCTTACATCCAGTCTGCGAAGCGCCTCAACTCCCGCCAGGCTCGATGGGCCCTGTATTTTGGTCAGTTCCGCTTCACCCTGACTTACCGTCCTGGTTCTCGTAACTTGAAGGCGGATTCCCTGTCACGCCAGTTCTCCGCTGAAGGATCCACTGGCCAGCCGGAGTCGATCCTTCCCTCTTCCTGTGTGGTGGCAGCTGTGATGTGGGAGATTGAGACACTGGTGCGAGAGGCTCAACGGGTCCAACCGGATCCAGGCAACGGACCCGCAAACCGTCTCTTCGTCCCCGAGTCTGTTCGCTCGCGGGTCCTCCTCTGGGCACATGCTTCCCGCTTTGCCTGCCATCCAGGGGTCGGCCGCACTCTGTCTCTCCTCAAACGGCACTTCTGGTGGTCCTCCATTGCCCGTGACACCCGTGCTTTTGTGTCTGCTTGCGCTGTGTGCGCTCGTGGGAAAGCTTCTCATCAGCCGCCTGCTGGTTTGCTCCGTCCTCTGCCTGTCCCTAGTCGACCCTGGTCGCACATGGCTTTGGACTTCGTCACGGGCCTTCCTCCATCCCAAGGCAACACGGTCATTCTGACTATTGTGGACAGATTCTCTAAGGCTGTGCATTTTGTGGCTCTCCCTAAACTGCCCACATCGCTTGAAACAGCTGACCTCCTTGCTTACCATGTCTTTCGGCTCCATGGCGTCCCTGTGGATATTGTTTCCGACAGGGGACCCCAGTTCATCTCACATGTATGGAGAGCTTTCTGTCGTGCCCTCGGAGCATCTGTGAGTCTACCTTCTGGTTACCACCCACAAACTAACGGACAGACAGAGCGAGCCAACCAGGACCTAGAAGCTGCACTGCGTTGTGTGGCGGCCAAGAATCCCTCCTCCTGGAGCACCCACCTGCTGTGGATCGAATACGCCCACAATTCTCTGACCTGTGCTGCCACGGGCAAGTCTCCATTTGAGGGTTCTTTGGGGTACCAGCCACCTCTCTTTCCAGCCGAGGAGGATGACATCGCCGTCCCATCGGTTCAGGCTCACCTACGACGATGTCGCAAGGTGTGGAAGGATGCACAAGCTGCCTTGCTCAGTTCCGTGGAACGGAACAGAAAGTTTGCCGATCGCCATCGGACTCCAGCCCCCACGTACCAGCCAGGTCAGCGTGTGTGGCTGTCTACTAAGGACCTCCCCCTGAAGACTGATTCAAGGAAGCTCTCCCCCCGTTATGTGGGCCCTTATGAGGTGCTCTCCATCATCAACCCTTCGACTGTCAAGCTCAGGCTCCCTCGTCACATGAAGATCCACCCCACCTTCGATGTCTCTCTGTTGAAACCGGTGTTGACGAGTCCGCTGTCTCCTCCGGATGCGCCCCCTCCTCCCCCCCGTATCATTGACGACCATCCAGCGTACACCGTCCGGCGGCTGCTAGACGTGCGTCGCAGAGGGAAGGGATTCCAGTACCTGGTTGATTGGGAGGGCTATGGTCCTGAGGAGAGATGTTGGGTACCACGTCGCTTCATTCTGGATCCATCCCTAATCACCGATTACCATCAGCAACACCCTGACAAGCCTGGTGGAACTCCTGGAGGCGTTCCGTGAGGGGGGGGGCACTGTCACAGTCCCAGGCAGGGCTGTGGTTTTCTTGTCTGTCTCTGTCTTGTCAGTGTCTGTTCTATGTGTGGGCGTAGGCTTGGCTCCATTTACCATTTGGCTCACCTGTTTCCAGTCCCTTCATTCCAATCTACGCTCCTGCCTGCCATCAGCTCATCATCTCCAGCCTATAAAGACCCGGCCTTCCCACATCACCAGCGCCCGATTGTTAAATCAACCACAGTGGTAGTAGACTTTCTAGCCAGTATATGCCAGTGTTTGTTCCCAGTGAACTTCAGTTTCCTTGTGTTTTCTAGTGATTTAGTTTTTGCATTTTGCCTGTACTCACCGCTCTCCTCTCCTCCTCCTCAGACCACACCTGCCTGCCTGCCTGCCAGCCCATGCTCTGACCAGCCTGTTTGCTCTGCTCTGCCTGCCTGCCAGTTTGTTTTTCAATAAACACCCTTGAACTGTCTAACTTTTGTCTGTGTCTGCATTTGGGTCCGCCAGTTCTCGGTACCGTGACAACAAGTCTATAGAAGTACCGCTACGAGTATGAAACCAGGAAATAAAAGCACCAAGACGTGTTCACATCAGGGTCCTCCATTTTCAATTGATCAGAACATTTAAAGTTAATCTGTCCATCTATTTTCTTTGTCTCACATGTGGACGTTAATCAGAGAGAGAGAGAGAGAGAGAGAGACAGAGAGAGAGAGACAGAGAGAGACAGAGAGAGAGAGAGAACAAGGGAGATTCTATTCCCAGTGTGGTATATTATTGTCTTTGATCGGTAAAAATAACAACAATTGAGGTTTGTTTGTGTAATGAGAGAGGGAGAGGGAGGGAATGAGAGTGAGGCAAGCTATATCGTTGTGTCTCAAATCTCTGTATGCACGGACACACACACACACACACACACACACACACACACACACACACACACACACACACACACACACACACACACACACACACACACACACACACACACACACACACACACACACACACACACACACACACAAGTATATGGGTATATTATACAGTATGAGCTGGATTTGATCATTTTGTCCCAAAGACTAAACACACACGCACGCACGCACGCACGCACGCACCTTTTCCTCACCGGTGTGGCTTGGACGGCCACTGTAATTAAACATAATGTATGGAGATCAATGGGCCTCTTTTCCATTTCCAGGGTGTTTCATTAGATGCTTCCTGTGATTCTCTGGATACAATAACCTCATAGAAAGCAATGTCTTCCATTGCTCCAGCCCTGGCTCTCTCTCTCTATACATGTATCTATCTCCTCTAATCTAATCTGCATGCCTATCATATGTATGTATGTATATGTGTGTGTGTGTATATATATATATATATATATATATATATATATATATATATATATCTCAATGTCTTCCATTGCTCCAGCCCTGGCTCTCTCTCTATATACATGTATCCATCTCCTCTAATCTAATCTGCATGCCTATCATAAGCACCCTCTCTTTTTGTCACTCTCATTCCGTTACAACCTCGCCCTGCTCGCTTTCCTTGTCTCTCCGCCCACGTTGCCTCCATAGCCTTCTCCCTTATCCTTATGCCGATATGCAGATGCAAAAGATACAAAGATGCAAGCATTTAGCTGAAACCAGCTCAGCTGTTTTGTAGCTTTGTATCTTCTGCAGCAGCTACAAACGTCTGATGTATCGTATCTTCATGTCGCTGGTTTCCATTGATAATGAATGGTAGACTGTATCTTTGCATCTGCCATTGTGAACGCAGTCTTATCCTTAAGGACATATACAGCGAAAAAACGTGTGCTTCTCGGAACACGGGTTTCTGCCAGTCAGGGTTACTAGCCCATACACTTTGGACTTGGAATGGGTTCTGAGAAATCAAACTCATGAGTCATAGAACTTGATGACATGACCCCAGAAATAATGTGTAATGTGCATTTGACAAAATCTGTAGGAGTAATAGCAAAAAACGGTGTCCAAGGGTAAAAAATATATTTGATAACCTAGAGTTCAAAGAGTTACAGGCCAAAAGGTGAATTGGCCTGTCATAGCGCCACCTTGAGGCCGATTTGAAAATGTATGGTGGAATTTCTTCCTTGGCCTAGTGGGACTGTCGGATACTGCGTTTATGATTTGTGGCATTTCTTTCAAATTGGGCCAGTCCTGCAAACTTTGGAAGCCAATCTGAGCCAATTAACATGGCAGATGAAAAATTGGACAGATATGTATCGATCTGCCTTCTGGTGGTACTGAAATAGCGATGTGGAAAGGTGACACATATTTCAATGTCAGTTCCCTTTTTTATTTTCAAACCATGTGGGAAATCACTATCACTGCTAACATCATATGGTAACATTTTCTTGTGCCAAATTAGAGAAATATCACTTCACAAAGCTACAATCCATGACCGCCATGTCCTGCCGGGGTTCAAACCCGGGTTCTCCCCCACTCGAGTGTCAACATTTCTAGCACAGAGCTAATAGAGCGTTGCAGTCCCTCCCCCTTTCAGAACGACGAGTGGCCCAGGAAATGATTCTCCATTCATTTTCTCCATAGGCTTTTCAAAACTTATTTATTTAAAGACCTTTTAAGCGTCGTACGAAGCCAACTCTTGCCGTGACAAATCATGACAACACACACAATATTTTGGACCAAACAAATAATCACAAAGAAGAAAAACAACGAAAAAGGTGTTGTAACCTGCCGTTTCTTTCTACTTTCTAATTCTTTGTTTGGCCCGAAAAATTGTGTTTGTGGTCATGATTGGTCACGACATGAGTTGGCTTTGTCCACGGCGTAAACGTCTTTAAATAAATACTTTCTGAAAAGTACTATATAAATACTTTCTGAGGAAAATGAACTGGGATTTCATTTCCGGGTCTCTCGAGGGGGTGGGACTGCGACGCTCTATAGAGCATGCCTGTTTTAAGAAATAGAATTTTGACCTTCAGGCAAGACCACTTTTCAACCAGTGGTGGTCCTACCCGACCACAGGAGCTAAGCCAGGCCTACTATAGCTCCACCATGAGGCCGATGTGCAAAATGTTCTTGTGCCATTTTCTTCAAAACGGGCCACTACTGCAAACTTTGGATGGCAGTCATAGAAAATCACGGTGGATTATGATCAGTGAGATATCACGTGTCAAATCACACACACACACACACACACACACACACACACACACACACACACACACACACACACACACACACACACACACACACACACACACACACACACACACACACACACACACACACACACACACACACACACACACACACACACACACACACACACTTCATATACCTTGCTAAAATGAGCAAAACACCTTGAAAAGTAGGACTTTTACTAAACACCAAAAATAGCAGAATGCATTCTTATTAATTAATCTATTAATTTGTATGTAATATATAATCCTGGCCTGAGCACCCATTGTGGCTGCAGAGTGTGTAATGATCTAATAATTGCGACTGTAGGTCGCAGTTTACTATGAAAACCTGCAAAACCTGCCAGTCAGTCCTCGTGACACGCTCCATATATGGCCAAAACAGAATTAATTCCATATGTTGATCTGACCTCACCAAACTCATACACTCAAGACACTGCCCCGCTGCCACCTTTATATGTTGTGAATTCTGTATTGGCCATCCATATATGGAGATCTGTTGATCCTTTAGGCCGAGGTCGCTTCTCACCTTCAGGGCGTCTTACTGGTGTAAAGGCTATCAAATAGAGTGCTGACAACACAAAGTCAGGTGGGGGAGGGGTGGGGCCTGAAACCAACAAGAACCCAGCGGCTCAGAGATGTAATGGAAAAGTGGTAACAGCTTACAGCACTCACATGTAAACCTGCATTACTCCATCAAACTTTCAGATGCCGTTTTCCCTGAAGGATGCTTAGGATGTCTAATGTGATCGCTCCCTCTTAAAAGAAACACTCCTTGGTTTCTTTCGTGTGTGAACAATAATAGTGATTCTCAAAGCGGAGGGTATATGCACATGCATAAAGTTATTGGCAAATTGAGTGGCAAATCGAGTGAGTTTAATGTTGTCTAACGTCGCTTCATGCGTTTTTGTGTGATCGGCTGTTCAAATATAGGTGTTCTCGCGTAACATCCGAATAAGCTAAACTGATTATAGAGTTCCCCTGCACTGCAAGCTGGTCATAAGAAATCACACAGTTTACATGCATAGAGTAAGAGAGAGTGAGGAGCAAGTAAGTGTGATGGATGGTGGACATAGAGACACTGGGCTTAAGTGAGATCGAAAGAAAGAGATAGAGGGAGGGACAGAGGGACATGGTGGCTTTGGGAGGGAGAGAAAAATGAGCAAAACAGAGAATGGAGGGGGAGAGAATGAAACTTAGAGCAAGGGTGTGACGGAAAAGGGACAGTGTGGCTTACAATGCAGACATAAACACCAATGGAGCACAACATCCTCTGCTCTGCCCCTCAGATGGCTTATAACAGTCTAACGGCTAACACAATATTTCATCGGACAACCGTGTCAGTTTTGTTGAGCAACATTCTTTGCCACACACCTAGACAACAGCCTAAAACTAAACATCTGTCCAGTGTCAAAGCTGACACTGCCGACAAAAGCTACTAAATGGCCAAGCATGACGACGACGACGAGAAATGTTAACGCAACAAAATATTATTGATTGATAGTTCACTGCGTCTTTGGAGTGTGGAAAAGTGGAACGAAAGACGACGAGGAGAAATGTTAACGCAACAAAATATTATTGATTGATAGTTCACTGCGTCTTTGGAGTGTGGAAAAGTGGAACGAAAGAAGTGTACAATGGACTTTGCTAGGCTTTGGATAAATTCCACAATGTAATGCGGGAGATTTTAGGTGTGAAATTAAAGCGGAAACACTGAGTGCCGATACTGTAGGCAGTACACCGGACCCGAGCATTAAGGAGCAAGGTAGCTTCCCACCAGCTGCGGTAAGTATAGTCACCCATTAATTGACTGCCAACTATACGAGATATCTCGTAGATATCGCTTTATGAAATGGTTTAGCTGAAAATCAACGTTTAGCCCTGGCCCGGTTCAGGGCTGGACTGGCCACAGGTCGTACCGGGCATATTCCCGGTATGACCTGACAGGCAGGCAGGCCAATAGGCGGCAGGCCACCAGGAAAGGTCCGGGCGTGCTGCCATTCTGCCAGTGCCATCATGATAATTTCACTGTACCTGTATCAGTGAGTGACAAATAAACCCTCTACAAAGGGTTGTGTAGTTGTGTAGTTGGTTTGTATCATTTATGTTGTTCTGTAAAAGTGGTGGTATTAGGGCTTCTTTGTTTGTTTGTGCCTTGACGGAGTGGGCGGTAGAGTTTCTGCTATCTGCGCGCTGGTTGTGGTGGGCCGATCTGGGCAAAATTCACGCGAAAATGACCGGGCCGAATTCTTGTCCAAGTCCAGCCCTGGCCCGGTTGCTAGACAATGGCTTGCTCACCCCCGCACAAAGCTTATGGTTTTCTCTCGCTGTTTTCTAGGAAACTACAGCACTGTCCGTGGTGATGATCATCCATCCGAGGTCCGGATCTGATCTGATTTTCACGGCATTGCGATTAAAATATTAACGTTTATTTTTTCTCTCAGTCTGCGAGACGGGAAAACGGAAGTGATTGAGTAGTAATCTGCCCATCTTCTGGTGGCAGCAAAATAGTTCAATTATAGTATCTATAACCGCAAAAGACCACAAAAAACGCAAAGAATCGGCAAATGCATGCGTGAACCTTCCCACACACAATCAGGTTCTGGCTAGGGCAAACACTGCTAATATTCTTTGGTACAATTTGGGTCATTTTGTTATCTACTCAGGCTTTTGTGACAGTTTTTAAGTTGCTCGATTCAGTATACCTTTAACAGACAAGCCCCCCTTCCCATACAAACCCATTGTAACTTCAAACTTCAAACACTCGTGTTTAACTTATGGTAGTAGAAAGAAAGAAAGAAAGAAAGAAAGAAAGAAAGAAAGGAAGGAAGGAAGGAAGGAAGGAAGGAAGGAAGGAAGGAAGGAAGGAAGGAAGGAAGGAAGGAAGGAAGGAAGGAAGGAAGGAAGGAAGGAAGGAAGGAAGGAAGGAAGGAAGGAAGGAAGGAAGGAAGGAAGGAAGGAAGGAAGGAAGGAAGGAAGGAAGGAAAGAAAGAAAGAAAGAAAGAAAGAAAGAAAGAAAGAAAGAAAGAAAGAAAGAAAGAAAGAAAGAAAGAAAGAAAGAAAGAAAGAAAGAAAGAAAGAAAGAAAGGAAAGAAAGGAAAGAAAGAAAGAAAGAAAGAAAGAAAGAAAGAAAGAAAGAAAGAAAGAAAGAAAGAAAGAAAGAAAGAAAGAAAATGCCCCTCAATGTTTTAGGAGACCTGTGTTTTCGATGATTCCATCATGGTTAAAATGGAGTTTGAAGTTACTTGTCTGATGAAGTGAATATTGAATATCTAAATACTGAATCAAGCAACTTAAAAACGTTCCTGGGTGTGTATATTCACAAAAGCCTGAGTACCCATTTATCAGCTTCAGTTTTATCGTGTTCCATTTCCAATGTTGTCTACTCTGCTCATGTCTTTGTGTCATCACGTCCAACTGTATGATATCGTTCTCCTGATTAGATAACATTTTGGCATCTTGACCTGCAAATGCATAATTTCTGCAGGGAGACAGGATTACTGAACAAGCAGTAGAGCTATACAAAGGTATAGCAAATCACTTACTGAACCTTTAAAGACTGCTCAAAAGTAAACATATCTTACACGCTATTTTTTATATTTTGAAAAGGCCTGTTAAAATGGTTGTAGGCCTACACTGCAGCTTTGTCTCTAAATGGAGTTGAGCCAAATTCTGGTCGTTTTTTCTTTGAAAATATACTCCCCAAAAGTCAATAAGCAGTAGATAGTATTACGCCCTGTGCAGTCATCATCATTGTCTGATGTTATGTATTCAACAGAGGGCTGGCGTATCAGTCGTTGCATGTTGGCAACAACGAACGTCGAGCAATAATTAGCTCTTCACGTATACATTTTGACCGACGCTTTATCTTTTAAGATAGATTATACCGTTACGGTCTACAAGAAATAGCAGATCCCGCTGTTTCCTCAGTTTGTGAATTGTACAAAACCATTAGCAGAAACCACTTGCTGTATGACATTTGTCCATGGTGAGCTCTTTCTGCAATAGGGTCGATTAAAAAAAGGCTTCTAAATCCTAACATTTTTCAGAAAAACCCATGTTTCTATGTCAGTGGTGCTCAACCTTTTTCATGTCAAGGATGTTGTTCCAGGGACCCCCCAGAAGGCAATATTTTAGTTAAAAATGTTCGCTCTGAAATATATATTTAAAGATTTGCGCCACTCTGTGGCACGCTATGAGCTTGTAGATCTGCTATTTTTCAATAGCTAAAGCATAACATAATGCTTAATTAGAACACCAAAAGGGGTTCCTGCCCAGAATGGGTTTGAAGCATTTCTCCACACTTTTTGAGAACAGAAGGAGGAGAGGACATTGGACATTATTTAGGTGCCAGTATACAAACGAATCTAAATAAAATACTAGCACCTAAATAAAAGGCTCTGCATCAAGTGTCCTTGTTCCTGTGGTGCACCGGACCAGCCGTTTTAGGCTTGAGGCCCTTTGTTCCCAGTTTGAGAAGTTTGTCTACTCTGCTCATTTCTTGTGTCATCATCACGTCATCTTCATCAATGTCTTCACTACATCAATTGCACTTGACCCCAGGGTTTTTTTGATTGATTGATTGAAATATTTATTAACAGTTTGTAGAATTTACAGTACATTTTAAGCACAAACTCAATACAAAGACTGTTAACTGTGAGTGGATGACCCAATTAAGCATTACACTTGTTTACAACAGGGTCCACATTGTTCAATTCATCAAAACATTTAGAGACATACAAATAGACACTTCTATGTAGCTAAAGAACAGAACAGGAATTCATCATATAGGAAGCAAAAAGGAAAAAGATACATATACAGTGAGGGGAAATGGGGGGGGGGGGGGGGGGCAGTCCTTGGCAGTGTTTGTAGCGGGGGGGGGGGGGGGACGCCCACATGCACGCGCATTTGCGTGCACGACGTGGGCACTATAAAACATGCAGACGTGTGTTGCGCATTACGGTGCTTAATCGTATATCCATAAAAGTAAATGACAAGTCAAGTGGGGAGATGCCGCTCCACGGCGCGCCCCCCTCCTACACCCCTAGTCCTTGATAACTCAGAGAGATTTGGTTCGATATGTATACCGCTCTCAGAGTTAGGATTTCACAGTGTAGATTGGGGCCACGGAGTTAGAAAACCTTATCAAATGAGCCAGGTGTCCATATGCGGCCAAGTACTGCATATCAAAGTTTGAGCACTAGACCAAGCTACACGCATATTATAAGCCCTGCTGCAGTGGGCCGACAAATATCAGCCACAAGGGCTGATACAGCTACGCGGTATTCAACTTATCTGTCCTTTTATTAGGCCTACACCAAATAAGCCATGGCAAAATAAAGACTGGATATAATGGGTGTGTTATACAATGGAACATATAGGCTAGATAAATGCATTAGTTGAGGTAATAAAATAGTGATTGCAGAATGACAACTGTTATTGCATGGGACTCCACAGCTTATTGGTTCTTGTTTGTTTCTCACTAGGGGGGGGGGGGGGGGTATAGAGATGTGTCTTCATGACCATTAGATCTCTTATAGTCACAAGCTGACACAGCATCCTGGATGTATTAGCATTTTAGCAAACATGCTTATGCCTGCATTGGCGCACGCACGCACACTCACACAGACATACATTTGAGGTGCATCTACAGAGATGCAACTCGAACGCATATAGCCCACAAACTCAAAGGCACTTATTAATGGAAAAGGGGGAGAGAATGGTGCTTTATTAATATAATATTATTGTGCAGCAGCAGCAGCAACAACATAGAGTGTCTTGTATCTTAATTTAAATGTGTATGGTACAGTATGAGTATGTTTTGAGGTTGACTGTTATTAAACACTGCCATCTAACGGCCATTATCTGGCATTGCACGTCACTACATTGACTTGTGGCTATATTTTGTTTTAAATAAATACATTCAAAACGCATTTACCTGAAGGAAGGCCCGTACGTCGTCGCCCACGCACGGAACTCAGCAAGTGTCACTTCAGTCCATAGACAGACGGAGCAAACCAACAGTAGCCTGTAGCGTAGCTCTACATTGTCCACGTACTAAAATGCTGTAAAGTCCACTTCCAAACACAACGTTACTGCCACCTGGCTCACACTAGACATTTCCTGAATGGAACGGACACAGGTGTTCCGAATGTCGTCACTTGATTACAAAGGTTACATTTTTCTCTTTTAAATGTAAAAGATTAAAAGATGCGGGCAGTGGCGTGCACAGACATTTAGAGGGGCAGGTGCTTAAGTGAAAAAAAAGGGCACCTTGTGCAGCGCATTTTGGGGCGGGAACCCATTTTGGTGCTTTAGCTATTGAAAAATAGCAGATCTACAAGCTCATAGGCATAGCGCGCCACCAAGTGGCGCGCTACGAGCTTGTAGGTCTGCTATTTTTCTTTAATCGAAGAACCACTGACATAGAAACATAGCTTTAGATTGTGGGGGCCTAAATAATATAGAAGTTTTTTTTATCAAGATTAGATCAATGTCACCATGGTCCACACACTACAACTTAAGAAAATGAAAAAAACCTTATTTTTCTTTAAGAGCAAAATTGCCAAAAGGGCAGGGGGTGCTCTAGCACCCCCTAGTGTCTATCTGTGCACGCCACTGGATGCGGGTTATCATCATCCCCTGCCTTACATATCTAAACTAATGCTAACTTAAAAGCAATTCAGTCCATGGGCCATGGAAGAAGGAACGGTCAGACACGTCACGTACAGCGTTGAGTGAGGCAAACTCCAACTGCACTCGAAAGTCTGATGAGATGCATTATAATTAATGCATTTCATGTAGGCTATAGGTCAATTTAAAGATGCAGCTGGTGATGGTGGGATTTGAATAAAGTTGCTTAGTTTAACCTATAATACTGTAGGCCTACGTATCATCATTTATATAGTAGATAGATAGATAGATACTTTATTTGTCCTTTCGGAAATTTGTTTTGTGCACAGCAGTCGTCAGGATATACATAAAACATGCAAACAAACAGATCACACAGTACATAGACAATAAAGAAACAGTGCCAACAGAAGGCCACCAGTCATAGTTCCAAGAGGCATCACATCACACTTTATGCACGGAACTGAGATGGGGCCTGCTTGTTCATAAGTCCTATACTTATGGGAACAAACGATCTTGAGGCCCTAGCCTGCAGGGAAGGTACCCTATACCGTCGCCCTGATGGTAAAAGATGGTATTGGCTGTATAACGGGTGTGTGTTGTCCCTAGTAATAGCTTTCCCCTTCCTGAGTACCCGGGTCTCATACATTGAGGTCATACTCTCAAATCGTACCCCAGCTATTTTACTGGACACGCTGATGATTTTATGGAGTTTGTTCTTATTAACCAATGATAATGAGCCATACCATGAAACAAAACAAAATGTCAATGCACTCTCCACAAAGGATCGATGAAAAAGTGCCATGATATTTTTTTCAACGTTATACTGTCTCAGTCTGCGCATAAAATGCAGCCTCTGCTGACCTTTCTTGTAGATGGAATGAGTGTTGGAATTCCATGTCAGCTTGGAATCAATCGTTGTACCCAAGTACTTATATTCGTCCACAATCACTACCCCATCCCCACCAATGACTATTTCCTGGTGTGCATGGGCACCAGTCCTAAGGTCCAATATGACCTCCTTAGTCTTTTTGATATTAAGCTGGAGGAAGTTACTCCTGCACCAACCGGCAAACTCGTCCACTGTTCTTCTATAATCTATAGCTTATCTCATCACCCTCAATCAGACCAACAATAGCTGTGTCGTCTGCGAATTTAACAATACAGGTGTTGTCTGACTCACTCCTACAGTCGCTTGTGTACAGCGTGAACAATACCGTGATATAGTGATTTGTATTAATAAAAAAACAAACAGTAGGCCTAGCCTTTACATAAAACTATATTATTGAATAATTGTGGAATATATAATACAAATTCCAATATTTGCCCCTGTAGAAGCATAACAAAGGGCCTATAAGATAATGGAAATACAGAAATAAAGTAAAGCAGGGTATACAAAGTGTAGGCTACTTTAATAGCCTACAAGTAGGGTTAGTAGGCCTACACTTGAGTTACTAAATGTAGGCTACTTATTACTTTCCACCAGTGTTAATGGTCATAGACAGTAGCCTAGATAGTAGATACAGTAATAATGGAAAAGCTTGCAAATATGGTGAGTGACTCACAAAACTGCAGGTTGCAACACAGAAACAGTCTTTTTCCCTATAGTTTTTAGACCCTAAAATTGCAAAATGATAAGATAACCAATAAAACACTGGACAACAACAAAAATAGCTCAAGCCATGCAATCCGTCTCCCTCAGCCTGACAGGGGCTCCCACTGTTGGCTGGCCTCCAATACAGTATAGGTCCTCCAGCATTTCACTATTCACTATCCAATATAAAACCCACTTCACTACATACGGCCAAAAACGGCAGCAGCTGCCATGCCTTCTGAAACCATCTGTCTAAAAAGAGGAACATTTCCAGCTGATTTGATTTCAGAAAAGAATCCTCACAGTATAGTGGAAACTGCATGGGGTTTCAAACAGGGAACTGAACACACCACCAACAGGATTCAATAAGGAATAATGTTTGAAAATGACTAGTTTTCTGAAAAACCTGTTTCTATGTCAGTCGTTCTTCAATTTTTCTAAAATAGCTGACCTACAAGCTCGCTATGAGCTTGTAGGTCTGCTATTTTTCAATAGCTAAACTGTAACATAATGCTAACACCAAAAGGGGTTCCCGCCCAAAATGGGTTAAAACAAAAATTACATTATGAATAGAAATATTTCACAGACATTAACAATAGTATATTGGCAGTATACTATTGGTATTTATAAATTGTAAAATGCTCTGATTTTCAATCACTTATACATTTACAAACTTGGTAGGCCTACTCTCAGTTTGTCTCTGCTTCCTGTCTGCTTTGTGTCTTCCTGTCTGCTTCCTGTCTCTGGTCAAGGACTATCTAAAGAGGACTCTCAACTGCGCATGTTTCTTTCCTTCCAGCAACATGGCGTCCACCGTAAGGTCTTCGCTTCTCGTCCTCTTTAGATAGTCCTGGTTTACCTCAAAGGCCCTAAAAACAAGGCTCCAGACATCCCAAAACAAACTTGTTCTGCAAACTGTTAATAACATTGTCAATCAATCAAATCCATAGTACACACTGCCACTGGCACTGCACAGTCACATGTGTCATGAGACTGTGGGAACCAACACACGGGCATCGATCAAGAGGATGTCCCTCATCTACCTATGTGGACGTACTAAAGACAGATGCTGGTGCAGAAAGCACAAATGAGCTGGTCAGATGTATGGAGAACCGAGATGACTGGAGACGCCGATGGAGGGCTCGTCTGAGGACGACGTAGAGAGAGAGAGAACTCAGAGAAGTAAAACATTTGAACAACTTAATTGTCATATATTGTCACTTATTGAGCTTACACAGCTAGAATCATTATCCCTGAATGTGAAACAAAACCCTACCTGAACACCTTAAAATCACAAGTTTAATATTTGTCTTCACTGCATATTCCATGCAGCATAGTTCAGTTATCTTAAAAGAACAGAATGAGAAGAACTATTTGCTTGCCGTAATTTAATCACTTAATTCACACAGAAATTTGACATTCCCAGAATCTGAAATCTTTGATTTGCCAGGTATGTTTACACATTCATTATGAGGAATTTGTCTTGGTGAAGTTGGTGCATTACAGTAATGACAATTAAAAAATATAAAATAGGGATCTATTATACTATTATTTACCCAGTAAGTTCTAAAAATATATAGATACAAATTAATACAATACAATACAATATGCATGCTATGGACAAATATGAACGATTACATGTGTTTCCATATCAGCACACAAAGGACGTAAGTACAATAATAACACACATACTGCACCTACAGTACTATAGGCTATTTATTGGCACACAAAAAAGATCATTTTGTCAACGTACGTATATCTGGAGAGAGACACAAGACTTGTCAGTATTGTACAAAGTGCGCAAATCACACATTTTAGGAGATCTGATACCCTGTTTCCTGCATAACTCTGGGTTTAAAGCATTGCCTCTTGTCCATTCACCCATAAACAAAACATTCCACTGCAGTAGGCCTAGTACAATCACCATCAAAATTCCAGCAGCCCAGCTAGGGTGACCAGAAGTCCCCCTTTGCGTGGGACAGTCCCTCAACTCCAAGACTTTGCAGGCATCCCACAAATTATTGAGACGCTGTCCCACATTGTGACACCAAGATGTGTTTATAAGCCTGTTAAAATAAAGTCAGAAATATTCCTCTAGGGCTAGCTACAGTAGGCTATGTCACCCTATACCATCCATGAACAACATTTGCATTTTAAAACAAAATGTGAGACACCAGAGGGGTTTATTAACAAAATGTTAGGCAATATTACAGGACTATGGTCGAATATGACATCAAGACATTTAATAGCAACTTAATAAGTTGCTAACACCATCCCACGCCCGTCCGTCCCCCCTTCCATCCCACACAAGCGATACTTCTGTCCCTCAAATGAACAGGATCTGGTCACCCTAAGCCCAGTTCATTACATAGCGACTCTTAGCTTGACTGAACAGTAAGGATATCACAAATATCTCCCCATTGCATTCCAACTAGATGATTCACCGCAACTTCAACATTAATGTAACTTCCCATGAGCATTAGCAGCAGTACTGTTAATCACTCCAGTAATGTAACTCACCAACTTCTTTTTATCAACTCAAATCACATCTTTCATCCCTTTCTGCGAGCTCCCTGCTGGCCTATTCAAATCTCCTTTGTTTTTAATTAGTAGACCCTGGTGACCCTCATTGCTTCTTCTCCAGTTCTGTTGCATCAATACTCGGTGGAACTCCTTCAATCACCCCCTTAACTCTTATTTTCAGGGGTTGAATTTCCACAACATTTGCCACCGCACCGCACCCTCCCACATTACTTATTTGAAGACCAGACTGATACTTTCCTTCCTCCTCATGTTCAGTTTTCTGATCACTGATGAATTCCATCGCACAGCCAAAGTCTCCCCATTCTCTGCCAAACCCTGCCATGCATGGCTTTGTGATCAGTGTACCACCCTCACTTTGAGTCTGAATGTGGCCCTGCTGTCTTTCAGCTTCAGGCGGTTTTCAGAGACCATGGGCTCCATTTTTGTCACCGCTATTACCCCTTATCCCTAAACTTCTTTGGCTTTTTTACTATTTTGCAAAACATTTTTGAATAGTTAAGATGGCCAGTCTACAAGCAACGTGTCAATGTAGATTGGCTAGTTGAACTATTCAAAAATGTTTTTCAAAATAGTAAAAAAAGGCAAAGAAGTTTAGGGATAAGGGGTTTAGTAGTGACGAAAATGGAGCCCCATGTGTCTCCTGTTGTGGTCCTAGATGTGTGGATATGTTCATCAGGTTAGACTGCTCTATAGGTGCAGCTTGCTGAGATGTCAGAACATTTCATCCTCCTCTTTAACAGCCATCTTCTTCCTTTTCTTACATGCAATCTCCTTTTGCTCCTCAGACTCACAATCCACAAGTGGTTCCTTTTAAGAATAATGACCCCAAGCGTTTACTTTACATTTCTATCAAAAGTATAGACTATAAAGAATGTAACGCCCAAGATTCGAACTCAGGTCTCCCGTGTGAAAGTACTATATCTTAACCACTAGACCAGGGGGATATTAGACTTTTGAGGCCATCAGGCTGAGGTTCTGAGCCACTCGGCTACACTCACCCCCCTTTTGACGACCTCCCACGGGGAAACCTGATCCGAATCACGGCACCAATGAAACACCCGGGATTCAAACTCGGGTCTCCCGCGTGAGAGTGGGGCAGGCTGGACTAAAGCCTGTCTGCTGGTGGAGAACCTGCAGCACACAGCTTAAGGCTACGTTATCATAGAGCACAGGGCGGGTTGGGTAACTCTTCTCACACTGGGGACACACGTAGTCTCCTGTGGGGCCCGGCTGGGACCAGCATGTGTCGATACAGTGCTTGCAGTAACTGTATCCACAAGGACTCAAGACAGGGTCCCTCGGGATGGAAGAACACACACAGCATCTGACTGTGGTCAGTAGACTGGAGCTGAACTCACTGAGGGGGGCGTGAAGAGAGACAGACAGGGTGAGGGGGGCGTGAAGAGGGACAGACAGGGTGAGGGGAGCGTGAAGAGAGACAGACAGGGTGAGGGGGGCGTGAAGAGAGACAGACAGGGTGAGGGGGGCGTGAAGAGAGACAGACAGGGTGAGGGGGGCATGAAGTGAGACAGACAGGGTGAGGGGGGCATGAAGAGAGACAGACAGGGTGAGAGAAGACGGGCAGAGGGAAGCAATATTACTTTTGCTATATTTTCTATATTTGCTATATTACTACTAATAGTGAGACTGAGACACAAACTAGTCCCTGTTGAGTCAACTAGTCAACTTGAGCTGATGAGCTAAATAGACATTTGTATTACGCTAACTCAATGGATACCACACATAGAAACACTATTCCTCTTGTAGCAGTTTTGTTTATTATCATTATTCATATGTTTTTCCTTCATATTAGCTAGTCTGTGAAGTTCACATTTTAACTGGTAGCGCTAGAAGTGTATCACAGAATCACATGAATCACTCTTATAGCTTCAACTGCACAGTAAAATACACTGAAATGTTTAACGTGTAATGTCAAGGCTAAACAATCATAATCTGTTGATTTTGGCAGTTGCCTTTTTAATTTAATAAAGGTGTTCCTCATTTAACTTTGTGTGCCCGGATGCTTCTCTTTTTATCTGTCTTGATCCCGTTTTTGATCCGTGTGAGCACATTTTTATCATTATCACTTCTTGCCATCTCTCCATTGAGCACCTGGTTAGTTCCTCTTTAAAAAAAATCATAATCTATTTGTTCTTAGTGGTGGATTGATATCTATTGGAATTAGGCCTTTTTCATTTGAGTCCAAGTCTGTCTTTTGAAGTCGATAGGAGGATTCGAAGATGTGTCACTTGTCATGGACATATAGCTGGGAGGGCGACAGTCTGAGCTCTCCTTGATCCTGAAACCACAACTGCAAGTTAACATGTCTGGTCTGAGAACAGCTCCAGACAATGTCAGTTGAATCTTAAACATTGCTTTAGCACATTTTGATGAGCTAGATTTGACTAAGCATGTCTCTCTTGAGATTGAGACAATAGGTCTCAATGAGACCTGTAGGTGAAAATAAGAAAACAAACAAACAATAAGTAAGCAAGCAAGCAAGCCCATTCTCTTCTGGGCCACAAATGCTAAATGTTTTACCGTATGCCATACATAGAAATGCTATTTCCCTCGCAGCTTCCTCACATCCTGCCAGCTGCAACCCATAACTGACACTGCCCGTGGTAAGCCACACAGCCCGGCAAAGAACTGCACTCCCAGATGAGCCCTTTTCTACTTTAGTGCTTTATGTTCTATATGTTCTTCTGAGTCTTTTTTTATATGTTTTTGAGTGGTGCAGCCACTCCAATGACCAGCAATGTCTGTCTGTCTGTCTGTCCGTCCGTGTCCGTCCGTGTCCGTGTGTGTGTGTGTGTGTGTGCGCACCACTGCTAGACATAATACATGAGGTGTCCATGTTTTTTTTATTAATGTTTTCATTTATTTTTTGTTTGGAAAAGAATAAGGAGGAGGCTGGATGAGACAAAAAAAAACATATAAATGAAAACAGTAATTTAAGAAAATCAGTCACCAGAAAAAAAGTTTGGGTGTTTAAATGGAATTTCATTTGGGTTAAAATGTGTATGGGAAGGGGCAGTTAAAATGAATATCAAATATCTAAATACTGAATCAAGCAACTTAACCCATTTATACATGAGGGCAACCCCCATCTGAAAATATGTTGTTCCAGGGTCCCCCCAGAATCAAAGATTTTAGTTAGTAGATCTGCTATTTTTCAATAGCTATATAATGCTTACAACACCAAAAGGGGTTCCCGTCCTGAATGGGTTAAAAATTGTCTGGGGTATTCACATAAGTTTTTTTCCCTTTTTTTAAGTGAAATATCCAGGTCCTTTGTGTACTTTTGGGTACTCTGGGACAGTTAGTAGGACCCAAATATCCCTTTATGACAGCAGTCAAATGTAACAAGAACAAGAACAACTAAATATTGACAGGTAATTAATAACAACCGACCAGGGGCCCGTTCCACGAAACTTGGATTAGAGATTAAGCCGGGCTTTAACACATATCCTGGCTTAATATAGCCTGGATCAGTGATTAACCGGTTTCATGAAAGCTGGTTGATCTTGCCAGATTAACTTAACCAGTTAACCTGGATATGTTGAGGCTTGATTCGGTTTCATGAAAGTGATGCTACATTAGTTACCATGGAAACTAATGCTTTGGATTTAGCCTGCTCCGGACCAGGCTAACAGCCAGGTTTAACCTAATCCTGATGTCTTTACTGTTCATTAAGCAGTCAAACTGATCACAGACCAATGATGTTTTCCAGATGTATTCAATTATTATGGGTTTATGTTGCCTTATTTGTATCGGTCTGCATTAAAGGACTAATTTAAGCACTATATAAAATCAAATAACCAAAATATATAGGCTGCACAACATCATGACAGCTTGTGAGCTTGTAGATCAGCTGCTTTTGGTGAATGTTCCCCATGAATAGGTTTGCTGTCGTGCAAGTGCAGTGCACGGTTAAGAAGAATTATTATATTTATTTTTTTTTTTTTTTGTAAAAGTGAAAACCACTAAATATTACCATTACTCATTGTTTTACAACATATTACCATTGTAACATTTCACCCACTACTAGTCCTACATACTTACACCTAGAAACCCCCTGATTCAAACCTATTTAGGTTCATCCTACGGTGGACATGTGTGCCTGAAAAGGAATCTTTGAAATGTTTCATAGTTTTAGAAATATAGTGCTTTCAAATTTGAGACATTTATAGGCAGATAGTGGCACTTCAAAAAATCACTTTCACCTAGAAACTCCATTCACACTTTGTAAAATTCAGCTTACTGTGGAGACACATGCTGGAACTTTTTACTTTGAAATGTTTTGTAGTTTCTGAGTTATTTAACTTAAACGCCCAATGCATTCTCAATGGCAATAGCACAAACTTTGGCATGCTACATGAACCCATGACCCTCACCAGTCTGGCCCCTGTCTGGACAACAACCCCCTTCCCCAAAGGTAGCTCCCTCAGAGGAGGGAGTTATGGCCAAATATCACAATGCGACAATATCATTATGCTTACAATATTAAGAATTCTGTTTTAAGTTAATAGTAGTGGTAAAATGTAAACTATATTTTTGGGGTAGTTAATCATTCAGTCTATCCACTATTGAGAGTATGTTCTCTCTTTAATTACAGCAGCAGTATTTATTTTAGAAGCTTAAGTCCTTGTATCAGTAAGTCTTGAATAGATTAGTAAAGATAATGAGATATACAGAAGGGGGCTGTAATGCAACTATTAAGGATGCAAACTGCCTTAATACCCCATGAAGAAGAAGGATCAGTAAATCTGTGTTCTACAGAATGGGTCTAGAGACAAAAAGCCAGACTGTCTATTAAGCCAGGCTTGCTGATCCTGGCTCGCCGAATCCACCAATTCTGAGCCTCGCTTGGCTTTAGTGGAACGGAATAAACCAGGCTGTAAAGATCAGGATTTTAAAAGCCTGGCTTTGGCCTAAATCCTGGATTAGTTAATCCAAGTTTCGTGAAACAGGCCCCAGGATAATAGTTGGACATCACAAAATAATCAGCAACTATAGCCTACAACATAGTTACCGGTAGACCAAGTTCTAATTCATCAGGTGGGGGGGATCCATTAACATCCATGTAAAATTATGTGCACAGGTACTTATTCCTTAATTATTCCTTCCTCCTTCAGAACAGTTCACAAGTTAAAATACTTACAAAATACAAAATAAATACAAATGGTCCAAAGGGCAGTTTAAACAGTTTAAAAGCATTAATTAACTATATGATTAAATTAAATTAAATTATTGATGAAAGCTCCTCAAATGCAACAAAACATTTACAGGTCATGCAGCACCACCATAGAGTTTCAGGATTCAATATTTATTTGTAACATATAAATATGTGCAGCAAAATGTTGGTGTGGTTATGCTCTGACAGACTAACAAGGTCCAACATCTAATGAATTACCTGTATATACACTCAGAGAATCTGTCTGCTTAAACTCCATGCTAACTGACTTCTTGAAAACAGACAGTCCTTCGCATGATGTGCCCTTCATCTTTCAATTACTTTTTGCCCCCAAAATGTAATTGAATTAACATTAAGACGTTTAAGTTAAATGGGCTTATATAGGAAGGTCTTGTCTCAAATGAATATCAAAATGTCTAAATATTGAATCAAACAAAAGAATAAATGTCTGTAGTGTTTTAAAGTGAAATACCCCTTTCTGTTTCAAGGCATCAGCAGAGGGAAAGCTAGGCGGCAAATGGTAAAAAGAAAAAGAAAAAACTCTAAGTAATAAACCATGTTAGAATTTGAGTAAGAATTCCACTGTGTTTTAATCATTCATTTCAGAAAATAGAGTGGTGTCCTGAACAGGAGCCTGCAGGGTGCATTCATGGAAATAGTCCAATTTTGTACAAGCTCACAACACTTAACTCAATTCAATTCAATTCAAAGGGCTTTATTGGCATGAGAAAACATACGTTTACATTGCCAAACTCAACACATTCGCTCTACAGTAGATCTGCTATTTCTGCTGGAAGTTCCCCCCAGAATAGAGATGCAAGGGTTCAAAGGGATCTTCTATGACTTTGAAGAGAAGAGAGTCCACACACAGGTTTGCTCCAATGGTGTTTTATTTTATTTAAAACACCATAAATAAGAAACAACGTTTCAGCCACAGGTGGCCTTCATCACCTGATGAAGACTTTGGCACTGTCAATGTTTGGCAAACAGCGCACAACCTCATCCGTAACCGGCAAAACACCTAGAGGATACCAGTCTTCCTGCACTATTGCCAGGAAGACAACCTTCAGTTGCGGGGGAGAAGAGCCCTAGAAGGCGGACGGCCTACAAAGGCCTCCAGGAGAGAACATTCGTACACTAAAGTCAGCAGGAAGACGAGTGCACCCAACAACCTGACCTGCGTTGAACAAAACGTGGCCCTTGGAGGAACACATTGAAATACTGCTACATCGCTCTCTCTCTCTCTCTCTCAATGTCATAAAATAAAATTCCTTTGTCAGCGTTAATTTATTCTAACAATAGAAATGACAAAAAAACATTGTTAAACTTGAAAATACATTTCTGTTTTACACAATTGTATATAAATCATTGTTTTCTTTTTGGTATAATTTTGTTCCAGGGTAGTTTTAAGTAAATTTCCCGCAAGTAATGCAAAACGTGGGTTTTATGAATTTGTAATATTTCATAATACTTTCAGATGTGTTACCAAGAATAAATAATATAATATATATTATAAATTACAATAGAAATGACAAAAGCATGTGTTGCTCATTCCTTAAAAGTGGGTAAACATTTTAAAGGGAACTTATAAAAGGTTAATGTCTGAATGATCCATGGTATAAAAGGTTAATGTCTAAAGCATTGTTACAGAGAAATAATCTACCAAAGACAAATGTCCAAACCTTTTGTGCCATGTTTACGAATGATTTACATAAAAAAAGAAAATCAAATTCAATAAACAAAACTGTGGTGGTCTTTAACACTAGCACGCAGCCGTTCTGACCGATTTTGAGATTTTAAAGTTGATTTTCTTAGCCCATGAAGTCCAGAGAAAGTTCCCCTTGCATGACTTTGTCTAAATATTCGATTGATATCATCTCTGTTTTTTTTTCCATCTAAAATGTTTTGTAAATATGATTTTAGGCATAGATATACCTACTAGGTCTGGCTATTTCGGCCAAATCGACCGCTGTCCCCCTTTCTCCCCCACTCGTCTAAAGATCTTCACAGTTCACACCTCCCTCTCCAGCTGGAGACGACATTGTTGCCTGCACGCACGCACTTTTCTTTTTTTCTTCCCTCTCTTATAAATAAATTATTATACACCCAATGAAAATGTACACTTCACGGATTATAGGCCATTTGGAATTAGAACAATCGGTTGAAAATTGGCCGAGAATAGCACAATTTAAATATCAACCTTTTTGTTGCGCTACTTGATCATGGTGGCCGCACCGAAAATGGATCATCTGCAAGCTCACAAAGCGCTGTCATGCAACACTTGGAGTTTGTAGATACACGGATGACAATAAACATTTCACAGAATATATACCACTTTGCATTAAAACAATTGGTTGCTGCATAGGCACTTGTGAAACTATAGCCTAGATTTATGCATGTGGCGGACTGGTGTTGCGCTGTTGTGAGGTGATCTTGGCGTGCGGAGATCTGCAAACTCAACGCGGTGAACGCATATAATAATATAAATGAGGGCTGAGGCTGATTAAATTAGCAAATAACGGCCCGTATGTAGGCCTGCTGCTGTGGATTAATTTGTTCTGGCATATAAATATCGCCAGCTCTTTGTCAGTCAAAAGAGTTCTGTCCGTCCTTCTTTGTCTGTAAACTTTTCTACAAGCGACCCGTGGAACAGATTTCCACGCACGCACATTATTCTCCCTTCTGGCTCCAAAACTATGGAATGCACTTCCCATTACAATCAGAACTGCAGACTCACTCCCAATCTTTCCCCGTAGTCTGAAAACCCACCTCTTCAGACTCCATCTTGGCCCGTAGCACTTGCTGTAGCCGCGACGACCTTACAGGCGTATGCAAAGGCTCAACTTATTTAACTTCGATAGCATTTTATGTAGACATAGCACTATATAGTATATACTGTATATATATATATATATTCATAGTCAGGCATCCAAACAGGCCCAGGGTAAACAGTGTGTGTGTGGCACAACATTTTTGAGCATTTTTAATCGGTACCAAATCCACTATTCATGATAACTACATAATGTATTGCCATGTTTTTGTTCTTGCGCTGGATTAAGAGCGTTTGCTAAATGTCTAAATTGTATACAACTAACCACCCTGTATGATTGCTCATTATCTTCAGATGTTCATTTGCCCAACTGCAACTAAAGGGTTTCCACCTGTATGAGTTCTAATGTGTCTATGGGCTATTCCCTTTTATGAGTCATCATGTGTTGTTTTAGATCACCATTCTGAGCGCAGCCTTTACCACACACGTTACAAGTAAAGGGCTTTTCCCCTGTATGAGTCCTCATGTGTGTTTTTAGATCACCACTTTTAACGTAGCCTTTACCACACACGATACAAGTAAAGGGCTTTTCCCCTGTATGAGTCATCATGTGTTGTTTTAGAGCACCACTCTGAGAGCAGCCTTTACCGCACAGGTTACACGTAAAGGGCTTTTCCCCTGTATGCGTCCTCATGTGTGCTTTTAGACTACTACTATGAGCAAAGCCTTTACCACACACGTTACAAGTAAATGGTTTTTCCCCTGTATGGGTCCTCATGTGTTGTTTTAGAGCACCACTCTGAGCGCAGCCTTTACCGCACAGGTTACATGTAAAGGGCTTTTCCCCTGTATGCGTCCTCATGTGTGCCTTTAGTTCACTACTATAATTACAGCCTTGACCACATACTGTGCAATTATAAGGATTCTTCCCTGTGTGAGTCCTCATGTGTGATTTTACATGACCACTCCTAGCAAAGCCTTTACCACAAACTTTGCAAGTAAAGGGCTTTTCCCCTGTATGAATCCTTGTGTGCATCGTCAGACTTGACTTCAAATTAAAACATTTGCCACACTCTGTACAACTAAATATGTTCTTCCCTGTGTGACTTCTCATGGAGTGAGTTTGTTTTGATGATTGCACGTCCTGGGACAGCTTATTGCTCAAAGACAATCTTGATGCTTCCACATGTTGTGTCTTGTGTGATTCCAGTGTGTATAAAGTTGACAGACCTTCACTGGTCTTCTCCCAATCATCACTGTCTTCAGTGTCAGATTCAGAACAGTGTGAAGAGAGTAGCTGATTGTCACTATTTGGTTGTGATGTTCCATAGTCCTCAACATCAGCTTGTGTTTTCATGTATTGAGATGAGTTGCTGGCTAAAGGCTCTATCTCTCCGTTTTCATCATCATCTTCACTTTTCACTGCTAGTAATGTCAACGTTGACCCATGAGTCTCCTCTGGTCTTTGAAGTAGCTCATCATGTTCCTCTTTAATCTGTGGAGGTTGTGGTTCCTCCTGGACAAGACTGGAGCTCCTCTCCTGTTGTACAGTGAAAACCTCCTCTTTACCACAGGGAGGTGCAGGACATCTAAAAAAGAGAAAAACATTTAGGGCCCTATCTGGCGCCATCGCTTATCCCTAAACTTATTTGGCATTTTTTACTATTTTGAAAAACACATTTTACAATAGTTTATAATGATAATACCAGCTGATCTACAACGACACTGTGAGCATTTAGATCAGCTATATGAACCATTTTAAAAAGGGTAAAAATAGTAAACAATTGCAAATATGTTTCCTGTTTTATAGCTTTGGTATTTGGAGGAACTTCATCTTCTACATTTCTAAACCACAAGTCGTCGTTTATCAAAGACAGTTTACAGGGCTTTACATTACATCTTTTGAGCCCCTTGTGCTTTGGACAAGAACATTTACTCACAAAAATGTGTCATTCATGAAAAATGAAAAAATAAGTAGAAGGACAGACACTTGAAAAACAGACATTTTCAATGATGGATGAAACAGAGTATAAACTGCACAATTTTGATACACTTATTACACTTATTGGCACTTATTATTAGAGGAACAATTTAGGGACAAGGTTGATTTAGGTAGCACATTACCGTCAATACATTTCAATTGTAGTAACTTTACAAACAACCCGATCCGATAGTATACGTACATTTGTACAGAATTGTAAATCATATTAAACGACAGCTGTTTTGACGGCGACGGAGGTGTGGCTCGCAACGCTCGACACGGCAACTCACGGCCCTTCAGGGCCGCTCGGTGGTGTCTCCCGTGACTCAAGTTCGGTAGAGACGGCTTCCCTCCGTCATCATCTATGAGGATGATTTCAGTGTCATATGTACGGTTTTCTAGGCGTGTATGTACGGAATTGCAATTCCGTACATATTTACGTATTTCTGTGAGACTGGGTAGTTACAAAAGCGTTACTATGATCTCAGCTTATTTACTGCCAATTATGTTCTGCACAGAGAGGAGGTGTGGGGTGAGTCATCATTTAGCCAAGAGCGCCATTTAGAGTAAAAAACAAAAAACTAGAAATCCACTTTTAGCTGGCAGCGAGGGCCTTTTTAGTTAAATAAATAAATCTGGCAGTAAATGAGATCACTCTTTCTATGCTAAGTACGACATATCTCGTACATAAAGCTTTATATCAAATATGAAACGGTTTCGCCAAAAATCTACTTTTAACACTGGCCCGGTTGCTAGGCAAATGAAGTTTGTATCATTGTATCATTGTGTGTATCATTATTAATTCCTCATCATTATAATAATATATACAAAAATAAATCTATATTTTTCACATTCATCAGCCAATCATGCCGTACAAAATGTACCCCACAATGAACACTGATGGTTATCGGTATCGGTCACAAAAATCCATTAGTGTACAAGATGAGAGCAAGATGGTATTAAATGGGGGTCAGCTCACCACCGGAGCGATGGTCACCTCACCACCGAAAATCCAGACTATGAATGAGCCTTTAATCATCAATAAACAACGCATTGTGATCTGCACGCATGCATCTGCGATTCTGCGCGTCTACAGTACAGGGGTCCAGCGGTCCGCTTAGTCCAAAACATAAATAAATACGTGTCCAGTCCAGATCTGAGCAACCTAAAAGCCACTGGCCGCTTGGGCTAAGCCTTTTTTTTTATTATTACGGAAGATCAGCATGCAAGTCAAAGTGTTCTGTTTGTTGACAAGAAAACCCTCAAACACAGATAGCACATGGCTAACTTGATAGCCGTAAGCTGTGCCAGTGTGGGGAGACAGATGGAGGAGGAGGAGACAGCGGTACAGCGGCGACAGCGGCTGTAAACTTTCTCCCTCCAGGCCAATAATGGATTTAATAATGCCAAGTAGGTCTCTGCATTTATACGGTCGACATGTTGTGTTAATCTCGTCTCGCTGTCACTTGCTTTTAGTTGCGACTACAGCATAGCTACTGTTGTAGCCATCAACGTACAACAGATAACTTTCCGCCATTGAGGGGGCAGAAAACAGCGCTCGAGCACTGTTCATGCAGCCTGGAGAGTGACAAGCTGGAGCTGAAAATTTTATTTCAACGAGGGCGGTGCAAATATCAGCAATTTTAGGCATGTGTGCAACATGTCAACTGTTTTAAAGTATTGTACAGTGACAACTAAAGTATCTGTAATGTTTATGTTGTACTATTACTATAAAACAATATAAAATAAAGGGATTTAAGATCAGAACACGCATGTATTATTATGCAAATTAACCGTAAAGCTGATAAGCATACTCGGATATTTCTTAACGCTCGGCTATCCGGTTACCCGTTGACATCCCTAGTCTCTTATCAAATGGGGGTCCGTTAAATTTACTGAAAGTGGGCTACTGTACTATATAAAAAATTTGGAGCAACGCGCCTCTGCACTGTTATTGGTTAGCGAAATACAAGGAAGTGTTTGTGATCTATGCCAGATTTTCCAATGGGTTTCCCTTTCCCCAGGCTTTCATTTTTTAGCCGAATGTGAATGAAAGTAAAAGCCTGGGTGCTGAGGCTATTGACAATACTACATCAAACCTCTTTGCCAGAAATAGCCGATCTATAAGCTCACAACGCCTCGCAGAGCAAGACGTTGTGAGCTTCTACATTAGCTATTTTCGTCTCATGTTCCACCCAGAATAGGGATGCTAGTGTTCAAGTGGTTAAATTATTGTTTAAAATGAAGTCTCTCTTTTACAACGAGGCTCCAGAAATGGGGGAGCCAGGTCTCTCTGTGTGTTTGTACGGCTTCATCTCAAAAAGCTAAAAAGCCTCACACTCCTAAAACCGAAGTAAAACCCCAAACAGCTTTCATATTGTGAATATCAATATCTATACACAATTTATACACTCTCTCACACACACACACCAAAGTGAAACTGGAACAATACAAATTTATTTTATTTTTTACAATTACAATGAATACAACTGTAGGCTATGTAACAGAGCTCTTACATCTAACAATATAGTTTTATGTTCACTCTCCCTCACACACACACACACACACACACACACACACACACACACACACACACACACACACACACACACAGTTGCCAGTTGGGTGTTGTTCAGAGTTCACTAACCTGCAGTGTGTAGATCGATGTCCATATCAAAATCAATGTCCAGCAATTTGTTTCGTCTCTCCAACAGAGTTTCTAGTGACTCCATCTCTCTCTGGAAGAGGTTGCATATGAAGCCAGCGACAACACTGAGGCGCTCTAACACAAACACTCTGACACTAATAAGCTTCACACAACAAACATCAGCGCCACGCTGCTGTTTCTCCAAAACACACAATATCTCCTCTCCCACCGACGTCAGCTGTTCATTGATCTTCAGCCGTACAGACTCCATTTGACGCTTTTGACCTCCTTCATGAGACATTTCCACCAAGTGTTCTGTTCCTACTGTGATATAGAATGTGTAAAGGCACAAACATCAACAATTCCCGATGCGCTACGACCACTACGACTAAGCTCTTTGTTCGAATCAAAATGTTCAACAACATCACGTGATGCGGCGGGACTTAAGTACTTCCGGGTCAAAGTGTTTCATGCTCACGCAGTTCTGTCTCTGATAGTCCAGTACCTGCCTGTAGACCCTATCGCAATTTGGTGTTGGGGGAATTTCTCACTTGAACTAAGTCAATGGGTCCCTAGACATGAAAGATCAATGAGGTGCTTGTCCGCCATAGTGCCACGAATGGCGCAATGGCCACATCAAAAATGGCCGCCATCGGCTATGATGAAAATCCAACCTTTTTGTTTTTTTGTGTTTAAGCACATGTAATACATTCATTTTGACTAATTGTGGTGTGTGGAATTCATTTCTGATATTGTTTTGATGATTTGGGGTGATTTTGACCTTGAAAGGTCATAGTCAAGGTCATTTTGCTATTCCACAGACCTTGGCCATAACTTGTCCATTTTTAGGAGTAAGAACAGGAACAATAAGTCTATTTCAACTAAATCTGACTCTTAAAATTAATTTCTGATATTGTTTTGACCATTAGGGATCATCCTGTCATTGAATTATTGATGTTAATGTCATTTTTCAATAATTCGATTATGATTCTTTAGTCGCTTTTACTATATATTTTCATGATTTGTTTTCTTTACATAAACAAAATACATGGGCATGAGCAAAACAACAACAGCACCATATGTGCTGTGTGAATAAGCCCATTGTACAAAAGACTCTGTCCATGGCCCAAATGAGCCAATTCATTGCTATGGCAACCCCATAGTGGAGGTAAGTCAATATATCATAAGAATCGTTCACTTGATGGTACAAGCACCAAATTTGGTACACAAGTGCTTCAGAACCTACTCTCTCAGAAAAGTACGTTGTCCACTTGAAAAAACTAAATGGCCACCATTTTTCAAGATGGCCGCCAAATGAAAAGGGCCTTTTGTGGCAGTTCTGGACAACCGTGGGTCCGACCAACTCGAGACCGGGCACTGCACTCCCTGTGTGTGTGTGGAACGTGTGTGTCGAATTCGGTGAAGTCGGTGGGGCAAACGGTTCTCGGGTTACATGGATTACAGATGTACAGACACACACAGACTTGAATATATGTCAATGGGCAATGCCCATTGGGGTTTTTTTTAGATGATGGGTAAGAAGAGAGAGATGTGATGTCAGGTGGTGTGGGCTAAGAAGTGGTCAGGGCTAAGATAAAGTATATGAGATGTACAGTAAGTGCAAAGAGAGATGGTGAGGGAGGGAGAAAATTATTTGTACCAATTGACCAAACAGTAGACAGTAGTGTAACAGGTTAAGGTGAGTATAGAGATGGAAATGTTCTAGCAAGTGAAGCCAGTGTATTGAGAATATGGGACATATGTGTCAGGAGTTATTTGCCGCACGGTTGGAAACGGTGGCACTGATGAAAAGGAGGCACAGCTGGAGGTGGCAGAATTAAGGATGCTATGCTTCTCATTAGGAGTGAAAAGGAAGGACTTGATCAGAAATGACTAAATTAGAGGATCAGCCCAGGTTAGAAGGTTTGGGGATAAAGCAAGAGAGGTGAGGTTGAGATGGTTTAGACATGTGAAAAGGAGGGATGAGGGTACATTGGGAGAAGGATGCTGAAGATGTAGCTGCCAGGTAAGAGGATGGCCAAAGACGAGGTTTAAGGATGCTGTGAGAGATGACATGAAGGTGGCAGGTCACAGAGGAAGATGTAGAAAACAAAACCAAAAGGGGTCCTCCCCCTTTTCCCTGTGCGTGCACACACACACACACACACACACACACACACACACACACACACGGTACTGTACAGTACACTACAGTATGTTACAGTACAGTATTGTAAAGTACAGTAACGTGCGGTACGGCATGGTACAGTATGATACCATAAGGTATGGTACAGTACAGTATGATGCCGTACAGTACAGTAAGGTACAGTATGATACCATACCGTACCGTACCTTACTGTATGGTATCATACTGTACAATACTGTACTGTACTGTACCGTACTGCATGGTACCATACTGTACCATACTGTACCTTACTGTATGGTATCATACTGTACAATACTGTACTGTACTGTACTGTACTGTACCGTACTGCATGGTACCATACTGTACCATACTGTACCTTACTGTATGGTATCATACTGTACCTTACTGTACTGTACGGCATCATACTGTACTGTACCATACCTTATGGTATCATACTGTACCATGCCGTACCGCACGTTACTGTACTTTACCATACTGTACTGTAACATACTGTAGTGTACTGTAGAGTACCGTGTGTGTGTGTGTGTGTGTGTGTGTGTGTGTGTGTGTGTGTGTGTGTGCACGCACAGGGAAAAGGGGAGGACCCCTTTTGGTTTTGTTTTCTACATCTTCCTCTGTGACCTGCCACCTTCATGTCATCTCTCACAGCATCCTTAAACCTTGTCTTTGGCCATCCTCTTACCTGGCAGCTACATCTTCAGCATCCTTCTCCCAATGTACCCTCATCCCTCCTTTTCACATGTCTAAACCATCTCAACCTCACCTCTCTTGCTTTATCCCCAAACCTTCTAACCTGGGCTGATCCTCTAATTCAGTCATTTCTGATAATGTCCTTCCTTTTCACTCCTAATGAGAACCATAGCATCCTTAATTCTGCCACCTCCAGCTGTGCCTCCTTTTCATCAGTGCCACCGTTTCCAACCGTACGGCATGGCTGGTCTCACTACCATCGTATACATCTTCCCTCTCACTGGTAGCCTTCTGTCACAAATAACTCCTGACACATATGTCCCATATTCTCAATACACTGGCTTCACTTGCTAGAACATTTCCATCTCTATACTCACCTTAACGTGATACACTACTGTCTACTGTTTGGTCAATTGGTACAAATCATTTTCTCCCTCCCTCACCATCTCTCTTTGCACTTACTGTACATCTCATATAGGGGAGAGCCGCCAAGGATGTAACATTTTGCACGTTTCATTTTTTTACTCAGAGATCCGTTTATCTACACATGTAATATTTTCAGGCAACGGACCTACACATGTCTGCTACCATAAACCACTTCAAGTTATTTTTTTTATAAAACAGGTCGGGAGTTATTAAACCGAACGTGGACGCTGTTCAAGTGTTACAATTGCTGCGCATGTCGGATTAATTGTAACGGCATGCATGATAAATGTAACAACGCTACAAAACATCATTAAACATATCGTTTTCAGCTTAAAGCAATTATATTTCATTGAAGCAACTCCTTAGCATTGTTTTCATACCATGGATGTGATAAGAAAATGTATCAAAAATAAGGGAAATATTAAATAGTATCGGGTGTACCAGTTTGGGCTTTTTTTTTTTTTTAGGTCAAAAATACATTGATTAAACAAACGTTTGATTTATTGAGTTGTACAATGTTATACAACCCGACAATAATTTTAGAATACACTACACAATACAATACAATTTTAGAACATATAATATTGGCCAATATGTCAACTGTGTAAATATGACCTATAATGGTCATTGAATGAAGCCGGCGTGTGTTACAATTGATCCACTTTAGCAATTTGTTCTTTGCCGTTGCTTACAGACCAGAATGAACGTGAATTCCGTCTAAACACGATGCAAACTAATGAAGAACATAAGCGTGAAGACATCCATGTGGATTTTTATTCACCAACATCAAAGAAAAAAATTGTTTGCTTTTTGAGAAAAATCAGTCTTTCGCCAATAGCTCCCCGTGGGATGAAGGTAAACACTTCAAACTTCCTGGGCACGTAGAGTACGTTGCTGTACACATACTGACGCGATGGCGTCATGGTGGCGTTGACCAATCAAGAGATAACGTCCATGTTACAACCGTGAAGCGTTACAACCTTGGCGGCTCTCCCCTACTTTATCTTAGCCCTGACCACTTCTTAGCCCACACCACCTGACATCACATATCTCTCTTCTTACCCATCATCTAAAAAAAAACCCCAATGGGCATTGCCCATTGACATATATTCAAGTCTGTGTGTGTCTGTACATCTGTAATCCATGTAACCCGAGAACCGTTTGCCCCACCGACTTCACCGAATTCGACACACACGTTCCACACACACACAGGGAGTGCAGTGCCCGGTCTCGAGTTGGTCGGACCCACGGTTGTCCAGAACTGCCACAAAAGGCCCTTTTCATTTGGCGGCCATCTTGAAAAATGGTGGCCATTTAGTTTTTTCAAGTGGACAACGTACTTTTCTGAGAGAGTAGGTTCTGAAGCACTTGTGTACCAAATTTGGTGCTTGTACCATCAAGTGAACGATTCTTATGATATATTGACTTACCTCCACTATGGGGTTGCCATAGCAATGAATTGGCTCATTTGGGCCATGGACAGAGTATTTTGTACAATGGGCTTATTCACACAGCACATATGGTGCTGTTGTTGTTTTTCTCATGCCCATGTATTTTGTTTATGTAAAGAAAACAAATCATGAAAATATATAGTAAAAGCGACTAAAGAATCATAATCGAATTATTGAAAAATGACATTAACATCAATAATTCAATGACAGGATGATCCCTAATGGTCAAAACAATATCAGAAATTAATTTTAAGAGTCAGATTTAGTTGAAATAGACTTATTGTTCCTGTTCTTACTCCTAAAAATGGACAAGTTATGGCCAAGGTCTGTGGAATAGCAAAATGACCTTGACTATGACCTTTCAAGGTCAAAATCACCCCAAATCATCAAAACAATATCAGAAATGAATTCCACACACCACAATTAGTCAAAATGAATGTATTACATGTGCTTAAACACAAAAAAACAAAAAGGTTGGATTTTCATCATAGCCGATGGCGGCCATTTTTTATGTGGCCATTGCGCCATTCGTGGCACTATGGCGGACAAGCACCTCATTGATCTTTCATGTCTAGGGACCCATTGACTTAGTTCAAGTGAGAAATTCCCCCAACACCAAATTGCGATAGGGTCTACAGGCAGGTACTGGACTATGAGTCTGACAGAACTGATTGATTGATTGATTGATATATTTATTAACAGTTTGTAGAATTTACAGTACATTTTAAGCACAAACTCAATACAAAAGACTGTCAACTGTGAGTGGACGACCCAATTAAGCATTACACTTGTTTACAACAGGGTCCACATTGTTCAATTCATCAAAACATTTAGAGACATACAAATAGACACTTCTATGTAGAACAGGAATTCATCATATAGGAAGCAAAAAGGGAAAAGATACATATACAGTGCTATAGGCCTACTTATGTAGCAGGGGGGACTTTTGAGGGAATAATAATAAAATATACTTAATGCCTACTAAACTACGCCACCTTTTTCTAGAGGGAAGGTCCTCTTTAACAAGAGAAAGCACAGGTTCGTGTGACCAAGGTTGAGCATGGAAATAAGACATTTATTTCAAACAAGGAATTTTATTCTCTTTTCGTTTTGTACACAGTTTAAAATACTCATATTAAAAGTCATCATATAAACACAGACATACTATACTGTACCATACACTTGGCTGGCGTACCGGAGGAGGAGCACAGCAGCATGGAATAAGGGCATTTCTATACTAATTCACCAGGCAGCCAGTATGCAGATACATTTAGGAAAAGCCATGCCTTCAAACTCTTGTCCTCCTCAGATACGCCAACCTTACAGCAAGCTAGGGGATCCCCTGAATGAAAGCAGCCCAGCCCTTTTAAACCTGTCTGCCAATAAACCCCACCCTTAATTTGAAACAAGGAGCACCTGGCTGATGTTGCCATAGTAACAGGTCTACCTGGTTACACTTAGAGTATATGGTACGATAGAATCTAGATCATTCTGATAGATTAGTCCTCACCTCATGATGTAGGCCTATACTCTTTTCCTCTATTTTTTTTTATTTTACAGTAGGCCTACATGTAAAGGAAAAAAAAGAAAGGAAATATGGCTGTTTGCTGAAGAGGTGGTTGCTGGATGCAGTCTTTTCCATAATCCAAAAACAAGTGTCTCTGAAAATGACGCCTAAATGCCTTTCGCCCCCTGGTGGTGGGCGGATAAATGGATAGATACATGCATAGATTCATGGATAGATGGATGGATGGATGGATGGATGGATGGATGGATATATGGATAGATAGTGTAGCCTATTGAGTGTTCTATATGAGCCCTTTTGACCTCCTTGTATAAATGAATGGAGGAGAGTGAGACCAGGCATGCCCTTATTTCTGTATCATTTTATTAAAGACAAAAGCTTAGTTACCAAATTCATGTTGAGTCCACTCCAACAGTGCTAGTCATCTTGCCGAGCTGAACCTCACACCCGCAGTGCCCGATCTTGATCTCTGACTCCCTGTCTCTCTGTCTCTCTGAAATCCAAGTTTATGTATGGGTTTGCATAGCCTATGCATACACGTGTGCATGTATTGTACAAAACAGTGCGCGTGGTGTGTGAGCACGTGCACGCAGATTCTAAACATACTGAACAGCTGACCATTTCTAATTTCTATAGGATGTCAACACAATGTCCCATTCATCACTATGGCCCTGCGTGTGGTGTCTCACCCGACACAAGTCCAGAGTCCCATGCAGTCACCTGCATGCAGTCATCACTATGCACAGTATACTGCATACTGCAACAGTGTATATAAACATTACACAATATGGAATAATATGTGGTTCCAATACACAACAATAGAGATAGACAGACAGACAAGTGTAGTGCTTTATTGGGTCGTCCACTCAGTTACGTTTTTGTATTGAGTTGTGCTTGAAATGTACTGTAATTCTGCAAGTAGACACTCATGCTTTCTAAGGTGTGATTTGGGGTCCTAAGGGTGAAGGGGGGGGGGGGGGGTACTACCTGTGAACCTGTCAGTGGGGAGTGTTGGCTGAGGAATCAATATCAACATCCTAATACATCCTAATACAGGGGGGCCAAATTATGACAGGCAATTCCTCCTGTCAAAATAATATGACCCCCTAGTCAAAAAACACTTTGTTTGAAATAGACACTCAAGCTTTCCAAGGTGTGATTTGGGGTCCTAAGTGAGAATACAAAATGAATATCAACATCTTAAAACCAAAATGTTGAATTGTGGGTTTGAGTTCACATGCCCTTTTGATGTAAATCAAAAGGGGGGACTGAAGGACTTCAGTGCACTGTATGATATTTGCAACGCACACTACACTCGCTAAACACAAACACACACACACACACACATTTTGGGAGTGAACTTTTTTTTGTAGAGTTTACAGGCCAGTAGATCCAGGACAGCATCAGGTGCTGGCCAGTGTTGTTTTTGGCAGCAAATTTAGATTTTAGTTGTAGTCACGTTTTTTGGTGCTTGTATCCGCAAGTGACCGATTATTTTAGTTATCTGCCCCGCTAGTAGTAGTACATGCTGCATTCATGGTCTGGAGAGGGCAGTTGTTTTACAGACGGGTAAAAGGGCAGTTGTTTTACAGACGGGTAAAAGGGCAGTTGTTTTACAGACTGGTAAAAGGGCAGTTGTTTTACAGACAGGTAAAAGGGCAGTTGTTTTATACACGGGTAAAAGGGCAGTTGTTTTACAGACGGGTATGTTACGAAACCCTTATGTTAGCAGAGTCTAGAGGCTAGAGTAACACAACATAATTTGTATGGGATACCAAGCATTAAAAAGGTGCAAATAAATGGAGACAAACACAAGGTTCGAGGCAAAAATTACCTTATGGTATTTTAGTGTTGCAGGAATAGTTTACAATATTTACAAATGGTTCAGAAAGTTCAAAACAAAAGTATGCCACTGCCAGGGGACACGGATGTTGCCAAAATAATAAGCTAAGCAGCTAAGGTGAACACAATGCTGTCTAACTGACTGACAAGAAAACAAAAGCCTGACTGACTGACTGACTAACTACACTGTCCAATGAGGATAAATACAAAAGTGGCAACCATCCCTTACCTAGTGTGGTTTAACATAGGTTCTGCCTACGTGTGGTCTATGTATAGAGGCCCCCATCTTACCTATCCCAAGGCAGGGCATATGCGCTAGACATTAGTAGCAGAACAATAAGAACAGGTCTGTGGTCTACAAACAAATACTGCGGTTGTTGAAGAGAGAGATCCTGCAATGAGCCCAACACAGCCCTTTTATAGGGCACAGGTGTGTGTGATTGGTCGAAGGCGGAGCCAGGGAATCAACGGATGGCCAATGAGGGCTGCTGGATTCACACTGGTGGTTATGGATCTGTAGAGAATGAGAGAGGCAGAGGGGAGAGGGAAGGAGGGACAGGGGAGGAATACAGAGACCCTACAGAGAACCCTACCTACGTGGCACGTAACAGGTAAAAGGGCAGTTGTTTTACAGGCGCGTAAAAGGGCAGTTGTTTTACAGACGGGTAAAAGGGCAGTTGTTTTACAGACGGGTAAAAGGGCAGTTGTTTTACAACTTACGCTTTTGCTACTCACCAAAACAAAGGTGGGTTTTGGTGAGTAGTAAATGTGTGGCACTTGTGTGACACTTGGGAAAAAAGGCAGAGATCCACGAGGCACACAACATATTATTATTATTTAGTTGTGAAGTCATTTTAAATTAAGTAATGGAGATTGTTTAACAATAATTTAACTCCTGAGAGAGTGACATGAACCCATTTCTTTCCCTCGCTTTTACAGATCTAATATTGATTGAAAATTGATTTAATGGGTATACATTTCAACAGGACAGAAAGCTCTAAAGACCATGTTTACATCAGGGTCCTCCATTTTCAATTCATCAAAAACATGTAAAAGACATACAGACAGAGATGTATAAAGTATTTAGATCTTTAACTCGTGAAACCAAATGGACCCTTACAGGTCCATTTGGTTTAATATTTTACACTCTCAAAAGTCACATTACACATAGACTGCATTAATACTTAATTTACCAGAAGTCTACACACAATTAGGGGCTGCAGAATAATTGTTATTTTGATCATTTTGATTTGCCTGTAAGATATCTCCTCTAAATGGTTTATTGGTACCTGCACATAAATACAGCATGAAACTGCATGGACCCTTTGGATCTTTATTCAACAACAACACAATATTCTAAGACTGTCTAAGAGGCTAAAAATGGCATCAAATGGTGGTCCGTACTTAAACCATGTGGTTCCCAAACTTTTTCATGTCAAGGACCCCCAAATTGACACTAAATTAGCCCGCGGACCCCCATTTGAAGAGGTATGCCAGGGACCCCCATAAGAGAAGATTTTTACGGCTCTAGCAGTGATTCTCAACCCGTTTCATTTCAAGGACCCCAATTTGACCTGCATTAGTCTACGGACCCCCATTTAATGGCATGTTTTATCTCTGGGACCCCAATTCATATAGTAAATTCAATATTAATTTAACTCTGAGAGTGTACAAATGGAACAAAATGGAGTCCATTTGCTTCCATTTGTACAGTTACAGACCCATAAGGGTCCATTTGGTTACAAAGTAAACTATCATTTAGCATGGGGGCCCCTGGAACTCCCCCAAGGTGTGCGTGCATGCGTATGTGTGTGTGTGTGTGTGTGTGTGTGTGTGTGTGTGTGTGTGTGTGTGTGTGTGTGTGTGTGTGTGTGTGTGCGTGCATGTGCGTGCGTGCGTGCGTGTGTGTTGCTCTCCAGAGCAACATTAGTGACTTCCAGTCACTAATGAGTGAGTCGATGTGTTTCCTCCAACTGTGCATTGGTCTTTCCCGAGGTCTCCTCCCAGTGGGACGTGCCTTGAGGACCTCCCTAGGGAGACGCGAGTGACATCGGACCACAGCTGTGTCAGCCTATAAGATGTCGCTCACATCCAGAGAGTTGGACAGGAACAGAGTTTGTGACAACCAGATCAAGACGGAGACAAACAGCCAGAGACAGAGACGAACAGTATTTCGAGTTCGAGCAAAAGATATTGTGAAACCGAGACAGAGAGAGAGACCTTAACAGTAAAAGAGATGTTGACCTGGACAGCGGCTCTGAAAAGAGGACCACAGACATCCACTTCTTTGGTTGTTCTGCTGGACCAGTGGAGGACAAGGTGTATTCCTTTGGAGGGTTCTTCTATGAAGAGGAGAGTGGAGACCTACAGCAAGAAGGATCAGATTGATGTTCACGTCTTCAACACAGTGACTTTGTGCTGGATGACGTTGCCCCCGGTGACGAGGAAGAGGAGACGAAGAGAGAAGGTTCCCTCCATGCACTATACGGACACACAGCTGTACTGATAGATGATATAATCTACATCTGGGGAGGGACGGTGAACTGTAAGACAAAAGTTGTTGAGGACAACAACTGGTTTTACATCAAGGGGGACTATGACAACATTCTTTATGCATTTGATGTCGACACCCACAATTGATTCAAGCCCAACGTATCTGGAACTGTTCCAGCGGCGAGGCAGAGCCACTCAGCCTGTGTCTTGAGGAAGGTCATGTTTATCCATGGAGGACACCACCACAATAGTCTGGTCTGTCATTAACACCAGAGGAAATCCACCACCTACTTCATCCCTTCAATCGGCCACCATCATTGGGACAAGGATGTTTATATTTGGGGGCAAAGGGCACCCGGACAATAACATCAGAGTGTTTGACACAGAGACCAACTGTTGGCTGAGCACACCTTCTGCACAGCTTGTTCCAGAACAACGTCACAGTCATGCAGCTTTTTCCTACAATGGAGAACTGTACATATATAGTGGCCATCACTTTGGTCTGAGACGGCGGTTCAATGATCTGTGGAAATTAAATTCCACAACCTTCTCCTGGAAGAAGGTTGAGCCCAAGGGGAAAGGACCGGATAAACGGTGCTGATGCAAGGTGGGAGATCGCATCATCGTCTTTGGAACACGACTCATCTTACATATCTTACACTTAAGTCCTAGTCTGAAGACGTTATGCAAGCTAGCTGTTATCCAGCACGGTCTGGAGCAGTCTGGACTCCCACACAACATCAGGTGGGAACTGGCAGCCATGACGACCAATAGACACAGTACAGTGTTAAAAAAAAAGAAAATCTAAATTATTCAAAACATTTCAAACACTTTCAAGATTTTTCAAAAATGTTCAAAAGTAGCACAGGCTTGTATGCCTGCTATTTTTTTGAGAACTACTGTTCTCTGTTTTACGTCTATGTTTTCAGGAAAACTGTTGCTACTCAAGTCCAACATGACTGGGGCGGGGCCTGTTACAATAGCTAATGCAAATTATACAACGGGTCATTTCGAGGAAGCAATCTGATTGGTTGAAACAGCCTCCTAGCCGTGCTTAAAACGAGCATGATGGAACGCCTAATCAAAACATAAAAATCAGCTGTGCTGTTCTCCCAGAGCAGAGCCGACTGGGTTGCTATAGGCTAGCGATTTCCCGGAAACATTTTGGTCGTAGTGGCAACATCTGTCATTAAATAAATAGTTGTTGTTTTTTTCCATATTAATGCCATTATTTTTTGTTACCGTTTCTGACCGAGGCTAAGTCGTTAGCCGTTTGTTTTTATCTTTCATGTCATGTGAAAGCAGGGAATCTGCTTCAAATTGACATATTTGTTGTTCAGTTTGACCCACCAGTTTTGGAGATATTTTTGGCTATATTTTGGCTTATAGAGAAATGTCTTGCTGAAAACAGCAAGTTGAGAAAACATAACAGCTATTCTTCTACATTCTCTCATTTTAAATTAGAATGTAATTTATTACATTTTTATAATTTTTAAATTTGTGTTATTCATGTTCTCACTGTATTGCATTACTGCTATTATTTTTTTATGTTTTATGCCTTGCTTTTCTTTTCTTTCTTTCTCCATTGCTCTGTAAAGCTGCATTTCATGTCATGAAAGGTGCTATACAAATAAAGTTTTATTATTATTATTATTATAAAAAAGGCAGAGATCCATGAGGCACACAACATATTTAAAAGAGAATAATAATCTTTATTAAAGCAACATGTTTCCGCCTAACAGCGGTGTTCATCAGGGCTAGGCACTGGGCAGGCACTTTGTTTGCATGTAAACAATGATTACATATTTCATATTTCAGTCTCATGCACAGAGGGCATGGTTTATAACTATTATAATTATGCAATACTTTCTTCATGCACATAAAGCGGCTAAACTTAAAACAACTTTGATATGAGGGCGGCACGGTGGAAAGCAACGCAGGCTCTGCAGAAAGAATGCCTGCACAAAGTGATATTGTATAAACTTAATAAATAAGCATTAAAGGGAGACTTATTTTTTTTTAATGACGTTTAGAAAATTTAGAACACTTTCCTGGGGGTCTTTATGTGTGTAATATGTGGTTTTAGATATTTTAGATTTTAGCAGTGAGCCCAGTGTCTCTGATGTCATGGACACTGGGCTCACTTACTTCCTGGACTACATGTTCTCTCAGTAAGACAGCCCTCCCCCTATCCACAAGGAGGAGCAGTGCACCAAAGCATTATGGGAATTGTAGTCCAGGAAGTAAGTGAGCCCAGTTATGCTAGAATCCAAAATATCTAAAACCACATATTACACACACAAAGACCCCCAGGAAAGTGTTCTAAATCTTCTAAACGTCATTAACATATATTATTTTGCAAAAAGGGTGAAGTGTCCCTTTAACAAACTGTTTATAATGTGAATAAATACGCAATAACAGACTGTGTATAAAGTTAATAAATACAGTGTTTCACCAGAACATTTAGCTAAGCCCCTCCCCAACCCATCCTTGTCCAATAGGCACGTTAGCAGCGCTAAGCCCCTCCCCAACCTGTCCTTGTCCAATAGGCACGTTAGCAGCGCTAAGCCCCTCCCCAACCCGTCCTTGTCCAATAGGCATGTTAGCAGCGCTAAGCCACCCCCAAATCCGTCCTTGTCCAATAGGCATGTTAGCAGCGCTAAGCACCTCCCCAACCCGTCCTTGTCCAATAGGCACGTTAGCAGCAAGGAGACAGGTCAAACTGTCCTTCTCCCCCACAGAGATGCATGTTAAATTACAGGATTTCTCCAAATAATCCATCATTTCAGTAGCAAGAGCTTCAAAATGTCTTCTAAATCTAGTCAACCAGGCCTACAGTATAGGCTATGCAACACAGCCATGACGTTAAGCTGTGTGTGTGTTCAACAACACAGCCATGATGTTAAGCTGTGTGTGTGTGTTCAACACAGCCATGACGTTAAGCTGTGTGTGTTCAACACAGCCATGATGTTAAGCTGTGTCTGTGTTCAACAACACAGCCATGACGTTAAGGCTGTGTGTGTGTTCAACAACACAGCCATGACGTTAAACTGTGTGTGTGTTCAACAACACAGCCATGACGTTAAGCTGTGTGTGTGTTCAACAACACAGCCATGCAAAATAACACTGACAGCTGTGAGGTGACGGAAGCTTGACCTGCAACGGTTGCTAAGCTATTTGGACTGGCATTGATTGGACAATCGTTTTTGGGGGTGGGGTTTAACGAAGGGATAATTGATATACACAGAATAACAAGTAAAATTATGGTTTGAATAGAATAGAGACAGAGTGACACTAAAGCTTTACAGATCTGCTGTTTAGATCCAGTATGTTTGTAGATCTGCTGTTTAGATCCATTTAGATGTTTACAACAAAGCAACACTAAAGCCTGATTCAGGCTCCGTTGCGTCACGCGCAGAAAATAGCAGACCTACAAGCTCACAATGTACCTTGTGTGTGTGAGGTCTTGGAGGTCTGCTGTTTAGACCCAGTAGATGTTTATAGATCACACCGTGCCTTGTGTGCGTGTGTGTGTGTGTGTGTGTGTGTGTGTGTGTGTGTGTGTGTGTGTGTGTGTGTGTGTGTGTGCGTGCGTGTGCGTGCATGTGCGCGTGTGTGTGAGAGAGATCTTGGATGAAAAGCATGGAGACAGTGGAACTGACTGCCACAAGGGGGCAGCAGTGTAGAACTTAACATAAAGTCAATGCTCTGGTGTAGAATGTACATTAATCTGGTGTACAGTAGGATAATTAACCCATTTTGGGCGGGAACACCTTTTGGTGTTTTAAACATTGTTATAATTTAGCTATTGAAAAATAGCAGATCTACATGCTCATAGGTTGTAGGTCTGCTATTAACGTACAAGATTATTTTTTAATTTCGGCCTAAATGGGTTAACATTAGGAAGGATATTTAACCAGTAGGATAATGTAACACTCTCTCTAGGTCATCCTCAGGCCATCGTCTCTTCCAGTCATCCTGGTTCTCCATACATCCGACCAGCTCGTTGGTGCTTTGCGCTCCTGCGTCGTTCTTGAGTACGTCCACATAATATGTTAGTTCTTGATGCCTTAAGGGCCTTTCAAACGGGAAGCGAGGAACGCAGGCGTTGTTGCCTGGATCAACACAGGTCTCCTCCAGGTCTGTTGAAGAGTGGTGCGACAACGCAAGCGTAAAAAAAAAGATAAACAGAATCCAGGTCTGGTGAGTCACGGTGGGGCGTGTGCACGAAACGAGCAACGCGCACTACAAATTCACGGGACCGCGCTCATGTTAAATATGCTTGCGTTGCCGCACAGCGACTGCTCTTTTCAAAGTAAAAAAAACTAAACAGCAAAGAGAAAAAAATGTCTTGGCGGCTCAAAGCAGTTAGCACAGAGCGATCGCGGAACGTTAGCATCTTGGATTGTTAGCATGTTAGCACCTGTTCTCATGTGGTTCTCAAAGTGGGGTCCTTGAAGGGGTTCTAAATGGACTCCAACATGTCTGTAACTCTGAGATGGTAAAAACCGGAACCAAATGGACCGCTAAGGCTCATACATACTCCAGTTTTAGGTGATAGCTGATCACCACGGTGAGTGATATCATGTTGTAGTTTTACAAACCTTTATAAAACTACACCGCGGTGAGTGATGTCATGTTGTAGTTTTACAAACCTTTATAAAACTACACCGCGGTGAGTGATGTCATGTTGTAGTTTTACAAACCTTTTTAAAGCTACACCGCGGTGAGTGACGTCATGTTGTAGTTTTATAAACCTTTATAAAACTACAGTATGAATGAATGCGCCTCCACAGGTCTGTAACTCATGTAAGCCTTTTTACAGCTGAGTCTATAATCCATGTGCAAGCTAGTCCATCTGGTTTTCTCATTGGATGATGCATGTGCGCACTGCAAATATGTCCGTGCGGAAACGAACGACTCAGAACACAATAGTTCCGCCTTGGAGAATTTTAGTTCCTACCTAAACTACTGCGCTGAAACGGACACAGAGGCAGTCATAGCGAGCGGACCCCCGCCGATAATAATAATGCAGCTGGTAATTAATTGATTTAATCAATTCTTTTTTTATGCTCTGGTTTGAGAACCGTCGCTTCTGTCAGACGACCGTCTCCTTCAGCTCCTCCTCGTCCGCGGGGAGCCGCAGGTCGAAAGGAGGCGCAGAATGATGATGCGGGAGGGAAAAAGGAGGCGCAGAATGCAGGATGACCTCGCTGCTTAGCCGCACGGCAGGAGGACTGTCTGCCTCCTGCATAGCAGGAGTAGTTCCTTCCATCTCCTGCATCGCCTCCTCCTCTACAACGGGAGGAGTTCTTTCTGTGGCAGGAGTTTCACTCCTCGTTTCTCCTCCAGAAGGAGGAGTTTCTCCTTCCGAAGCAGGAGTTTCTCCTTCAGAAGCAGGAGTTTCTCCTGTCTCCTCCTGGCCGTCTCCGTAAAGCAGGTTGATCTTCTCGTAGATCAGCCCCTCCGTCTCTCTGTCTCCGCCTCCTCCTCGCTCGCCCCCCTCTCTCTCTCGGTATTTGTACGAGGCCTGCTTGACCGTTCGTCTGAACAGGTGTTTCCTGTACGCCCTCTGGATCACCACCACTGCCACCTCTTCCTGTTTCCTCCTCAGGGTGGAGCTGATTGGTTCGTACACCTGGAGGGGGACAACGTCATTGGTTCATTTATTTATTGATTGATTGTTTGTTTTAATGATAGACTATCGCGATGCAAAATGCTAAACCTTTCTCATGGGGGTGTTCTTAATCGCGAGAGGGTGTTCTTATCCCAAACTCTTTCATGTCAAGGACCCCCAAATTGACACTAATCAGCCCTGCGGACCCCCATTTGAAAAGATATGCCAGGGACCCCCATAAGAGAAGAAAAATAAAGTGCCACTTTATTTTTAGTATAATTAGAGTCCTCGGCTTGATATGACCTTCATGCTAATTTCAGCCATATACTTCCAGATGCGGTGGGCGTGTCTTGCTTGATTTCATTCATTGCAAAAGAGCTTGCTCCTTGTTGACCTGCCCATATGCTGCTGTATGAAATACGCTGATGTCTTGTACGACGACGACCCGTAAGGGTCTAACCAGAAGCGAATAGTTTTCATAATCCTCATGGGGGCCCATGCCTGGTTTAGCCAGGGGAGGGCGGTGTTGGACAGTGTCTTGACTGTCTTCAGTGCGGTTGGGTGCAATTCCCAGAAAATCCTCATGGGGTCCCTGGCCCTCCGGCCCCCACAGACTCTACGTCACTGGTCGAAACGTTGTACCTAAATAAAGTATCCTGGGAGCAGAGACACAGTGTGTGGACAAGCCTTCATTAAATAAAGTTTCCTGGGAGCAGAGACACAGTGTGTGGACAAGCCTTCATTAAATAAAGTTTCCTGGGAGCAGAGACACACTGTGCAGACAAGCCTTCTTTAAATAAAGTTTCCTGGGAGCAGAGACACAGTGTGTGGACAAGCCTTCTTTATAACCCTTATTAATAAGGTAATAAGACAACCCTTCTTAATAACCCTTATTAATAAGGTAATAAGCTGACGACCCTTCTTAATAACCCTTATTAATAAGGTAATACGGTATACCTTAGAAGGATTGTTGGCCATGAACTTCTCCTCCATTTGCACCTTGAGAGCATCCATTTCTCCTGACTCCCCCAGAACCTAAAACACATACAATACAATACATTAAAATACAACACAATACATTATATATAAACTAGAGCATCCATCTCCCCTGACCCAGAACCTAAAACACAATAAAATACTTTATATAATAATATATATAAACCATTTCTGCTGACTCCCCACAACCTGAAAACACAGTACATTATATATATATATATATATATATATATTATAGAGTAGCCAGTAGAATGTCCAGACAGAGTCTATTGTCTCCAGTTCACTGTTAAAGAGAGCTGGCTCTCATCACCCTCTCCGCCTGAACACTGGTCTACTCCTGTTTGCTAAGCAGTATAGTAGCCCAGTATGCCAGGACTTTCACTGTCTTCTCTTCATCTCAAAATAGCTGTGCTACAAATCACTAGTAGTTAAGGTGTTCAGAACACCTCTTCAAAAGATAAACCCATTACAAGTGGCTTCCGTCCATACATCTTAGTACTGTATAGCTCCCCTACAGAGCTGTTGTGTGACGTGTGTACAATATTATGTTTTATTAAATATGCCATTAATAACTTATAATATTATGCTATAACACCTTTGACTCATTCTGTAGCTCGGAGACACACCATTTGTGCGATACAAGACTAACACACTGTATAAAGCACACACACACACCGTTACCCACCTCTGAAAGCCTGCTTGTATGAGGCTATCAGGGGCGACCCGAATTAAAACCTTAAAACTATCCTATCTGTATCGCGTTCACAATCACAAGTTTATGCAGTGTGCGTAAAGTCCCGACGCGGGCATCAACGCCGGCATGGGAGACTCCCTGCCACTGCGCAAAAAGCATGAAATACGGATGTGTATATTACAGGAAACTCCCGTTAAACTTTCCAACAAACTCTGGTAAACTCCCGAATTGTACCATCACACCTGTATATTACCGTATATTAACTGTATATGCTGCTAAACTTGAGGTTTACTGGGCAAAATACAGTGCCCATAATTGCCCGTTAACTCCTCTTTTCACGCAGTGTGCTATACCTCCCGCATGTTCGCACGTCCTGAGCACACTTAGTATGAAGCATCAGGAATTAAGGAATACAGGGGAAGATATACACACTCACAGCTTTTAATCTATGGCTCTTATGAGGCAGAGATTTATAGCTTCTTTCCAACTTGTGTCGGAGCCCTGCGCAAACTCTCGTGAAGAGATAGCGCGCCTCAGACTGGTCGGTTCATAGCATACAATTCTCACATTGTTCCGCCTGCATGAACCCGTATAGAGTGTTAGAATGTTAGAATGTTAGATACATGTGTGGCTAATTTACTTCAACCGACTCCACTGAGACGTTGCAATATAGCCACTTTTGACCTAGTTAGACTGGCACGTTGTGCGATACTTTCCAGCCTCCCTTTCTCCGTCCGTGGAAGATTGAGAGAGGTGGCGAGCTGCTATCAACTTAAAATACAACCATTCCTGTACTTGCGGATCGGGGCATCGCCCGGATTCCCATGCCTCGCCGTCTTCCTCCCCGCTCGGGGAAAGATAAGCACTGGCAGGCTGTTGCTAAGAATTACGTTGTTAAATCAACTAAACTTACCCCACGGAGTGACAGGAAAAACACAGACAACGGACATATTATTGGCTAATCAATAACACGGGAGGCCATCGTAAATTACACTGAAGTATAAAAATAGCTTTATTCAAGAATCAAATTAATTTACAAAATAGTGAAAAGATAGGAGGCAGAGGAGAACAGAGTCCTTGGTCAGCCTGCAAAAATTAACAAACACAACTCCGTATTCTGGTTGAGTAAGAGATAAAGTTTAGAGGCGCGCAAGGAAAAATCTGACTAGACAACGGCGCATTCATACTTTTATCACCTCAGTTCACATAGCATCATTGTTTTTAGCTATGACCCTTCCAGGCGTGCTCAAAGCAATGTGCACGAGTGTCCGTGTGCGCGAGCGAACACGTCCGTGGACACGCATCTGTCCTCAAACGGCACTGAGATTGAGATTACCTTTGTCGTGAACGCGTAAAGGGTTACTTCAGTTCATTTTTGTCAACCTGTAATGTCTGCTCAAGGTTCAAGGTCAAGGTTTCTTTATTTTGTCTCCCAAGGGAGAAATTTGTCTTGGACCCCAAGGACCCGCCCTGCAACATACAGATACAATACACAATACAAGACAACAAAGGCACACAGTGACCCGTACAACATTAAAAAACCACAAACCAACATACCTAGTGCAAAAGAGGAAGAACATCACCTCATAACCTTCGACCCCTACCCTGTCTGCCCTCTGCAAGTACTCTGTTAAGGAGTGTGATTGACAGAGGGACAAAGGAATGCTTGTACCTATTATATTTGCACGCATGGACCTCGTACCTCCTACCTAATGGCATTAGCCGATACTCAGGGTATAGTACATGGGAGGGGTCAGACACAAATTTCTTAACCTGTCCTGCTGCTAGGAGAACCACAATGTAAAGCGACTGCAATAATATAATGGATGCATACATTGAAGAAGACACAGGCAGATTTAATAGTAGTAGCAGTAGCAGTAGCAGTAGTAATAGTAATAGTAGTAGTAGTAGTAGCAGTAGCAGCAGTAGCAGTAGCAGTAGCAGTAGCAGTAGCAGTAGCAGTAGCAGTAGCAGTAGTATGTGTATATTACCTCAGTAGTCAGGGCCAGTAGTATATCCAGACAGTGGATCTTGTCTCCAGGGACCAGAGGTAAATCCATATGAATCAGTTTGATGGTGTTCGGTTTGGGAATTCTCAACGGATCCTTTAAGGTGTCACAGAAATGTGACAGCTCTCTGTAAACATAAAATATATCCTTTAAATATGACAGCTCTCTGTAAACATAAAATATATCCTTTAATCTGACAGCTCTCTGTAAACATAAAATATATCCTTTAATCTGACAGCTCTCTGTAAACATAACATATATCCTTTAATCTGACAGCTCTCTGTAAACATAAAATATATCCTTTAATCTGACAGCTCTCTGTAAACATAAAATATATCCTTAAATCTGACAGCTCTCTGTAAACATAAAATATATCCTTAAATCTGACAGCTCTCTGTAAACATAAAATATATCCTTAAATCTGACAGCTCTCTGTAAACATAAAATATATCCTTTAATCTGACAGCTCTCTGTAAACATAAAATATATCCTTTAAATCTGACAGCTCTCTGTAAACATAAAATATATCCTTTAATCTGACAGCTCTCTGTAAACATAAAATATATCCTTTAATCTGACAGCTCTCTGTAAACATAAAATATATCCTTTAATCTGACAGCTCTCTGTAAACATAAAATATATCCTTTAATCTGACAGCTCTCTGTAAACACAATGATAACAATTCATATATCCCTTATTTAAGGTGTCGCAGAAACCTGACAGCTCTTTGTAAACAGAATGATAAAATACAAATGTAATGTAATGTGATTGATTGATTACTTTATTTATTAACAGTATTTAAAAAGGTACAATAAGCTAAAAAGCACAATATAAAAAGGCCAAGGGCTTGTTTCCATTGTGGTCCTATATGTACTCAATTAAGCAAGGGGCTCCTAAAAATTCGTACTGCGAACTACGTCACAAAGGGTGATCGAGCCTTCGCCATTCAAGCACCGCAACCAGCAACTAGCATCCAGAACTAATTTGCCTCACTGACTCCCTTATACGTTTTAAATCCCTATTGTTTCAAAAAGCATTCCTTTAAATAACCGTTTTTGTTTTTCCCTGCCTTTTACTGATCTTGTGTTATCTTGATTTGTTTAATGTTTGGGTATTTCTTGTTTATTACGTTGATAGATCATGTTACTTACTTGTTTTTCTATTTTTCTATTGTGAATTTTCTTGTTATTATTCCTGTGCAGCACTTTGTGGCTCATGCCTAGAAAGGTGCTATATAAAAAAAGTTATCATTAAATAAAAATAAAGTTATTATTAATTAATCAAGAAATGTCAAAATGGGTTAACGAAACAACTGTACTTTTACAGTCTTCTGATCTCCCCTCACTCATGAAGCAGACCAAACAAGAATTATATTATATTACCTGTACTCGTATTGGATATTAGTACAGTACAGTACAGTACGGTACGGTACGGTACGGTACGGTACGGTACGGTACGGTACGGTACGGTACGGTACAGTACAGTACAGTACAGTACAGTATTAGTATAATTAATATTACTTGTATTCTATGAACTGTGATGCGTCAGGGTCGAACTTCTCCCAGGTTTAGTATAGCGTAGCGTAGACTAGCCTAGCATAGCGTAGCGTAGTGTAGTATAGTATTACTTGTATTCTATGAACTGCGAGGCGCCAGGGTCGAACTTTTCCCAGGTCTCGTAGAACATCTCAAAGTCGTCTTCACACAGCGGGTCGGCGCTCTCCTCCGTCGCCACATTGAAGTTCTCCAGGATGATGGCGATGTACATGTTCACAACCACCAGGAACGACACGATGACGTAGGTACAGAAGAACATGATGCCGACGCCCGGGTTACCACAGTCACCTGTAACACACAGCACCCGGGTTACCACAGTAACCTGGAGATATACGAACACACAGCGCCCGGGTTACCACAGTCACCTGTTATCACACAGCACCCGGGTTACCACAGTAACCTGCAACACACAGCGCCCGGGTTACCACAGTCACCTGTTATCACACAGCGCCCGGGTTACCACAATAACCTGTAACACACATGGGGGGGGGGGGGGGGGGTACTGACCTTTGACATCTGTCCCTGGGTTATCCTTGTGGGGGTCACAGTCGGGGGGGGAGGTGTTCATGATGGGGCTCAGCAGTCCATCCCAACCGGCTGATGTGGTGATCATGAAGAGACAGATGATACTGTAACACACAGCACCATGGTTAATAAATGACCCTTACACATATCACCATGGTTATTATATAACCCTAACACACAACACCATGGTTATTATATAACCCTAACACACAACACCATGGTTATTTTATAACCCTAACACACAGCACCATGGTTATTATATAACCCTAACACTCAACACCATGGTTATTATATAACCCTAACACCCAAGCGGCAGAGACGCAGTCAAAGTTTTTAAACACTAGATGGCAGTAAAGAAGTTAACCAACGCACCTGTTTCTGAACGTCTACTTTAACCAACGCACCTGTTTCTGAACATCTCAAACTTTAATCAACGCACCTGTTTCCGAAGGTCTCGAAGTTGAACATGTCGTCGATCATGCCCTCCTTCCTCACGTAGGCGAAGTTGGACATTCCGAAGATGGAGAAGATGAACATGATGAGGAAGAGGAGGAGGCCGATGTTGAAGAGCGCAGGAAGTGACATCATCAGGGCGAAGAGCAGCGTGCGGATGCCCTTAGCGCCGCGAATCAGACGCAGGACGCGTCCGATGCGAGCCAATCGGATCACTCGGAACATGGTGGGCGAGACAAAGTACTTCTCTATGACGTCAGCCAGTACCAGCCCTGAAGAGAGAGAGAGAGAGAGAGAGAGGAGAGAGAGGATGAATGAAAGATTTGAAAAAAGGTTGAAAAATAATCAATCAATCAATCAATCAATCAATACGTACCAACTATAGAGAGGATGACGACAACGAAGTCGAAGACGTTCCATCCCACGTTGAAGTAGTACTGCCTCAGAGCGATGATCTTCAGAGAGCATTCAGATGTGAAGACGATGATGAACACCTGGAGGTGATGAAGATTATTATTATTATTATTATTATTATTATTATTAGATGATCTTCAGAGAGCATTCAGATGTGAAGACGATGATGAACACCTAGAGGTGATGAAGATTATTATTATTATTAAATGATCTTCAGACAGCATTCTGATGTGAAGACGATGATGAACACCTGGAGGTGATGAAGATTATTATTATTATTATTATTAAATGATCTTCAGACAGCATTCTGATGTGAAGACGATGATGAACACCTGGAGGTGATGAAGATTACTATTATTATTATTATTATTATTATTAGATGATCTTCAGGGAGCATTGATGATGATGAACACCTGGGGATGATGAAGGTTATTATTATGATTATTTACCAGGTCACCATGTTGAGACAGTAGTAGTGGTTAGTAGGCAGGTATCCACCAGGTCGCCATGTTGAGACAGTAGTAGTGGTTAGTAGGCAGGTATCCACCAGGTCACCATGTTGAGGGTAACGTAACAGTAACGTACCAGGTTTATCCAGTATAATATGTTCTCTTTCTCCTCAGACTGCTCGTCCGTCTCCACCATCATGGTCACCATGTTGAGGCAGATCAGAACCATGATGAAGATGTCAAACACCTGCTGAGTCACGAAGTCAAACACCAGGCCCTGGAACTTATTCTGAGAGAGAGAGAGAGAGCGAGAGAGAGAGAGAGAGAGAGAGATTCACGGTCAGGAAAACGTGTAATTTCCGGTAGGGCTGCACAATATGGTCAAGATGTCATATCTCAATATTTATGCCAAATATCGATATTAACGCTAAATTGTCATATTCTACATTTTAAGTGTTGCAACATTGAAAATCTATGGTAACAGATTTAGTTAGTAACATATTTAGTTGTAACATCTGGTAACACATTTAGTTAGTAACACATTTAGTTGTAACCTCTGGTAACAGATTTAGTTAGTAACACATTTAGTTGTAACCTCTGGTAACACATTTAGTTAGTAACATATTTAGTTGTAACCTCTGGTCGTGGAACAGGTTTCTGAGGCTTTTTGGATCCAAGCTTCTTCATGGCGTTGTAATATTTCTTCTGCTCTTCTGTCATGAAAATATCTTTACCTCCCAAGTAAAAACAAAAGGATTCGTTAACCTACACAGTAAATCAATGAGAACTAAAGGATTCGTTAACCTACACAGTAAATCAATGAGTAAAAACTAAAGGATTCGTTAACCTACACAGTAAATCAATGAGTAAAAACTAAAGGATTCGTTAACCTACACAGTAAATCAATGAGTAAAAACTAAAGGATTCGTTAACCTACACAGTAAATCAATGAGTAAAAACTAAAGGATTCGTTAACCTACACAGTAAATCAATGAGTAAAAACTAAAGGATTCGTTAACCTACACAGTAAATCAATGAGTAAAAACAAAAGGATTCGTTAACCTACACAGTAAATCAATGAGTAAAAACTAAAGGATTCGTTAACCTACACAGTAAATCAATGAGTAAAAACTAAAGGATTCGTTAACCTACACAGTAAATCAATGAGTAAAAACTAAAGGATTCGTTAACCTACACAGTAAATCAATGAGTAAAAACTAAAGGATTCGTTAACCTACACAGTAAATCAATAAGTTAAAACTAAAGGATTCGTTAACCTACACAGTAAACCACTAACTGCTCAAACAATGGTTCCATGTGACTGAGGGGTTAAAGTTCAACGGAGGTTGTGCTATAATAGCAATATGGTCCAAATAAGTAAACAATACAAATGATGTTAGTTGTGATGCCAAATGACCGGCACTACTTCTTATTCACCAAAACCAGACCAGAAGTCCCACCGCAGGACTCAGGCAAATTAACACCTTCACAGGTTCCGTCCATCCGACGTGTCCACACATCCAACCGACGGATATTCAAAGGCTGCGTGTACATATCCTAGGGTGTGTACACGTCCTAGTGCATCTTCAATGATATCAAACGAGAGAAGAATATTCTGAATGTATTCATTTTTTTATTTTTCAGTGGGACTCCAAGGCCACCGTACGCTTCGCTTTTCATTCATGCGCGGTCCAGTCCGGTCTGTTTACCGCTGCAGAAAGAATGCCTCGTCTCTCCTAATCCAGGGCGCTCTCCGTGGTTTTGATCTGATGGATATACTAAGCTCTTAATTTCTGACTTCTCAACTGCCTCTCGTTCAAAATATGAACACGAGGGATTATTTAGCAATATTATGGAAACGAGAGCAAGGTAAGCAAGGAACAGAAGGAGGGGGGCTTTACAGAGTAAAAAGTCTTCCCGGCCCCCCAAGCTTCTATTTTGAAGGAATCCCGGCGCTGATTGTGTTAATAAAGTATTCAATCAATCAATAAACAGCCTATACTCTTTTCCAAGTTTCTGTTTTCACACCTGAATGAGACGAGTGGGCCTACACAAATTAAATGTAGAAGAATATAAAGATTTGACATCATATTTGATTTGGCTTTTTTACGGTCGATTTGGCCGATTCCGATTATGCTACTGATTATATCGTGCATCCAAAATAATAATACTAATAATACTAATAATAATAGTAGTAGTAGTTTATTATTGTAAACTTATCTTGGATTTCTGCTGGTTGAAGTTGTCGATGATGACTCCGATGAAGAGGTTGAGAGTGAAGAAGGAACCGAAGATGATGAAGATCACGAAATAAATATACATGTAGAGATTCTCCTCGTAGATGGGCTGTAGTTCTACCTAGCAACACAGAGACACAATATTAATAATACAAATAAACTGTAGTTCTACCTAGCAACACAATAATACATAAACTACTGTTCTGCCTAGCAACACAAAGAATAATACATAAACTACTGTTCTGCTACCAACTGTCAAATCTCAGTAATGACTACTTGTGCCTGATACGGCAGTGGTGCCAGATTACATACATACATAGGAGCATTACCTTTAATCCTCCCAACACTAAAACATATCGTCATTACGTCACCATCGAAAACCAATTACACTCTGGCATTGGGTCCTTTAATCCACATCTTTATTACGTCATCATTGAGAGTTAGTTATACATATACAAGTAAGACGCGCAAACGCGGGAAGCGAACGCAGCTCGTGTGTGTGTGTGTGTGTGTGTGTGTGTGTGTGTGTGTGTGTGTGTGTGCTACAGCTGCGCCCTGTGTGTGTGTGTGTGTGTGTGTGTGTGTGTGTGTGTGTGTGTGCTACAGCTGCGCCCTCTGGTGGCGGGCGGGTGGTGTAACAGCGTGACACACACACACACACACACACACACAGACATTCAGCCCTTGCTGTCATAGTAAGTGGCTCACTGCGTTCGCAACTATGTATATGTATGTAATTTGTAAGTTGATTAGCGGTATACTGTGGTTTTATACATATATAGTATTATGTATAACTAGCTCTCAATGATTACGTAATAGAGATATGGATTAAAGGACCCAATGCCAGAGTGTAATTGGTTTTCGATGGTGACGTAATGACGATATGTTTTAGTGTTGGGAGGATTAAAGGTAATACATGAAGGAACGGCCACTGATGTCACATCACTGGCGGTTCCTTCATAGATACATAAAGGAACGGCCACTGATGTCACATCACTGGCGGTCCTTCAGAGCGGTGTTGTTTCTGCTGCTGTAGCCAATTTATTACTGCAATTACTCCGTTACAAGTAAAAGTACAGAATTGAAAATGTACTTGAGTAAAAGTACAGAATAATCGGCATCAACATGTACTTAAAGTACTAAAAGTATTCATATTGCAGAATGTACCATTTCACAAGTTCACCATGCGTCGCACAATGGCCAAAATGTATAGGGTTGAAGTGGTTAATGTATGTTTTCTAATCATAATTAAAGTCGCCAAAGCAACTAGTAGTAGCCTACTGTAACTAAAGTTTTCAAATAATTGCAGTGAAGTAAGTAAAGAATTTGGCTCTGAGATGTAGTGGAGTAGAAGTAAAAGAAAATGGAAATGGAAATTTGAAATACTCCAGTAAAATAAAAAATACCTCAAAATTGTACTTAAGTACAGTATTTAAGTAAAGTAAAGTTACTTTCCTTCACTGCCTGAAGCATATATTATTTGTCACCTCGCGCTAATGAAACACCAAGGGATTAAAATGTCAACATTCAAGTACTAGATATATGTAAGATAACCCTGCAGCTATAGTAATGTGTCACTCTGAAAGTTTAACTGAAGTTCACTTCTAACTTAATTTCTGATACAGCCTTGGATCAAGACAGTCATCAGAATAATCTTTTTTAATCATCCTATCCTTGTTGATATATAATATAAGGCCATTTAGGTTGAAATCATGATGTAAACGTTATGCTGTGAACTTGTGATAATAAGCAGCAGTAGCCTCAGTTATGCATGTCTTCATTATATAACTTTATGTTGTAATAATAAGCAACAGTAGCCTCAGTTATGCATGTCTTCATTATATAACTTTATGTTGTAATAATAAGCAGCAGTAGCCTCAGTTATCATGCATATACCATGTCTTCATGGTATAACTTTATGTTGTGATAATAAGTAGTTTATTTCATTTCCAGGGGGGGTAGGTCATGTTGAGCTGCTCATTAAGTTCAAGTAGCTCTCAAGTCAAAACAGAGTGTCTACGCCTGGCTTAGAGGAACAGAATGATGGGTTGGGTTCATTGATAGATTGGGTTATGATCCACAGTAGCTTTAGAGGAATATATATATATATATATATATATTCTAGGGTACCTCATGTTACACAGTAGTTTTAGAGGAGTATATAGAGAATATAATATATACATATACAGTATATAATGATAGAGTACCTCATGTTACACATTAGTTTTAGAGGAGTATATAGAGTATATAATATATACATATATATATACAGTATATAATATTCTAGAGTACCTCATGTTACACATGGCTTTAGAGGAACAGAATCAGGGTTGTGGGTAATTGGGTTGATTGCGTTATGATCCACGGCAGAGTATCTTTGGGTCGAGCGTGTCGAATGCCTTTGAATATCTTGTTTGTGCTCTCGGGGTTTCTCCTGGTAAGTACACGTGTGCGTGCGTGCGTGCGTGTATGCGTGTGTGGTGCTTCGATCCTTGTGAAAACACGCATTGAGTTTCTGGCAACATGTTTTCTGTGATGTGCACGGCCAGGCGCTGTGTGAGTGAGTGTGTGTGTGTGTGTGTGTGTGTGTGTGTGTGTGTGTGTGTGTGTGTGTGTGTGTGTGTGTGTGTGTGTGTGTGTGTGTGTGTGTGTGTGTGTGACGTGCGCGGCCAGGCGGCAAAACATGATCCTTCTAGTCTGGAGTTTTGCTTCAACTGACAGAAGTGAGACACCTGTCTGTCTGTCTGTCTGTCTGTCTCTCACACCTTTCTGTTTATAGATACTGATGAGGGTGGCATGAGACGGACGGACGGACGGACGGACGGACGGACGGACGGACGGACGGACGGACGGACGGACGGACGGACGGACAGACAGACAGACAGACACTAACCTCTCTCGAATCCACGGCTCCATACATAATGTCCATCCATCCTTTAAATGTTGCCTGTAAAACACACACACACACACACACACACACACACACACACACACACACACACACACAAAACAATACCATTTATTGAGTGTGTACAGTACTAACCATTTGCAGTAGTGACAGGTGTGCGTGCATGCGTGCGTGCGTGTATATATATACAGGTTTATGTGTATATTAATACGTACTATCTGCAGTAGAGACAGGTAACCCATCCCAATGTTGTCACTATATATTAGGGCTGTCACGATTTGCCTAATCCACGATTCAATTCAACTTTCGATGTTAACAGGTTGTGAGCCCTAGACGTCCACAGACGTCCTGGGAAATCCCGTATTTGTATTTGATTTCTTTGTCGAAACAACCATAGCGTGGAGGCCAGCGCCAGTCCAGCTCTGCTATTGTACAAAACCATACTATATAAACCATACTATATAAACCATATATAAAAACTATGGGAGCCCCTCGAAAACGAGATGGTACATCTCAAGGGGTCTTTTTCCTAATAAAGAAACTTGAATCATCATAAACAGCGATATATACGGCTTCTTCCTTTGGGTGAATTTGGGTGTGTTGTTGTCTGAGCTACAGGCTGGGTTGGTTGTGCACCGGCATATAATGTCCCACAGGCTGAAACTCGTGAGAAACGTTCCTGGGGTGAATAAACGGACGGCCATGCTCATGCAATGAAATCAGCTGGTGATTTCGATACACTGTATCGAGCGTCAATTTATATTAGATTACGCACTATCTGCAGTACTATCTGCTCATCCCAACGTTGTCACTGTGTGTGTATATGTGTATAGTAGTGTGTACAGTAGGTGTATAGTACTAGTAGTATTACTAGTATTAATTCATACTATCTGCAGTAGAGACAGGTGTGTGTGTGTGTGTATATATATGTGTATTTTAGTGTGTACAGTAGGTGTATAGTACTAGTAGCACGCACGCACACATACACACACTAAAAAACATCTTTACGTAACTTAAAAAAAAACTTAAAAAAAAAAAAACTTTACGAGCTGCGTTCGCTTCCCGCCTTTGCGCGTCTTACTTGTAATAGTAGTAGTAGTAATAGTTGTAGTAGTAGTAGTAGTAGTAATAGTAGTAGTAGTAATACGTACTATCTGCAGCAGACTGAGGTAACCCATCCCGACGTTGTCATAGGTCACTTTCAGGTTCCTCCAGCGGACTTCGCTGTTATTTTCAGCCAATAGGAGACATTCTGTCTTGTTGTTGACGTCTTCAGGAAGGAACATTTCCGCTGATGTGGAGTTCCAGCAGTGGTAGTACTTCCCTTTAAAACAATAACAATATTATTATTATTATTACTGCTGTGGAGTTGTAGCAGTGGTAGAACTTCCCTTTAAAACAATAACAATATTATTATTATTATTATTATTATTATTATTACTATTACCTGCAAACAGGTTGACTCCCATGATGCTGAAGATCAGCCAGAAGATCAGACACACCAAGAGGACGTTGAAGATGGAGGGGATGGCTCCAACCAGGGCTCCCACTACTACCTGTAAATACATATATATACAAATATACATTAATATACATTAATATATTACCAGTTGAAGATGGAGGGAATGGCTCCCTAACCTGATTCTGCCAGATGGGGCAGCAGAGAGTACACAGGGTACCCCCCCTCCTGCTCCCATCTGGGAACTCGATGCCTTCACCTTCACCTATCCCGTAACCCCGGAGGGTCGTTGGGGCACCACAGACGATCTGTTGACCAGCTCTCTCCATCCCTCTCTGTCCTCGGCAGCTCTCATTGCCTCGCTGAGTTTCAAGTGTGTCCATTCTCCGATGTTATCTTCCCATCTTTTCTTTTGTCTCCCTCTGCTCCTGCCACCTCGTACGGTGCCTTGCAGGATGGTCTTTGCAAGGCCTGAGGATCTGGTGATGTGTCCGTACCACCTCAGTTTACGCTTTATGACAGTAGTAAGAAGGTCATCATGTGGGCCAATGGCTTGGCTGATCTTTTGCCGTACTACCTCGTTTGTGACGTGTTGGGTGTAGGAGATACCCATGAGTCTTCTGTAGCATCTCATCTCCATGCTCTGTATTCTCCTCTGTAGCTCAGCTGTAAGGGTCCAAGTTTCACAAGCATAAAGAAGGATTGACATGACAAGTGATCGCAGTAGTCTCACCTTTGATGCCAGACTGATGTTTTTGTCTTTCCATATGGGCTTGAGTTTTGCCAGGGCAGCAGTTGTTTGCGCAATACTGGCAAGGACTTCCCGTTTGGATCCTTCATCGGACACGATTGCTCCAAGATATTTGAAACTGGAGACCGTGTCCAGTGACTGTCCGTTGACTTGGATGTCTGAGCATATGCCGCTGACGTTGTTGGTCATCATCGATGAGTCGATGCACAGGCCACCAAACGGCCTGGCCAATCAGCGGCAGCTAGAGGCGGGATCAAGGCACACAGTCCTGCGAGTCTGCCTGAGAGTTCCCAGATGGGAGCAGGAGAGGGGGAACCCTGTGTACTCTCTGCTGCCACATCTGGCGGAGTCAGGTTAATGGCTCCCACCAGGGCTCCGACTACTGCGTGTGCGGGTGTGTGTATTTGTATGTGCGTGCGTGCGTAGCGTCTTACCCTCATCCCTTCGAAGCAGGACAGAGCTCTCAGTGTGTGTGTGTAGCATAGCATAGCGTAGCATCTTACCCTCCTCATCCCTTCGAAGCGGGACAGAGCTCTCAGTGTGTGTGTGTAGCGTAGCATAGCGTAGCATCTTACCCTCATCCCTTCGAAGCGGGACAGAGCTCTCAGCGGCCTCAGAGCTCTCAGAGTTCTCATGGACTTGATCGGTCCCAGTTCAGAATATCCTAAAATGTTGGCCGTCAGCGAGATGAGGGACACCTGTACACGCACGCACACGCACACACACGCGCACACACACACACACACACACACACACACACACACACACACACACACACACACGGTATGAGACACCTGTACAGACACACCTGTACACATAGTAGGGCTTTAAGCAACTAGTCGACTAGTTGCTTAAAGAAAAAGAAAGAAACGAAAGGAAAAACAACGTTTTTAATAGTCACCAA
>NC_139708.1:27461370-27496370 GCF_964188405.1 Protomyctophum parallelum | reverse complement strand
CAACCAGCAGGTCCCTGGTGTCAGACCCCAACCAACAGGTCCCTGGTGTCAGACCCCAACCAACAGGTCCCTGGTGTCAGACCCCAACCAACAGGTCCCTGGTGTCAGACCCCAACCAGCAGGTCCCTGGTGTCAGACCCCAACCAACAGGTCCCTGGTGTCAGACCCCAACCAACAGGTCCCTGGTGTCAGACCCCAACCAGCAGGTCCCTGGTGTCAGACCCCAACCAACAGGTCCCTGGTGTCAGACCTCAACCAACCGGTCCCTGGGAGCCTCCCAAGGAGACAGTGGTCTATGCTCAATAGGTCCAGGACTGGCCATCATGTTCTCTGCTTGGCCAGCCTTCACACATGGGGCAGTAGCCCAAGGTCATTTGCTTGACCAGCCGTGTGTGTGTGTGTGTGTGTGTGTGTGTGTGTGTGTGTGTGTGTGTGTGTGTGTGTGTGTGTGTGTGTGTTTACGTGGCTGTCATGTTGGAAACAGCAGTAAACTAGAAAAAGTGCCCTTCTGGGCACAGGTCTCCACCAGGATGATAGGAGTGTGTGTAATGTTTGGCAAAATGTTTAGGAGTAATATAAACATGTTTTTTATTTATTTTTGTTGAGGAAATGCAGATCCAGATCACTCATAGCATCTCTGAGGATAGAATTCTAGATGAGCAGGACATGTGCAGCATTTTGTACAAAATGGGCCACTCCTGAAAACTTTGGAAGGCAATCTTAGCCAATCAGTGTAGAATCTGAGAAATCCAATAAACTCGTCTTGATCACATGACTACAGAGATCATGTGTACCGATTTGCGTGAGATTTGGATGAAGTCTGTGCGACTAACATAAACAATATGTGTTTTCCAGAAATCAGCCTCATGGTGGCGCTATAACCGGCCGATGTGGAGGGATGCAGGGACAATGTTTTTCCATGGACTCTAGAGAGTGCGCATACATAAGTTGTATACAGATCGATGCGGTTATAGGTAAAAACAGGAATTGGCCTGTTATAGCGCCACCGTGAGGCTGATTTGGAAAAAAAATAGTGGCATGTCATCCTCAGCCTAGTGGAAATTTGCGTGCATAATTTCACGGAAATTGCAAACTGTGTTTGTGATTTGTGGCATTTTGTTCGAAACGGAACAATCATGTGAGCTTTGGAAGCCAATCTTAGCCAATCAGGATGGAAGATGGGAAATGGTGCAGATCCGTGTTGATCACATGACTATGGTGACCGAATTGTGTGATGTATGGATAAAATGTAAATCTACAGGAATGTGTTTTGCCTGAATCGGCCTGATGGTGGCGCTATAACAGGTCCTTGAGGAATATTTGGGGCAGAGGTTCATCGTTGGCATCCAGGGAGTGTGTGTGCAAAGTTTGGCATGGATCGGGCCAACGGTGCCGGAGATTAGCTGGTAACGGACGGACGGACTGAAGGAAGGAAGGACAGACACACGCACACACACGGACGGATGTGCAAAACATACTCTCTCCCCATGCCTTCGGCCTGGTGGAGACAATCAAGCGGGGCGCAGAGGGTTTGATTAGGCAGCGGTCTGTTATAGAGCGGAGCGGTCTGTTATAGAGCGGTCTGTTATAGAGTGGTCTGTTATAGAGCGGAGCGGTCTGTTATAGTGGTCTGTTATAGAGCGGAGCGGTCTGTTATAGAGCGGTCTGTTATAGAGTGGTCTGTTATAGAGCGGAGCGGTCTGTTATAGAGCGGAGCGGTCTGTTATAGAGCGGAGCAGTCTGTTATAGAGTGGAGCGGTCTGTTATAGAGCGGAGCAGTCTGTTATAGAGTGGAGCGGTCTGTTATAGAGCAGTCTGTTATAGAGTGGTCTGTTATAGAGCGGAGCGGTCTGTTATAGAGCAGTCTGTTATAGAGAGGAGCGGCCTGTTATAGAGCGGAGCGGTCTGTTATAGAGCAGTCTGTTATAGAGCGGAGCGGCCTGTTATAGAGCGGAGCGGTCTGTTATAGAGCGGTCTGTTGTAGAGTGGAGCGGTCTGTTATAGAGCAGTCTGTTATAGAGCGGAGCGGTCTGTTATAGAGCGGCCTGTTATAGAGCGGTCTGTTATAGAGCGGAGCGGTCTGTTATAGAGCGGAGCGGTCTGTTATAGATCAGAAATAACACACCGCTGAATTCACCGATTGAACACTCAGAATCAAGCATTCAACCAAGCCATGTAATAATTAGAATGAATACATGATAATTCATACGTGTATTATTATCATTATTGTTATTACCAATAAGAGGCCTGAGAGCGAGAAGACCTCGGCCTAAAGGGCGAAGTCGCGTGCACACATCCTCCTGGGTGACGGCAGACTGCTGGGCGAGCACTGGCGCTTTGGCATGGAGGGGTCAGATCAACATGGAATGAATTCTGTACTGGCCATATATGGAGTGTGTCTTGAGTGTACAGGTTTGATGAGGTCAGATTAACATATGGAATGTCAGAACAGGTCAGCTCCATATATGGAGATCTAAGGGTGGCAGCGGGGGCAGTGTCTTGAGTGTACAGGGGTTGATGAGGGCCCAGGTAGGGCCGGGCCTTCATTTTCGGGCCTGTTGAGAACTCCCTGGAACAACATATTTTCAGATGGGGGTCGGCGGCCAAATACAGATAATTCTGGGGGTCCTTGACATGAAGAAAGTTGAGCACCACTGACATAGAAACATAGGGTTTAACCCTGTGAGAACCACTGACATAGAAACATATAGGGTTTTAACCATGTGAGAACCACTGACATAGAAACATATAGGGTTTTAACACTGTGATAACCACTGACATAGAAACATAGGGTTTTAACCCTGTGAGAACCACTGACATAGAAACATAGGGTTTTAACACTGTGAGAACCACTGACATAGAAACATATAGGGTTTTAACACTGAGAACCACTGACATAGAAACATAGGGTTTAACCCTGTGAGAACCACTGACATAGACACATATAGGGTTTTAACACTGTGAGAACCACTGCTATAGAAACATAGGGTTTTAACACTGTGAGAACCACTGACATAGAAACATAGGGTTTAACCCTGTGAGAACCACTGACATAGAAACATATAGGGTTTTAACACTGTGAGAACCACTGACATAGAAACATAGGGTTTAACCCTGTGAGAACCACTGACATAGAAACATATAGGGTTTTAACACTGTGAGAACCACTGACATAGAAACATAGGGTTTTTCAGAAAACTGTTAGGATTTAGAAGACATCTTTTTTAGAATCGTCCTCAGGTCTAAATGGGTTAACACAGTGGTTCCCAAAGTGGGGTCCGGGGACCCCCAGGGGTCCTTGAGGGAGTTCCAGGGGGTCCCCAGCTAAATGATAGTTTGGAACCAAATTGTTTGGTTCCAAACTTGGTTCCATTTGTACACTCTCAGAGTTAAATTAACATTGATTTTACAATATAAATTGCGGGTCCCAGAGATAGAAATGCCATTAAATGGGGGGTCCGTAGATTAATTCATGTAAAACTGGGGGTCGTGGGAATTAAACAGGTTGAGAATCACTGCTAGAGCCGTACATATCTTCTCTCATGGGGGTCCCTGGCATTATCTCAAATGGGGGTCCGCGGGGCTAATTAGTGTCAATCTGGGGGTCCTTGACATGAAAAAGTGAACATTCAGACTTACGTTATATGACTTCAGCTTCTCCTCATCACCACTCTCCATTTCTTCATCATCTTCATCATATTCATCATCGTCGTCGTCTGACTCGGCCGTAGCCATGGGAACCTTCAGGGTCCCGATGCTGCTGTAGTTGCTATGGTAACCCGTGACCTCTGACATGATGACCTTGACCTCTAGTGACCCCGGAGGCTGGCTGGAGGTCACATGGTCCAAGGACAGGTACTCTGCTACTTCCTGTTCGTCTGAAACAAAAAAAATTAAATGCATTTTAATTATAAATACTGTAAGAGCCAAAGTGGTTACAATGTGTAATTCATATGTTTTTTGTATTTCATTATTGCCTTATCATTGCATTTAAGTTTAGTGTTGCTGAGCAGCTTTCAATACTTAGATATAACTGTTTTGCAGTTGGTAAAGAGCGCCCCCTAAAGTTTTACTTAACGTTTTATGATGGTTAATTGGTGGTTACGCAACATAAGAAAAAGAGTGAAGACGGACGCTAGTTTGACCGTAATTATTGGGTGTTTTTTGATGTCCCCTCTTGTTATTTGGAACCTGATATCAGACAAGATAACAGAAGGCAATCTGTACTTTGTGCAAAGAATTATTGAGTTTTGTGTGCATTGTCTGTACTGCTGGATTCTTCAGTAAACTCCATTAACGTCAGCAGCCATTACGTGTCATTACAAGCCCTGCTGTGGTCTAGTTGTGTATACCTGTGGTCTTGGTCTCCCTAGGCGCTGTGGTCTAGTTGTGTATACCTGTGGTCTTGGTCTCCCTAGGCGCTGTGGTCTAGTTGTGTATACCTGTGGTCTTGGTCTCCCTAGGCGCTGTGGTCTAGTTGTGTATACCTGTGGTCTTGGTCTCCCTAGGCGCTGTGGTCTAGTTGTGTGTACCTATGGTCTTGGTCTCCCTAGGCGCTGTGGTCTAGTTGTGTATACCTGTGGTCTTGGTCTCCCTAGGCGCTGTGGTCTAGTTGTGTATACCTGTGGTCTTGGTCTCCCTAGGCGCTGTGGTCTAGTTGTGTATACCTGTGGTCTTGGTCTCCCTAGGCGCTGTGGTCTAGTTGTGTATACCTGTGGTCTTGGTCTCCCTAGGCGCTGTGGTCTAGTTGTGTACCTGTGGTCTTGGTCTCCCTAGGCGCTGTGGTCTAGTTGTGTATACCTGTGGTCTTGGTCTCCCTAGGCGCTGTGGTCTAGTTGTGTACCTGTGGTCTTGGTCTCCCTAGGCGCTGTGGTCTAGTTGTGTACCTGTGGTCTTGGTGTCATCAGGCGGCGTTCTACGGATCAGTTTGAGGATCTGCTCCAGGAGGAAAGCTTTGATCCAGTCGATGCCGTTGGTGATCCTGTCCACGGCGATCTGGAGGTTGTTCTTCTCACCGTCCTCCTCCGGAGCGGCCAGGTTGTCCCCCGAGAATGAGCTGAGTAGTAACGCCAGGAACAGGTTCAACACCTGAAATATAACACCATGAGTAGCGACGCCTGGAACAGGTTCAATACATAAAATACGTCACAATATAATTAATTAAATGAGTTGTACGTCTAGGAAGAGCTTCAGTACATGTTGTTGTAGTAGCATGTACTCACCACCAGGTTTCCTATGACCATCACCATCATGAATAAGAATAGGGCACATTGGCCTCAGTTACTTACAGTAGTTGCACAAAATGTATTCAGAATGAATGAATTCATTCCGAACAGAGATTCATACCCAACTGTTTACATGGAATCTGCATACAAGTATTCCTATTCCTCATATGTGACTACATTTGACTGCCATTGGATTTTTTTCAATTTTTTTATGCCATATGAAAGCAGGGAATCATAGCTTCAAATTGACATGTTGGTTGTTCAGTTTGACCCACCAGTTTTGGAGATATGGCTTATAGAGTAATGTCTTGCAGAAAACAGCGAGTTGAGAAAACAGACTTGAAAGGTTCACTTCTGTGGTCTCTAACATTACACCTAGCTACATGTTTAAGCATTTATTTCATATTTATATGTCTTCTGTGGACTCTAACATTACTCACCACCAGGTTTCCTATGACCATCACCATCATGAAGACGATAAGGCACATGGTGGTTCCAGCCACCTTGAAGAGAAGAGAGGAAGCATTATTATATTATATTATAAGGAGCGGTGAGACGCAGCCAAGGAGCGGTGAGCTACAGCCGTGCCGCGCTTGGGAATCATTTGATTAGTTGATTTGACCCCCCAATCCAACCCTTGATGCTGAGTGCCAAGCAGGCACTGACCCCCCAATCCAACCCATTGATGCTGAGTGCCAAGCAGGGACTGACCCCCCCAATCCAACCCATTGATGCTGAGTGCCAAGCAGGGACTGACCCCCCCAATCCAACCCATTGATGCTGAGTGCCAAGCAGGGACTGACCCCCCAATCCAACCCTTGATGAAGAGTGCCAAGCAGGGACTGACCCCCCAATCCAACCCATTGATGCTGAGTGCCAAGCAGGGACTGACCCCCCAATCCAACCCATTGATGCTGAGTGCCAAGCAGGGACTAGCCTCGATACCCAGGCTTTCATTTCGTCTGCGCGAAAGATGAAAGCCTGGAAAAAGCCGTGGGCTGAACCAGTCTAAAAGTGGGAGTCAACCCTTCCGCGTAGGCGTCGCTCTAAATGATGTGACATAGCGCTGCACTAGGGGGGAGAGGAGGGGCCGGGGGTGACGGACAGATCGATGAGATCCAATCAGGGTGCGCGCTTTTCTGAGACGCGACCCTCCCATCTAGGCCAGAAATGTCTCTGCTTAGGTCAGGCTAAGCAGGGACTGACCCCCCTATCCAATCATTGATGCTGACTGCCAAGCAGGGACTGACCCCCCAATCCAATCATTGATGCTGAGTGCCAAGCAGGGACTGACCCCCCAATCCAATCATTGATGCTGAGTGCCAAGCAGGGAGGCAGTGGCCGTTTCTCAATACCTGAACTTGTCTGTACTTACAACCTTGTCATTGTCTGTACCACGAACTTGCGATACGTCATCAGTCGCTGACCAAGTACCATTCCAATTCTCAAGTTCACATTTGGCCAAGTACAGACCAGTACAGACCAGCACAGACCAGTACAGACCAAATCCCTGGATGTTAACTTGATCCGCCCACTTTAGCAAGTCTACTGCGGAGCAGACATGTGTCGACTTTTCACTGGAAATTGCCCAGAATGCAACAAGATAATACATTCATTACAACATCATGCCTCGCCAGACTCCCCTTCTGATAAACTATATTAATTACAACATCATGCCTCTCCTCCTCTTCTGATCAACTATATTCATTACAACATCATGCCTCTCCTCCTCTTCTGATCAACTATATTCATTACAACATCATGCCTCTCCTCCTCTTCTGATAAACTATATTAATTACAACATCATGCCTCTCCTCCTCTTCTGATAAACTATATTAATTACAACATCATGCCTCTCCTCCTCTTCTGATCAACTATATTAATTACAACATCATGCCTCTCCTCCTCTTCTGATCAACTATATTCATTACAACATCATGCCTCTCCTCCTCTTCTGATCAACTATATTCATTACAACATCATGCCTCACCTCCTCTTCTGATCAACTATATTCATTACAACATCATGCCTCTCCTCCTCTTCTGATCAACTATATTCATTACAACATCATGCCTTACCAGACTCAGCTTCTGATCAACTATATTAATTACAACATCATGCCTCTCCTCCTCTTCTGATCAACTATATTCATTACAACATCATGCCTCACCAGACTCAGCTTCTGATCAACTATATTCATTACAACATCATGCCTCACCAGACTCCAGAGTAGTAGTAGTAGTAGTAGTAGCAGTAGTAGTAGTATTTACCTCCATACAGTCCCACATGGTCTCGATCCACTCTCCACACAGTAATAGTAGTAATAGTAGTAATAGTAGTAGTAGTAGTATGAGTAGCAGTAGCAATAGCAGTAGCAGTACTAGTAGTAGTATTTACCTCCATACAGTCCCACATGGTCTCGATCCACTCTCCACACAGGACTCTGAAGATGATGAGGAAGGAGTGGAAGAAGTCCGTCATGTGCCAGCGGGGGAGGACACAGTCCTCGCTGATCTTACAGACGCACTCCGAGTAGTTCTTCCCGAAGAGCTGCATGCCCACCACGGCGAAGATGAAGACGATGATGGCCAGGACCAGCGTCAGGTTGCCCAGAGCGCCCACCGAGTCCCCGACGATCCTCAGGAGCATGTTCAGGGTGGGCCAGGACTTGGCCAGCTTAAAGACACGCATCTGTGGAGAGAAATATAACATAAAATCACTATGAGGGTGGGCCAGGACTTAGCTAGCTTAAAGACACGCATCTGTTGATATAAAACATATAGCATACAATGATATGAGGGTGGCCCAGGACTTAGCTAGCTTAAAGACACGCATCTGTTGATTTAAAACATATAGCATACAATGATATGAGGGTCGACTTAGCCAGCTTAAAGACACGCATCTACATTTTCACAATGTTTCAAAGAAATGCAATTCTACAAGCTCATAGCACGGCACTCTGTGACTTTGCGAGTGTGCGTGCGTGCGTGCGTTAGCAGACACCTTCTTTTGAACTAACCAATCGGAAGGATCGCAGCACTGACAGACCCTGGACTCCAGCCAATCCCAGCTCCACGAGGCTCATGGTGACGATGATGCTGTCGAAGATGTTCCAGCCCACCTGTTACCATAAGGAAGTGTTACCATGGAAACCACATAACCATATATGGACAGGACAGGAAGTGTTACCATGGAAACATGACCTCATATGCACCTGTTTTCCCGCAACTGGGGCTCCTTGTGTGTGAGCTTTGCTTCCTTCAGGCGGTGTTGCCATGTCTGCTTATTATAAGCAACCTTTGACTTCTTTTTTTCCTGTAGTCACTTGTAAATAAATTATTGGTAGTTGATGTTTTTTTAGGGCTTAATTCTAAAGTGTCCAGTAGTTGTTTATTTGGGCGTGCTTCCTAATGGTGTTTAACCCAATTAAGCCTGACGTCGAAATTAAATAAAATGTCTTCTAAATCATGACATACATAATCATGAAATACCTATGTTTCTATATCAGTGGTGCTCAATATTTGATGTCCACGGACAGCGACATCTATACAGAGTGTAGCTGTATAGTTACAGTATGTAGCTGTGAGCTTGTAGATCAGCTATTTTCATTTGTGCTCGTTTTCATAGACCTGGCCAGTCAGTAAGGGTCATGACCTTTAGGGTCAATGACCTCTAGTGAACTCTGACCTGGAAGTAGTAGTAAGGGTCCATGGCCAGCAGCTTCAGAACCATCTCAGCCGTGAAGATCCCTGTGAACACCTGCAAGGTCAAAGGTCAAACAAAGGTCAGGTTATGAAATGGCATGCCGTAACCATCGTCAGGATCTCATAATGACATATTTATAAATTATATGAACTCGTTGTGAGATATTTGCTCCACTTGTGGCCGTGGGGGTACTGCGCCCGGTGCGTTTTTAATTCACTAATAAATTAATTAATAATCATTAATGTATCAAATCAAAAAAAGGGCTTCGTTACGCCCTCTATATTCATATGGTCAATGCCTGTGTGAAAGGTGGGAGCGATTGGGGCAGGCAATGAGGAGCTACGGCGGTGTTTCTGACACACAGACAGACAGACACACAGGCGGACAGACATTGTTAGAATTATAGTATGATGATAAAGTATCTCACCAGGTTTCCGATATACAGCATGTTGTCGAACTCCTCCGTCATGGGGTAATGGTCCATGGCCATGAAGACGGTGTTCAGGACGATACAGATGGTGATCCCCAGATCCACAAAGGGATCCATGACGATGATGTACAGCCATCCCTTCAGCCAAATCCAGCATCCACAGCAGTTCCATTTCAGGAAGATGTCTGAGAAGCTGTACCAGCAGGAGCAGCAGGCCCGCTCTTCTTCTAGCTCTGAGGAGAACATTATGGAGAACATTATAACAGGTCCGCTCTTCCTCTAGTTCTGAGGAGAACATAATAGGTATATTAATGACAGTAAAATGTTGAAAATGAGTGGTATCCTGTAGTCACTATTCGTTGATTCACTGGGATACCAAAAAACATAAAAAAAAAGGTTTCTCGCTGTTCTCGGTGAATATTGATATGCGATTAAAATGCGATTAATCTAGATTAATTAATCGCAAAGCCTCTGATTAATTAGATTATTTTTTTTAATCGAGTCCCAGCTCTAATATATATATATATATATATATATATATATATATATATATATATATAGAACATTATGGAGAACATGGAGAACATTATAACAGGCCCTCTCTTCCTCTAGGTCTGAGGAGAACATAATAGACTATATAATAATAGAGAACATTATGGAGAACATTATAACAGGCCAACTCTTCCTCTAGTTCTGAGGAGAACATTATAACAGGCCCTCTCTTCCTCTAGTTTTGAGGAGAACATTATAACAGGCCCTCTCTTCCTCTAGTTCTGAGGAGAACATTATGGAGAACATTATGGAGAACATTATAACAGGTCCTCTCTTCCTCTAGTTCTGAGGAGAACATTATGGAGAACATTAACAGGCCCTCTCTTCCTCTAGTTCTGAGGAGAACATTATGGAGAACATAACAGGCCCTCTCTTCCTCTAGCTCAGAGGAGAACATTATGGAGAACATTATAGAGAAGCTGTCTGAGAAGCTGTACCAGCACTTAGAGTATATATATTAATAGAGACAGCACCGGATTTCTCCTCCCATCCACGATTTCACTCCTCTAGTGTTAAGGAGAAGTCCTTCTAACACTATGGACCAGAGCTATAAGTAGTGGCGGTGGCTCAGCGGTAGAGTGGCCAGGTGGTAACCGCAAGGTTGCCAGTTCGATCCCTGTGGGCTTCCCCAGAGTTAGTGTGGAAGTGTCCTTGAGCAAGACTCTGAACCCCTGATTACTCCTGATGTGCAGGTCGGTACCTTGCATGGTTTCCTCCACCATCGGTGTATGGAGTGTGTGAATGTGTGTGTGAATGGGTGAATGTAATGCACAATCTATGTAAAGGTGTGTGAAATGTGTGTGAACAGGTGAATGTAATGCACAATCTATGTAAAGGTGTGCGAATGTGTGTGTGAATGGGTGAATGTAATGCACAATCTATGTAAAGGTGTGTGAATGTGTGTGTGTGTGTGTGTGTGTGTGTGTGTGTGTGTGTGTGTGTGTGTGTGTGTGTGTGTGTGTGTGTGTGTGTGTGTGTGTGTGTGTGTGTGTGTGTGTGAATGTAATGCACACTCTATGTAAAGCGTCTTTGGATAAAGGCGCTATATATAAATGGATAAAGGCGCTATATAAATGGATAAAGCCGCTATATAAATGGATAAAGCCGCTATATAAATGGATAAAGGCGCTATATAAATGGATAAAGGCACTAGATAAATGGATAAAGGCACTATATAAATGGATAAAGGTGCTATATAAATGGATAAAGCCGCTATATAAATGGATAAAGGCGCTATATAAATGGATAAAGGCGCTATATAAATGGATAAAGGCGCTATATAAATGGATAAAGCCGCTATATAAATGGATAAAGCCGCTATATAAATGGATAAAGCCGCTATATAAATGGATAAAGGCGCTATATAAATGGATAAAGGCACTAGATAAATGGATAAAGGCACTATATAAATGGATAAAGGTGCTATATAAATGGATAAAGCCGCTATATAAATGGATAAAGGTGCTATATAAATGCACCATTAACCCTTTAAGTAACAGCATTAAGGAGATGTTTTACCTGTCAGTTCTTCGTCGGTGCTGTTCTGTGGATCCGAACCATCTGGAGGTTTTTTTTCAGCCCGGGCCTACGGACACGCACGCGTGCACACGTACACGTACACGCACACGCACACGCACACGCGCACACACACACACACACACACACACACACACACACACACACACACACACACACACACACACACACACACACACACACACACACACACATTGATGACAGGGGCTCATGCAGTTTAGAAGCGGCTATAAATCTTTTGCCTCGTCACAGCCATGGTTTGTAGCCGTGAGGATACTGAGGAGTATGTCTCTATTAACTCCTGACACTCCGTACCGCGGCCAGCTTGGGACGAGTGGATGTGTGGGAGTTAGGAATGTAACGATTCAGATACAGACACAGACAGCTCCCCTCTACAGTCACAGACACACACAGCTCCCCTCTACAGTCACAGACACACACAGCTCCTCTCTACAGTCACAGACACACACAGCTACCCTCTACAGTCACAGACACACAGCTCCTCTCTACAATCACAGACACACACAGCTCCTCTCTACAGTCACAGACACACACAGCTCCTCTCTACAGTCACAGACACACACAGCTCCCCTCTACAGTCACAGGCACACACAGCTCCCCTCTACAGTCACAGACACACACAGCTCCCCTTTACAGTCACAGACACACACACAGCTCCCCTCTACAGTCACAGACACACACAGCTCCCCTCTACAGTGCTCTACTACTGAAAGTGACTCTCATTTCCAAAAGCACTTGAATATGTTGGAATGTGACTAAAGTTCAAGTTTCACATCACACATCATAATGCACTAGGCCCTCTAACAAAAAAAAGAAAAAAGAAAAGAAAAAAATATATTTTTTAATTTCAATAAATCGATTCATATCGTCGGGACATGATATCGTTACATGCCTAGTGGGAGGTAGGGAGTCTTCTATGCTATATGCCAGCCCGCATCGAGACTCCCAGCTGAGTGTGTGAGGTTCCAGCTGAGTGTGTGAGGTTCCAGCTGAGTGTGTGAGGTTCCAGCTGAGTGTGTGAGGTTCCAGCTGAGTGTGTGAGGTTCCAGCTGAGTGTGTGAGGTTCTAGCTGAGTGTGTGAGGTTCCAGAGTTTCCAGCTGAGTGTGTGAGGTTCCAGAGGTTCCAGCTGAGTGTGTGAGGTTCCAGATGAGTGTGTGAGGTTCCAGATGAGTGTGTGAGGTTCCAGCTGAGTGTGTGAGGTTCCAGCTGAGTGTGTGAGGTTCCAGCTGAGTGTGTGAGGTTCCAGCTGAGTGTGTGAGGTTCCAGCTGAGTGTGCAAGGATGTTCCAGCTGAGTGTGTGAGGTTCCAGCTGAGTGTGTGAGGTTCCAGCTGAGTGTGTGAGGTTCCAGAGGTTCCAGCTGAGTGTGTGAGGTTCCAGAGGTTCCAGCTGAGTGTGTAAGGTTCCAGAGTTTCCAGTTCAGTGTTCACGAGAAGCTGCTATTAGGGCTGGAAATCAGGTCTGCTCCAATCCGAGCATTAGTTCTGGTCTATCCCTCTGTTTCATGCGTTCCAGTAACTTATTGTACTCCTCTAGGTAGGTAGGTAGGTAGGTATAGATAGTTGTACTAACCTGCTCCTCTCGTTCCTTCATTTTCTCCAGTATCTTCTCGTAGTCCTCGGCTTTCTGCTTGGCCTCAGCGATAGAAGCTTCGTTCTGCTCAGCGTAAGCCATCGCCACCACGGCCAGGATGAGGTTAATGATGTAGAACGATCCCAGGAAGATCACGAACACGAAGAAGATCATGTAGGTCTTCCCTGCTGCTCGCAGCGTCTACACGCACGCACGCACACACAGACATGTATCAGCGCACACACACACAGACATGCATCAGCACACACACATAAATACCAGTTGAATGTCTTGTGTCATCAGTCTGAACAGAGACAGGGACAGAAGTCCTTCTCCCAGAAGTCTAGTGTTTAACTAGTATATAAATGTATTTAACTAGTATAACTATATATACATGTATTTACCAGCTGGAAGAGGTTCTCCCAGAAGTCCTGGGTCATCAGCCTGAACAGGGAAAGGTAAGCCCAGCCAAACGAGTCATAACTGGTGTATCCGTAGTTTGGGTTTGGCCCCGCCTTCATGCAGGTGTAGCCCTCTGGACACACCCTGTTCATTAACATAAATTAAAATATGTTATAATTAGCCTTCATGCAGGTGTAGCCCTCTGGACACACCCTGTTCATTAACATAAATTAACAAATATTATAATTAGCCTTGATGCAGGTGTAGCCCTCTGGACACACCCTGTTCATTAACATAAATTAAAATATGTTATAATTAGCCTTGATGAAGGTGTAGCCCTCTGGACACACCCTGTTCATTAACATAAATTAACAAATATTATAATTAGCCTTGATGCAGGTGTAGCCCTCTGGACACACCCTGTTCATTAACATAAATTAACAAATATTATAATTAGCCTTGATGCAGGTGTAGCCCTCTGGACACACCCTGATAATTAACATAATTAACATATATTATAACTCTGTTCAATCCCTCTCTGTCACAGTCTGTGCCATGCCCTGATGACTACCTGGTTCCACCTGTGTCTCACCTCACCTGCTCACATTCTAACTAAATGGACCTAGTCTATAGAGCGTCCCAGTCTCGTCCCCTTTCATGATGACGCTAAGCCCAGTCAATGAGTCAGTGTCTCGTGGGGTTCAGTGTCTCATTGGAGGCAGTGTGGGGTTCAGCAGTGTTGGGAAAGTTCTTTTTTTTTAGGAACTAGTTCAGTTCACAGTTCAAAATTTTAAAAATGAACTAGTTCCGTTCATAGTTCATCATCCAAAATGTTGAACTAAAGTTCATCGTTTGAAAAATGAACTATTATAGTTCTTTTTCGTTCTTTTTTTGCTTTAATTTTTATATATTTTTTACATTTTACAAAAATTGCTCTTTTGCAATGTGAAATGCCACCAAATGGGCACATACTTTTATTGTGAAGGCAAAAGTTTCTGAATGTTCTCAGAGCCTGCATCTCCGCATGCTGGGGGTGGCTGATCTACAAGCTCACAACGTGTCCGGACGCGACGCGTTGTGAGCTTGTATATCAGCTATTTTCAGCACGGAACACATTGTACGGCGAAGAATAAATCAGGCATCACTGCGATTCATTCACTGTGGAAGAGAGATGTCTTTTGTTGGCCGTTCGTGGCGATATTATGGACACGTACCTTCTCGACGCGATAATAACCAACTAAGCTATTGGAAGCTATTTTTCGTGGCACATTATGTTTAATCAAACAACAAGTTCCCTCAGTGTTTGTTAGGAGTTGGGACAGTGTCTGCTGCTGTCTGTCAGCGTGCATGATCATCATGCAGTACCTACATGCGCGCTACAGTGACAGCTGAGAAAGATTAGTTAATTTGTGTCCGATAGGGACTTATTGGTGGGTTTTCAGCTAAATATTAAGGCCTGTTTAGGGTGTGTTTTAGTGCCGGGGATTTCGCCTGGAAGACTCTATTGAAACACTCACTCTTGAACGAAAGTTGAACGTGAAAAAGTGACGTTCACACACGCCAGAAATGAATGCGGTCACAATGACGTTCATCAAATAGAAATACAGTACGTTCAGTTCACGTTCACCCTAAATATGAACGAGTTCGTGAACGATCGTTCTTTGAACGCGTTCGGGTACAACACTGGGGTTCAGTGTCTCATTGGAGGCAGTGTGGGGTTCAGTGTCTCATTGGAGACAGTGTGGGGTTCAGTGTCTCATTGGAGGCAGGGTGGGGTTCAGTGTCTCATTGGAGGCAGTGTGGGGTTCAGTGTCTCATTGGAGGCAGTGTGGGGTTCAGTGTCTCATTGGAGGCAGTGTGGGGTTCAGTGTCTCATTGGAGGCAGTGTGGGGTTCAGTGTCTCATTGGAGGCAGTGTGGGGTTCAGTGTCTCATTGGAGGCAGTGTGGGGTTCAGTGTCTCATTGGAGGCAGTGTGGGGTTCAGTGTCTCATTGGAGGCAGTGTGGGGTTCAGTGTCTCATTGGAGGCAGTGTGGGGTTCAGTGTCTCATTGGAGGCAGTGTGGGGTTCAGTGTCTCATTGGAGGCAGTGTGGGGTTCAGTGTCTCATTGGAGGCAGTGTGGGGTTCAGTGTCTCATTGGAGACAGTGTGGGGTTCAGTGTCTCATTGGAGGCAGTGTGGGGTTCAGTGTCTCATTGGAGGCAGTGTGGGGTTCAGTGTCTCATTGGAGGCAGTGTGGGGTTCAGTGTCTCATTGGAGGCAGTGTGGGGTTCAGTGTCTCATTGGAGGCAGTGTGGGGTTCAGTGTCTCATTGGAGGCAGTGTGGGGTTCAGTGTCTCATTGGAGGCAGTGTGGGGTTCAGTGTCTCATTGGAGACAGTGTGGGGTTCAGTGTCTCATTGGAGGCAGTGTGGGGTTCAGTGTCTCATTGGAGACAGTGTGGGGTTCAGTGTCTCATTGGAGGCAGTGTGGGGTTCAGTGTCTCATTGGAGGCAGTGTGGGGTTCAGTGTCTCATTGGAGGCAGTGTGGGGTTCAGTGTCTCATTGGAGACAGTGTGGGGTTCAGTGTCTTGCCCAGCCCACACTTAGACAGCCATGGATATATCCGTACCCCCCGCAACGCCTCCGTCACCCCCAGCACCAGGGTCAGATGTCACCCCCAGCAAAGGGGGATTAACGGGCAATTATGGGCACTATATTTGCCCGTAAACCTCAAGTTTAGCTGCATGTACAGTAATATACAGTAATATACAGTAATACACAGTAATATACGGTAATATACAGTAATATACGAGGGTGATGGTACATTTCGGGAGTTTACCGGACTTTGTTGGTCAATTTACCGGGTGTTTCCTGGAATATACTCAACCGTATTCCTTACTTTCTGTGCAGTGGTGAGCTAATAATAACAATAATAATAATAATACTAATAATAATAATAATAATAATAATAATAATAACAACTCACCCTGCATCAGATGCATTTCCACAGAGCAGAGGAGCTCCACCATGATGGTAATAGTTGTCTGTCAGAAAGATATTTATATTGATGATGAATTAATACTAATGATATTAATACTGACACCGTGATGGTAATAGTTGTCTGTCAGAAAGATACAACATTTACAATTCAGGTATTTCTCAGACACAGAGCGACTTAGCGAGGACAAAAAATATGGTAATACATCAAATGCATAAACAACAGTCATCAAGAATCAGTGGAATATCTATATAATTAAACTATGAAGTGCTATGTCTATATTGAATGCTATCTAAGTTACATAAGTTGTATGGTCGTCAAGGCTAGGGGAGGGGCTACGGGCTAAGATGGAGTCTGAAGAGGTGGGTTTTCAGACTACGGTGGAAGATTGGGAGTGAGTCCGTAGTTCTGACTGTAATGGGAAGTTCATTCCCTAGTTTAGATTGGGAGTGAGTCCGTAGTTCTGACTGTAATGGGAAGTTCATTCCCTAGTTTAGATTGGGAGTGAGTCCGTAGTTCTGACTGTAATGGGAAGTTCATTCCATAGTTTAGATTGGGAGTGAGTCCGTAGTTCTGACTGCAATGGGAAGTTCATTCCATAGTTTAGATTGGGAGTGAGTCCGTAGTTCTGACTGTAATGGGAAGTTCATTCCATAGTTTAGATTGGGAGTGAGTCCGTAGTTCTGACTGCAATGGGAAGTTCATTCCATAGTTTAGATTGGAAGTGAGTCTGTAGTTCTGACTGCAATGGGAAGTTCATTCCATAGTTTAGATTGGAAGTGAGTCTGTAGTTCTGACTGCAGAGCACAGGATACACAGGATATGAATGTCTGAGGAGAGCCAATGGAGGGAGCGGAGAATGGGGAGGGGGCAGCGACCGGGAGCCAATGGAGGGAGCGTTATTATATAATAATAATAATAATAATAACAATAATAATAATAATAATAATACTTACCAGGGTCGTTGATGTATGCGTGAAAGTCTAGCGTGTCGTTTCCATCTTCTGTTACGTTGCTAAGGAACGTGTCACTTCCTGTTAGGTTGCTGAGGAAGGTGTCACTTCCTGTGACGTTGCCATATAAGGTGTGGTTTCCTGGGAGGGGCCAGAGGACACATTTCTGCCGCAGGTTTCCCATGAAGAGCTGTAGACCAATCAGAGCGAAGACAGCCAGGCAGAAGATGGTCAGGATCATGACGTCAGCGAGCTTCTTCACTGATTGGATGAGAGCCGCGACGATGGTCTTCAACCCTGAAACGATAGGATGAAATACATCACATGACCATTATTACTCTTCACCGATTGGATGAGAGCCCCGATGATGGGCTTCAACCCTGAAACTATTGGATGAAACAGATCACTTGACCAATAATAGGTAAAGTAACGGCAGAGCCATAGAGTTATACAGACAACTCCGTTCACTTCTTGGGGCTTCAGTCCAATGGAGGCTCTCCTACATAGACTTCTATTGGCTTCAGTCCAATGGAGGTTCTCCTACATAGACTTCTATTGGCTTCAGTCCAATGGAGGTTCTCCTACATAGACTTCTATTGGCTTCAGTCCAATGGAGGCTCTTATACATAATAATAATAATAATAATAAAACTTTATTTGTATAGCACCTTTCATGACATGAAATGCAGCTCAAAGTGCTTTACAGAACAATGGAGAATAAAAGAAAAGCAAGGCAACAACATTAAAAAACAAGCAGTAATGCAGTACAGTGAGGACATGAAAAATAAAAAATACAAGATCAATTAAAGGCAATGTTGTAGAAGTGGGTCTTGAGCTGAGCTTTAAAAATGTCTACAGAGGCTGCCTGACGAAGGTACAGTGGGAGCTTGTTCCATGCCGACGGCCCGTAGAAGCAAAAAGCTGCTTCCCCCGTATTTTTTAGTTGCCATTTTTTTGGGCAAAGCGAGCAGGCCGGCGTTGGAAGACCTTAGGGGGCGGTTTGGGACATATTTAGGCAGGCAGTCATGTAGGTAGGAAGGTGCGAGACCATTGAGAGCTTTATAGACAAGTAAAATAATTTTAAAATCAATCCTAAAAACAACCGGAAGCCAGTGCAGTGATGCCAAAACTGGAGTAATATGTTCTCTCATCTTAGTTCTAGTTAAAACTCTGGCTGATGCATTTTGGACAAGTTGTAATCTGTCTGTCTGTTATACATAGACTTCTATTGGCTTCAGTCCAATGGAGGCTCTCCTACATAGACTTGTATTGGCGAAGAGTGACACCGGAAGTTTACGGAATGCATTGGAGTCTATGGACTAACACGAGTACATGAACAACGTGACCAGGCTGTTTTTCTGCCCCCTCAATGTCTGTAACTCTGTCTAACTCTGTGGCTCTGGTCTGACCCCCTCAATGTGGTAACACAGAGTGCCATGCTACAAGCTTTAATGTAGGTCTGCTATTTTTGTTGTTTTTGAATGTTTTTGAATGTTTTTAACTCAAATCTTTTCTTCTTTTCAGATGAGGGTCGGTGGCCAATTAGATAAAATGTTTGGGGTCCTTGACATGAAATATTGAGCACCACTGATACAGAAACATGAGGTTTTTCAGAAAACTGTCAGGATTTAGAAGACATGTTTTTAAATTTCCATGTCAGGCCTAAATGGGTTAAACTCTCTAGTTGACTAGGTAAAGGTCATAAGGTCAGAGGTCAAAGGTTACCAGCGATCACTGTGACTAGGTAAAGGTCACAAGCTCTGAGGTCAAAGGTTACCAGGTATAACGGTGACTAGGTAAAGGTCATAAGGTCAGAGGTCAAAGGTTAGCAGGGGTCACGGTGACTAGGTAAAGGTCATAATGTCAGAGGTCAAAGGTTACCAGGGATCACGGTGACGATGTAAAAGTCATAAGGTCAGAGGTCAAAGATTACCAGGTATAACGGTGACTAGGTAAAGGTCACAATGTCAGAGGTCAAAGGTTACCAGGGATCACGGTGACTAGGTAAAGGTCATAAGGTCAAAGGTTACCAGGGATCACGGTGATTGTCTTCAGTGCTCGTAGAACTCTGAACGTCCTCAACGCTGATACATTCCCGAGGTCAACGAACTCTGTGAGATACCTGAAGAGACAGACAGACAGAGTTTTCGTCGACTAAAACTAGACTAAAACTATCAAGGATAGAAATGACAAAATGTGACTAAGACTAATTTGGTCCAAATGACTAAGAGTGACTAAATCCAATAAGCATTTCGTCCAAAAGACTAAGACTGACTAAATCTAAAAAATGCCTGGTTCCATGGGGGTGTGTGTGTGTGTGTGTGTGTGTAAACATTTAACTCAATCGGTGCCGGAAGTTCTTCAAAATAGGAGCTCTGGGCTTTTACTCTGAAACCCACGACCCGGAAACAATCTATACGATTTATACGATATATGATCCAAAAAACGTTCATAACTTCATATTTTGCGGGAGAGACGGATGAGGAGCAGAAATGAAGCACCAGTGTGTGTGTGTGTGTGTGTGTGTAAACATTTAAAGGAACAGTACGCCATAGAGATGACCATGAAGTCCAGCCAGTTCCAGGGGTGTGTGTGTGTGTGTGTGTGTGTAAACATTTAAAGGAACAGTACGCCATAGAGATGACCATGAAGTCCAGCCAGTTCCAGGGGTCTCTTAGGAAGGTGTGACCTCCTCGACAGAATCCTCTGGAGACCAGTTTTAACAACGCTTCTACTGTATAGATACCTGTAAACACATACCTGTAGCGCACGCACGCACAAACAAATACAACACCGTACACAAAGTATAAATATAAATATAATATACACAAATATATAAAACTACATTTATACTAATAATATATACTACTAACAGACTGGGTGAACACACACCTACACTATGTCCCGATTTTAGCATTTTTTCACGTCAATTCCACAAAATATAGTCGGTCACTATACAATATTACTACTACTACTACTACTACTACTACTACTACTACTACTAATAATAATAATAATAATAATAATAATAATAATAATAATAATAATAATAATAATAATAATAATAATAAATATAATAACTCACTCTACAGTCTTGTTCCAGGGCGGGGGGTCACTCAAGGTCATGAAGACACAGTTGGTCATGATGGTGATCATGATGAACATGCTGAACAATGTACTGAAAGGGTTAAAGATTACACACTAATAACAGATATATATATATATATCATATACCGTATATTACCAAATAGTAGCCCGGGCTGTTAATATGCAAAATCGATTTGGACCCCGGGCGTTTATAAGGACCTAGGCCGTTATTTGCCATAGGCTGTTATTTTTTTTTGCACCGGCCTGCACAAGGCCATTATTTGGTTTCAGTATAAACATACAGTAACATGTAGTGCAAATATTGTCCGTAATTACCGTAATATTAATTAAAAAAAACAAAGCTACAGTACATACAGTAAAGCGTTTACAAGTATACTGTACAAAACAACATATAATAATACAGGGTTCCTACCGCCATGAAATTCAGTGAATTATTTTTCATTTTAAAATACAGGCCTGAAGAAGGTCAGTAGACCGAAAGCTTGCTAAACAAGTAAGACGCGCAAACGCGGGAAGCGAACGCAGCTCGTAAATTGCAATAACAACAATTAGAATAAATTACATACTTTCTTTTCTTTTTAGTTAGTAATTTTTTTAAGTTTTCTACTGTGTGTGTGTGTGTGTGTGGTTGTTTGTGTGTGTGTGTGTGTGTGTGTGTGTGTGTGTGTGTGTGTGTGTGTGTGTGTGTGTGTGTGTGTGTGTGTGTGAGGGTGTGTGTGTGTGTGTGTGTGTGTGTGTGTGTGTGTGTGTGTGTGTGTGTGTGTGTGTGTGTGTGCTACAGCTGCACCCTCTGGTGGCGGGCGGGTGATGTCACAGCGGGACAGACAGACAGACACACAGACACACAGACATGATCTGCAGGGTCTCATAGTTAGTGCTCATTGCGTTCGCAATAAATACATTGATTGTGCAGCAGATCTGAGTGTGTGGAGCTTCCCTTTATTTTTTCTCAAAATACAGGCCTAGAAAAGCTAATTTGGAATTAAAATGTTTGGATATCATTTCATAAATAACAACCTAACAACATAGTGTTAGTTACTTTTTTACATCTGTTCTTTTTTCCATGTTGTCTTGCTTGGGGGGATTGATAGCATATAATATCCTCATTAATGCATAGGCCTGGAAATGTTGTAGAATATGAATTGTTAAAAAACATATTGTGGGAACTAAACTTGTGGGACTGTAGCAATCTCAATGCTACCAATACTCATCATCCTCCTCCAATTTAGTGCAACAATATTGTACTTACAAGCTCACCTACAAGCTCACAACGCGCCGAGGTTCGACGCATTGTGAGCTTGTAGATCTGCTATTTCTTTGCACACCGGCCACGGCTTTTTGCACCGGTCTGCACCTGGCCATCATTTGGTTACATAGCCTACAGTTCCACACAATAAACATTGCAGGCAATGCATTTTGATTTAATTGTAAGAGGGAGATCAACACACAGCACAGGTGTAACCACTACATGTTCTGATTGAGCATGGGGAAGCAGCGGACAAATATATGATTTCATTATAAACTGTAGGCCTACGTACCGGTAGAGTTTAACCCAATGAAAATGTACACTTCACGGATTATAGGCCATTTGGAATTAGAACAATCGGTTGAAGAATGCCCGAGTAGGGGAGAGCGGGGTCGGTTGATGCGCATTTTACTAATCCCTCCCTACACAGAGATTAATTAATTTCAAGTAACCAAACTTTTTTGTGAACAAGATACACTTGTCCTCTCCCATTACCCCGAGTGTTTTTTAATTTTGGTGAAACGAGTCGGACGCAATCGGCAAGCAAAGTGATCCGCGCTCAGGAGGACGAAAGGATTTCGCAAGGACGAAAGATGAGGAAGTGAGCGCGAGATCACTTTGCTTGCCGATTGCGTCCGACTCGTTTCACCAAAATTAAAAAACACTTGGGGTAATGTGAGAGGACAAGTGTATCTTGTTCACAAAAAAGTTTGGTTACTTGAAATGAATTAGTCTCTGTGCAGGGAGTGAATTAGTAAAATGCGCGCTGACCGCCCTGTCTCTCCCCCAGTCTCCGCTACTTAAAGCGTGCAAAAACACAAAAGGGTCTGTAGCTCGGTCAATCTTAGGCGGAAATGGATTTTTTTTTGTCTGCGAGGCTTTCGGGCGCTGTGGAATCGAATGACGTCACCGGAAATACGCGACGAAAAGGTGTTGCATGGTATCCAGTGAAAGGTGAAACCGTCCTACCTACACAACTGACCCCGCTCTCCCCTACAGTACGATTTAAATATCAACATTTTTGTTGCGCTGAGGACTCGTTGCGCTGAGGTGTTTTATAGTACTATACTTGTGAGGACCTGGCTGGCGCACGCCGCGCACCGAAAAGGGTTCATCTGCAAGCTCACAAAGCGCTGTCATGCAACACTTGGAGCTTGTAGATAGTGATACACGGATTTATTTTATGGATGTGGAGGAGTCAGGACTGGTGTTGCGCTGTTGTGAAATGATCGAGTGGCGTGCGATTTGAGCATGGGCTGTTAATTGGTAATATACGGTATATAGAAGGATATGAGTGGATCAGGATCTAATAATAGATAGATATATAGGTAGTAGATAGAAGGATATAATAGATAGATATATAGTAGATAGAATGATATACTAAGATAGATAGGCCTACTGTATATATCACATAGATAGTAATAAAGGATATGAGTCGATCAGGATCCTGATGGTGGTCTGTCTGACCACACTAATAATAGATAGATATATAGATAGTAGATAGATAGAAGGATAAAATAGATAGATATATCAGATAGAAGGATATGAGTGGATGAGGATCCTGATGGCAATTTGTCTGACCAGACTATCCGGACTCCAGATGTAGCAGGCTGGCTCAGCGTTGAACCTGAAGATCACGTTCCCCTTAGTGATGACGATGAACGTCTACGCACGCATGCACGTGTGTACACACACACACACACACACACACACACACACACACACACACACACACACACACACACGCACACACACAGGACAGACAGATGCACAGATAAACAGGTTTAAGCATTTAAGCACTGACCATTGAGTCTCATTACGTTCATTAGAAGGACAATATCAGCCACCAGAAGCAGATACGTGTGTTTTCAACCAGTCTAACGTTCATTAGAAGGACAATAATATTGCTTCTGGTTACTGATATAATATCAGTAACCAGAAGCAGAGACGTGTGTTTTCAACCAGTCTAACGTGCATTAGAAGGACAATATCAGGCACCAGAAGCAGAGACGTGTTTTCAACCAGTCTAACATGCATTAGAAGGACAATATCAGTCACCAGAGGCAGACGTGTGTTTTCAACCAGTCTAACATGCATTAGAAGGACAATATCAGTCACCAGAAGCAGAGACGTGTGTTTTCAACCAGTCTAAGATTCATTAGAAGGACAATATCAGTCACCAGAAGCAGAGACGTGTGTTTTCAACCAATCTAACATTCATTAGAAGGACAATATCAGTCACCAGAAGCAGAGACGTGTGTTTTCAACCAGTCTAACGTTCATTAGAAGGACAATATCAGGCACCAGAAGCAGAGACGTGTGTTTTCAACTATAACTAATAAATACATCGCATGGATGCACCTGGGATGTATATCCTCAGTGATGTTTCCGTCAACAGGGTTTCGGGTCTCTCAACATCATACCACTCACTCAGGCGACCCAGCCGGGGTTGATCAAATCCCGACTTACGTCCCAGTAGCTACGCTCGATCAGTCCATCAGGGAATGAGCAAGGCCACACAATCCGTTGCTCCAGAACTACTCTGCCGGGACTAACTCAACCAGTCTAACATTCATTAGAAGGACAATATCAGTCACCAGAAGCAGATTATATATATATATATATATATATATATATATATATATATATATTAGGGATGCACCGAAAGGGAAATTATTGGCCGAAACCGAATACCGAATATAGGAAACAGTTGGCCGAAAACCGAATTACCGAATACATCTTTGTTGTAAAGCTACCTGATTATGGCAAAATACATGATTATGGCAAAACCTAACTTAAATAATAAACACTTATGGGTCCATTAAAAAACATCTAATTAATTGGAGGCTTTGTGATTAATTAATCTCAATGAATCACATTTTAATCGCATATCAATAGGCCTATTTGACCTGAGCAGTTTTACTGAGCAGTTTGACCTGAACAGTATTACTATAGCTTTTTTTTCTACATAAGCATAGGCAATAAAACAAGTAGTAATAATAATAGTGATTTATATAATGCTTATCTGAGTACTTAAAGACAATTGTCAAGAAGAACATGAGAAAACAAATAAAAACAACTTCATTAGAGAAAAACAAAGACTATGGAATAAAATAAATTAAAGTGGAATGAGATAGCAATATTCCAGAGGTGGGTTTGAATTTATAGGTGCATGGTGGCATGTCTCTGAGTTTTGGGAAGTGCATAGTTTTGACAGGTCTGCCTGCTGTGGACAGTGAAACCCTGACCATTAAACACGGGCAGACGCAACGATACAGTCTATCATTCATTGTTAAAGCTCCAAATGATATTCCCATTTGTCTTTGTGTCTGCCCGTGTAAACGCAGCAGCGAGTGTGAGGGGTTGGGGAACGGATGGAAAGTACATAGTGTTATTAAGGAGGACTCCTTCTAACTCCTTCTAACTATATGGAAGTTAAACTAGCTCCCATGCTATAGCTACTAGCTAGTAGTTTCCCTCGTCAGACAGAACACCACCACAGATCGGGTGGAAGCTGCTGATATCACTGCTTGTGCCCGTGGATGGGAAATAAGATTTAAAAGGCTATGGAAGCGTGGATGAAAGCACAGATGTGTGCAATAAAGTTGTGTCGGATCTGCCTGTGCATCCCGTCTGCTGCTCGTGTGTTGTGACTGTCGCTGGCTGCTGATGCATAGAGCGTCATAAGCATGCACCCTTCCTGCGCTGGAAGTAGCAGATCTACAAGTTATCTACCCGTCACAATGCACAGCGCTTTGGGCTTATACATCTGTGTTTTTCCCGCAGTGTAGTTGAATTATATCGATTCACAACTTTAGGACCACTACTATTCTGTGATATCTTTTCGGCCTATTTGAGCCGAAACCGAATAGGCCGAAAATATATTTTTAGCCAATTTTCAGTGCATCCCTAATATATAAAATGCTATCTAAGTTACATGATTGGTTAGAAGTGCGTTTGGTGACAGACCGGCTGTGATTGGTAGAAGGGGTCAAGCTCCTCCAATGGGACGTTGATGAGCTCAGGGGGCGGGTCTCCAAAGATGAAAGGCAGCGGCTTCCCTTGCTCCAGGTCACTGATTGGCTTAGGAAGATCCTCCTCCGCAATCTGCCAACCAATGACAAAGCTACGTTACATCATGTCAATCTGTTTTAGCACACGATTGGCTCATATCAATCTGTCCATGAAAGACTACGTTCTAAATGTTCCCGTCTCCCCCAATGAGTGCAACGCAGCCCTGACCTCTAGGGGTGCTGTTGCACAGTTACAATGGAGGACAGATACCGAGACAGAGTGGATCAATACACTTACAGATCTACGGGTTTTAAACGCTGGACGCAGACCGACCTGCAGGTGGGTAAACACTGTGCTGTTCAGAGTAGCTACGGAGGCAGGGTCAGGGTTAGGGTCAGGGTTAGGGTATCCTAACCCTAACAGGGTCAGGGTCAGGGTTAGGGTACCCTAACCCTGACCTCCATTAGATTGAAAATGTCAGAATGGATAAATACATCTACAGGAGTCTGGCCTACGAGGCTAGCTAAAATCTACAATTTACAATTTAGGCATTTATCAGACGCTCTTAATCCAGGGTGACTTACATTAAAGGACAACTTTAGTTTTTTTCAACCAAGGTTCATGTTTTAGGTTGTTATTAGAGAAAGTAAAAGATGATGGTTAAAAAAAAAATATTTGCTGCTTTCTTTCGTTTTAGCGATTTTAACTATTTTTTACAGGGGGGCGGGGGCATTCGAACATGGGGCTAAATATGTATTTTCTTTTACACCATTTTATAGCGATTTTATTTATTTATTATTGACTTTAGACCTCAGGAAATTACATCTGGCCACACAAGATCACAGGATCTACTGAATGTGAAGGGTGTGACATTGTTTGTGATATGGACCCTCCTGGGACTGAAATAAAGATTGATTGATTGATTGATTGATTGATTGATTGATTGACATGTTGAGCCATACAACACAGTATGGCAGCCCCCTATAGTACATAGATCTACATTCAGTAGATCCTGTGTGACAGACAGACAGACAGACAGACAGACAGACAGACAGACAGACAGACAGACAGACAGACAGACAGACAGACAGACAGACAGACAGACAGACAGACAGACACCTCTATTCCTTTCGCTTTCTTCCTGTCTCTCTCTCTCTCTTCCTCTTCGTGACGTTTCTGTATTTTTTCCAGAGAAGAAGAATTAAACGGTCTGAAGACCTCCGTTCCAGCAGGGGGCAGCAGGAAGTCCATCCTGACATCCTGCTCTGGCCTCCGTTACCTAGCAACACATAAACAAACCGCCGTTACCATAGCAACCATATAAACACTGTTTAGCTAAGATCAGTTAAATAATAAACCCCTATGTATTATTAATCTGAGATCAGTTAAATATATAAACCCTATGTATTATTAATCTGAGATCAGTTAAATATATAAACCCTATGTATTATTAATATAAGATCAGTTAGATATATAAACCCTAGTATTATTAATCTAAGCATGGGTTAAATGGCTTTGAGGATCTGCTGAAGTCATCTGTAAGATGAAACATTTAACAGCTTGATTTAAAATTAAACCAAATTAGACTGTCTGTCTGTCTGTCTGGGCTCAGGCACATCTTCGTGCACAGCCGCGTCAGAAGAACCTGACGACCGACGTCAACCCCCGGCTTTTTAGACAGCTGGTGGATGGAAAAGAAGCTCCACCTCCGCGGCTGACTGACGCGGAGGAGAGCGTTTCCGGGAATCTGTCCGTCGCGTCAGTCAGCCGCGGAGGTGGAGCTTCTTTTCCATCCACCAGCTGTCTAAAAAGCCGGGGTTGACGTCGGGCGTCAGGTTCTTCTGACGCGGCTGTGCGCGAAGGTGTGCCTGCGGGGTCTGTCTGTCTGTCTGTCTTTCTCTCGCTATCTCTCTCTCTCTCAATCACTGTCTCTCTCACAACTTCTCACACATTCACACAGCATAACATTCACTCTCCCTCTATCTCTCTCTCTCACACACACACACACACACAGCACCTGACTCCTTGGTATGTTTAAAGTGCGTTGCAGAGGCGACCCCGCCCCCTGGTTGCCATGGCAGCAGCAGCTGTCGCCGACTGTCAGTTTGATCTCCGGTGTCAAGTTCACACACACACACACGCACGCACGCACGCACGCACACACACGCACGCACACACACACACACACACACACACACACACACACACACACACACACACACACACACACACACACACACACACACACACACACACACGTGCACACATGCACACGCACGCACACACACACACGCACGCACGCACGCACGCACGCATGCACGCACCACACGCTTTAAAAGGTTTTAGGGACGTTGCAGTGACTTACAGTTCTTACTACAGTTCAACCACCTTATCTTAACCTTAACACTTAACTTAACCTGATCCGACCTTAACCCATTTAGACCTGAGCTTGATTCTACAATCGTAGTTTTCTGAAACCCTATGTTTCTGTATCAGTGATTCTCACAGGGTTAAAACCCTGTTTCTATATCAGTGGTTCTCACATAGGGTTAAAACCCTATGTTTCTATATCAGTGGTTCTCACAGGGTTAAAACCCTATGTTTCTATATCAGTGGTTCTCACAGGGTTAAAACCCTATGTTTCTATATCAGTGGTTCTCACAGGGTTAAAACCCTATGTTTCTATATCAGTGGTTCTCACAGGGTTAAAACCCCATGTTTCTATATCAGTGGTTCTCACAGGGTTAAAACCCTATGTTTCTATATCAGTGGTTCTCACAGGGTTAAAACCCTATGTTTCTATATCAGTGGTTCTCACAGGGTTAAAACCCTATGTTTCTATATCAGTGGTTCTCACAGGGTTAAAACCCTATGTTTCTATATCAGTGGTTCTCACAGGGTTAAAACCCTATGTTTCTATATCAGTGGTTCTCACAGGGTTAAAACCCTATCAGGTCGATTATCCAGTTCCAATAATATTACATATCATATTACAGTTTTTAGAGCTGGGGGCGTGTAGAATGTCATATTGCAATTTTGGGCATGTTAAGAAGCGCTTTCGACACCCCGTGGATTGCGCAAAACGGCCTTGAATTAGTCATGGGAGTGTTTAAGGAGTGTTTGAGACGTACCCAATCAACATGTCCGTACTATTCTCTTTACCAGTCAGCTGATGTCACATACGGAATGCGCACTTTGGGGATCGTGGTATTACATTTCTTCATGCTGGCACCATAGAAGACATGACATGACTTTGTCACATTTGGGTTAATTATTACTATTGCACTGCATGCTGTCACCTTTATGCCTCAAAATAATTTGTTTCTATTGAAAAACACCAGTAAAATAACGTTTATTATATTTTATTTCATTCAAGTCACGATGAAGGAATGAGTTGAATATTGCTGTGCCTGTGGCCCCGATGGTATATGGTCTTCGCTCGTAGCATTTTATTGAAGAAGACTTGAATTGGGTGTGATACAGCGTATGAAAGCAAACTTCCCAAGGATTATGGAGATGTTTTTTTTTTTTTAAAGGTTTAGAAATGAAAGAATTATGGCCGTTTCTAATCTCAACATTTTACAAAAAAAAGACGCAAAAAGAGCGCTGTTGCCGTGTCTCATAGAAACAAGTAAATAGCTCTATAAAAATAATCCCAAAAGAAGCGCATATAACAGGGGTCTGTATATTTTAAATGAAGTGCCATGTTTTTATTTTCTAGATAGTGAGTCTGCCATATCCAGATTAATTTTAATGACACCACATTAAAATAAAAAAACATATTTTGATTGTCAAATATAAAGTTCTTCCTTATTTTTAAATATGTTCTTGCACATTGTTATAATGATCAGTATATATCCCCCTGCAGTCAGAGTACATGAATGTGATGCATTGTGAGCTGGTAGATCTGCTATTTTCAAAAGTATTCTTGGAAAATTTTAATTTAATTTTTGGATTAGCCGTCCTTAGTTGGGCAAATGCATTCATCTGGGGATCCTTGAAATGGGAATGTGCTGTGTGAGGATCACTGGTTTAAACAACATTAGGAGAAAAGCCCAAATAACCACTTTAGAAACAAGAAAAGCAACCACAACTAGTACTACCAATATTTATACAAGCAACTTTACAGAAAAAGAAGCCGCTTATAATAAACAGACATGGCAACACTCCAGCAGAGTTCAGAGACGCTCAAGTGTAAAATCAAACAGTGCGTTTTGCATTTATGAGGTGGTCAGACCCACGTCTAATCGTTATGTGCTGAGTGTTTTTAGGTCAAGGGGCTTAATAGCAAATTGCGCAAAGCGAAAATAATTAACATATGGACACTCCCACAATGCTAAAATATTCAGGAACGCCGTATGACATATGTGTGTGCGTTCAACACGGGCCGATATGCCTTTCATAATACGATTGTGCGCAGAGCGAGGGCAATTTATGTATTACCCCATTGTAAAACGGACCTTCAAAATCCAGCCCTATGTTTCTATATCAGTGGTTCTCACAGGGTTAAACCCTATGTTTCTATATCAGTGGTTCTCACAGGGTTAAACCTCATGTTTCTGTATCAGTGGTTCTCACAGGGTTAAACCCTATGTTTCTGTATCAGTGGTTCTCACAGGGTTAAACCCTATGTTTCTGTATCAGTGGTTCTCACAGGGTTAAACTCTATGGTCCTCATTCAAAACGGCGTTTACGCTCATAACGTTACGTAACGTGAGCTTAACGTGAGCAGACAGGCATTTACGTGGATTCCCACATTAATTCGGAATTAATGGATATCTCCGTGAACTTGACGGTGACATTGGTTGGTCGGAAACTCCGCAAATTGCTCCACCACCTCTCACTATGGCGTAGAAGGCATACGCTTGCGTATATTTATTCAGAAGGCTTTAGTCTTCATGCTGAATCAATAAATAGTTCCCAAATGTATGCACTTGTATGCCTATTGCCTAAATGCATGCATTCTAGAGGCAATAGCCATAGAGTCCCATACAGAAACTGCCCCCGCAAGACACCTTTTTATTAATTTATTAGGATATTTCTATCATGCGCGATTGGGGCTGCTCACTCGGCAGCCTTCTACTCGAAGTGCAACGCGTTGTGAGCTTGTAGATCGGCTCTCGCGCGGACTCGCGCTGCATGTTATGTTAAAAAACAAACTCACAGTTATAATAAGAACATACACCTATCTGCATTCTCCCGACGACTACATGCCAGTCTGACAGACAGACAGCAGTCACTAGGGCCAATTAGCCACATTAGCCTATACTGAATGAATGGCATCAGCGTGTTTGAAAGTCAGCCAGTCATATCATAGTTTTAAGCCAGCTCACCTCTACTCGCGCTTGTTCACAAACATGACGGACAGACAGACAGACAAGGCTGTTGATGATGATTATTATTACCACTGCAACTCGCTGATCAGCATATGTTGCCAGAGACTCAGCCAATTAAAGTTTCACGTAGGTCTAAATGCCTTTGCTGCAAGCACCTATATCTGCCTCCATTTGTGTCGTGGTATTAATTTATAATAATGTATATAGATCACATGCGGATGCCACACAGAATAGCCAACTCTTACCTGCAGCTGAGGAAACATACAACAAGTTGGATCGGGTGAAATATAGCCTTTAGTCCAAAAACAAATTAATCCCACAAGAAAAAAAAAGAAAGAAAATATGTCCTGTGTCCATGCATGTCCATATATTTGCTTTCCAAATCCGACAGTGCAGGGCAGGGAATCAATCACCGCAGTAGGCTAATCAATATGCCGTATGTTTCTATATCAGTGGTTCTCACAGGGTTAAACCTCATGTTTTTATATCAGTGGTTCTCACAGGGTTAAACCTCATGTTTCTACATCAGTGGTTCTCACAGGGTTAAACATCATGTTTCTATATCAGTGGTTCTCACAGGGTTAAACCTCATGTTTCTATATCAGTGGTTCTCACAGGGTTAAACCTCATGTTTCTATATCAGTGGTTCTCACAGGGTTAAACCTCATGTTTCTACATCAGTGGTTCTCACAGGGTTAAACCTCATGTTTCTATATCAGTGGTTCTCACAGGGTTAAACCTCATGTTTTTATATCAGTGGTTCTCACAGGGTTAAACCTCATGTTTCTATATCAGTGGTTCTCACAGGGTTAAACCTCATGTTTCTATATCAGTGGTTCTCACAGGGTTAAACCTCATGTTTCTATATGAGTGAGAACTTTCTCAAGCTAAATGAGGATAAGACAGAAGTTCTCATAATCGGTTCTAGTGAGCAGAAATAATCAATAATAAGCAGACTTGGCAACCTGACTGTAGAAAGTAACAGTACAGTAAAGAACCTGGGGGTCATTATTGATTCTGAATTGAATTTTAATTCACACATTAATCATGTTACCAAGATTACCTTTTTTCACCTTAGAAATATTGCATGAATCAGTGCCTATTTGTCTTTGCAAAAACGCTAATCCACGCCTTTGTTTTTTCTCGGCTTGATTACTGCAATGTACTTTTTTCTGGACTGCCTAAGAAAACAACTGACAGATTACAACTTGTCCAAAATGCAGCAGCCAGAGTTTTAACTAGAACTAAGATGAGAGAACATATTACTCCAGTTTTGGCTTCACTGCACTGGCTTCCGGTTGTTTTTAGGATTGATTTTAAAATTATTTTACTTATGTATAAAGCTCTCAATGGTCTCGCACCTTCCTACCTACATGACTGCCTGCCTAAATATGTCCCAAACCGCCCTAAACTAAAAAATGCGGGGAAGCAGCTTTTTGCTTCTATGGGCCGACGGCATGGAACAAGCTCCCACTGTACCTTCGTCAGGCAGCCTCTGTAGACATTTTTAAAGCACAGCTTTGCATTGCTGCTTGTTTTTTTTAATGTCGTTGCCTTGCTTTTCTTTTTTTTCCTCCATTGCCCTGTAAAGCACTTTGAGCTGCATTTCATGTCATGAAAGGTGCTATACAAATAAAGTTTTATTATTATTATTATTATTATTATTATTATTATTATTATTATTATTATTATTATATCAGTGGTTCTCACAGGGTTAAACCCTATGTTTCTGTATCAGTTGTTCTCAAACCATTTCATGTCAAGGACCCCTAGAATTATATGTAATTGGCCCTGAGCCCCATCTGAAAATATAGTATTTTATACTATAAATATGGATGGATAGAGTATTTATAGTATTTTATAAAGTAAGAGTAGTTCCGGAGCAACGGATTGTGTGGCCTTGCTCATTCCCTGATGGACTGATCGAGGGTAGCTACTGGGACGTAAGTCTGGGATTTGATCAACCCCGGTTGGGTCGCCTGAGTGAGGGGATATACGTCCCAGGTGCATCCATGCGATGTATTTTTTTGTTATAGTTATTCTATTCATAGTGACTCATAGGAATAGAGTTCAACAGTCATTGCGATAGCATCAACGCCCGCCAAAATACATTTTAGTCGACTAAATCAACTGTAGATTTAGTCGACTAAAATCTTATGATATTTAGTCGACTAAAACTAGACTAACACTAAAACATTCCAGGTGACTAAAATGTGACTGAAACTAAATGAAAACTATTGAAGAGACTATGACTAAAACGTAATGCGTTGATGCCATTTGAAAATAGCAGATCTACAAGCTCATGTGCATTGCAAGCTTGTAGATGTGCTATTTTCAAAAGCTTTGCAGACATTTAAAAAACCTTTAAATTAAACATTCTGCATAATGAGTACTTTACATTTTGATGCAACACTTTTGTGTACTTACTGAAGTACTTCAGTAAGTACACAAAAGGATCTGTGAAGGAATGATTGAGAATTGGGGTGAACAGAATGGTACATACCACAACCTGGGCTCCTGCAGTCTGAAATCTTTACACTCCAAACATATCTTCACATATCTATCTATCTATCTATCTATCTATCTATCTATCTATCTATCTATCTATCTATCTATCTATCTATCTATCTATCTATCTATCTATCTATCTATCTATCTATCTATCTATCTATCTATCTATCGACTAAGTGTGTTCTCTCTCTCACTATTGAAGCAAGCTCGCTTGGCTACCCAACAGACAGACAGACAGACAGACAGAGAGAGAGAGAGAGAGGGCATGGCCAGTGTGACCATCAGTTAATATGACTGATGGCCTTGCGCACGCACGCACGCGCACGCACACACACACACGCACACGCACACACACACACACACACACACACACACACACACACACACACACACACACACACACACACACACACACACACACACACACACACGCGCGCGCACCCACACCCATCTATCCTGACTCACTCGTGTCTGGAGGGGAGAGAACAGATGGTGGCGTGATGATGAAGCAAACTAGGACCTTTACTGTGCCTAATATATGTAAACGACATCAGCTTGTGACTGCAACTTGTTCTTGTCCCGCAGATGACTCAGCACTGCTGGTCTCGGACAGGAACAAACTGCAGGTTGCAAAAGACCCTCAGCTCTGAACTCGGTAGAATCTGCACCTGGCTCGCTGATAACAAACATGGGAAAAACTGGGAAAAACTGAATCCATTCTCTTTGGATCAAAATAATAGTAATCTCAGCAACAGGGCAGGTGGCTTCTTGGTTAGAGTGGGTGACAATATTATCACACGGAAATATTAAATTACCTACCTGGGTTCCATCCTGGAGGCACCTCTAAGGCCCTTAAAACAAGGCTCTGTTGGACAGTTTAGGCTTGTCAAATATATCATACTAACTATCGGACTTTTACTTCTATAGTCTATTGGAGACCCTCCCTCCCCCGACCACACTCACACCTACAGTCTAGGTCCAGGAGACCCTCCCTCCCCTGACCACACTCAAACCTACAGTCTAGGAGACCCTCCCTTCCCCGACCACACTCACAATTACAGTCTAGGTCCAGGAGACCCTCCCACCCCTGACCGCACTCACACCTATAGTCTAGGTCTAGGAGACCCTCCCTGATAATGCTGGCCTGTTGCCGGAGGGTCCAGGAAGTACAGCAGTACAGGTATGTACCTCCAGGAAGTACAGCAGTACAGGTATGTACCTCCAGGAAGTACAGCAGTACAGGTATGTACCTCCAGGAAGTACACAGGTCCACAAGTACATTGTAGACTTTTTATTTACCTTAAAGTGCAGTGTTTTTATTTACCTTAAAGTGCAGTGTTTTTATTTACCTTAAAGTGCAGTAAACTAGCCTCCAGTCAGACTGACCTGTTGTCTCTACTAGCCTCAGGTCAG
>NC_139708.1:27448870-27453870 GCF_964188405.1 Protomyctophum parallelum | reverse complement strand
GCTCCCCCATATCTTCACAGTCTGATCGAACCCTACAAACCCTCCCGCGCACTCAGATCAGCCAACGCAGGGAATCTGGAAGTACCCTCACTAAAAACGCCGGGACAGCGCTCCACACGTCCCAAACTCTTCTCCCTTCTGGCTCCAAAATTATGGAATGCACTTCCGATTACAGTCAGAACTACAGACTCACTCCCAATCTAAACTATGGAATGAACTTCCCATTGCAGTCAGAACTACAGACTCACTCCCAATCTAAACTATGGAATGAACTTCCCATTACAGTCCTACCTTGACTGCCTACTAGTGCCTAGACATGTCTCTCTCTCACACATACACACGCCGCGCAAGCACACACACACACACACACACACACACACACACACACACACACACACACACACACACACACACACACACACACACACAACAACACACACACACACACACACAGTTTGCTTAATGACCTCTGTTTATTCGTGTTGTGGTCTTGTTGGTGGGAACTTGCACCTCCGGAAGCTTGTTTTGTAAACACACACACACACACACACACACACACACACACACACACACACACACACACACACACACACACACACACACACACACACACACACACACACACACACACAGAAAACAGGTGCAGCCAGCTGTGTTAATCCAGGTGAATGTTAGCTTTGTTGCCAAAACTTTAACCTTTCTGTTTGTTAACTTCTGTAGTACTACTGTACAATAATACTAATACTACTGTACATATACTAATAATACTCAATAATACTACACTGTATACGACTGTACTACAACATGCTAATATTAACCTATTTAGGCCTGATATCAACATTTAAAAAAGTGTCTTCTAAATCAGGACAGTTTTCTGAAATACCTCATGTTTCTGTAACAGTGGTGATCAATATTTCATGTCATGGACCCCGAAAATGATATGTAATTCGCCGCCGACCCCCATCTGAAAATATGTTCTTCCAGGGAGGGACCCCCCCCCCCAGAAGCAAATAATTGAGTTAAAATCGTTGACTCTAACAATATATATTCAAAGATTTGCGCCACATTTTCACGATTTTTCAAAAATAGCAGACCTACAAGCTCATAGCGCGGCACTCGTGAGTCGTAAGTAATATTATTAGTGTAGCACTCCAAATCCCAAGCCTCGTGACATCACTAAGACCTCTGATGTCATAGTAAATATGATCTGTTGTCGCAATTAAGCCCATATATGGAGATCCCTGATGTCATCAATATTGGCCGGCAACTCCACAGCTGACCTCAAACCCTTAGATCTCCATATATGGATATGTGTCTGCACGTGTTGTGACATTCTATATGTTGATCCTTCCTCTTCCATGTCTCCCTTTTGACTGATACCTGTCCATTTAAACTCTAGACGGACCTATTGACTGATACCTGTCCATTTAAACTCTAGACGGGCCTGTTGACTGATACCTGTCCATTTAAACTCCAGACGGGCCTGTTGACTGATACCTGTCCATTTAAACTCTAGACGGGCCTGTTGACTGATACCTGTCCATTTAAACTCTAGACGGGCCTGTTGACTGATACCTGTCCATTTAAACTCTAGACGGACCTGTTGACTGATACCTGTCCATTTAAACTCCAGACGGGCCTGTTGACTGATACCTGTCCATTTAAACTCCAGACGGGCCTGTTGACTGATACCTGTCCATTTAAACTCTAGACGGGCCTGTTGACTGATACCTGTCCATTTAAACTCCAGACGGGCCTCTTGACAGATACCTGTCCATAAAAAACTCTAGACGGGCCTGTTGACAGATACCTGTCCATTTAAACTCTAGACGGGCCTGTTGACTGATACCTGTCCATTTAAACTCTAGACGGGCCTGTTGACTGATACCTGTCCATTTAAACTCTAGACGGGCCTGTTGACTGATACCTGTCCATTTAAACTCCAGACGGGCCTGTTGACTGATACCTGTCCATTTAAACTCCAGACGGGCCTGTTGACTGATACCTGCCCCAAAGTTATTAGTGCAGCCACGCCCGGCAGTTCTCAACAGGCAGTTAAGGCACTCAAGACACTGCCCACCGCTGCCACCCTTAGATCTCCATATATGGAGCTGACCTGTTCTGACATTCCATATGTTGATCTGACCTCATCAAACCCTGTACACTCAAGACACGCTCCATATATGGCCAGTACAGCATTCTTTCCATATGTTGATCTGACCCCCCCCAATGCCAAAGCGCCAGCGCTCGCCCAGCAGTCTGCTGTCACCCAGGAGGATTTATGTCACCCAGGAGGATGTGATGTCACCCAGCAGGATGTGATGTCACCCAGGAGGATGGGTGCACGCGACCTCAGGGCGTCTTACTGGTACTATAATATAGTAAGAACCTGGGGAAGTCTGACATGCGCACGCACACGCGCACACGCACACACACACACACACACACACGCACACGCACACACACACACACACACACACACACACACACACACACACACACACACACACACACACACACACACACACACACACACGTACAGAGTACCACTGAAACCTAAGCCAGCACTGTGTGAGGTGACAGGAACTCTGCATGCGTTACATTCACCAACGTCATTCCATTGATGCTGTGTGAGATCCTGACCTGAACACCATACCTAGTGACCTAGAGATCCATCACATTGACCTATAAAACTACAGTACCCATAATCCCTCAGGTAACCATCACATTGACCTATAAAACTAGAATACCATCACATTGACCTATAAACTGCAATACCATTACATTGACTTATAAAACTACAATACCATCACATTGACCTATATACAACTACAATACAATACCATTACATTGACCTATAAAACTTCAATACCATTACATTGACCTATAAAACTACAGTACCCATAATCCCTCTGGTAAGCATCACATTGACCTATAAAACTACAATACCATCACCTTGACATATAAAAGTACAATACCATCACATTGACCTATAAAACTACAATACCATCACATTGACCTATAAAACTATACCATCACATTGACCTATAAAACTACAATACCATCACCTTGACATATAAAACTACAATACCATCACATTGACCTATACAACTACAATACCATCACATCGACCTATAAAACTACAATACCATTACATTGACCTATACAACTACAGTACCCATAATCCCTCAGGTATTTTGAGTCCTCTGTAGAGCAGTGTTGATTTCCTCGACTAAAACTAAGAGGAAAAATGTCCGTTGACTACCTTTTTCCACTGACGAAAAATAAATGGAAACTAAATGAAAACTAAGCTACGATGACTAAAACTAAGACTAAATATACTGACAATTTCGTCAAACAAATAAAAACTAGACTAAAATGTTAGGAAGGGACTAGTGGACAAGAGATCCAATATAAGTAATTTTACACTTGGCTGCATGATGAAAATAGCCGCGTTGTGAGCTTGAAGATCTGCTATTTTCAGCAAGTGTCCCTGATCTGATCTGTGACCACCTGATCTGAGTGGGGGTCCCCGGGGGGGTGGGGGGGTGTCCCTGGGGGGTCCCCAGGGGGTCTCCGGAACATCCAGATCACCAGGAACGTGCCCACCGATTATACTACGGATTATATCGTCCATTTTACCTGGTCTGATGCATTTAGAGTAGGGTTCTGTTCAGAACCTGGTCTGATGCATTTAGAATAGGGTTCTGTTGAGGACCTGGTCTGATGCATTTAGAATAGGGTTCTGTTCAGAACCTGGTCTGATGCATTTAGAATAGGGTTCTGTTGAGAACCTGGTCTGATGCATTTAGAATAGTGTTCTGTTCAGAACCTGGTCTGATGCATTTAGAATAGGGTTCTGTTCAAAACCTGGTCTGATGCATTTAGAATAGGGTTCTGTTCAGAACCTGGTCTGATGCATTTAGAATAGGGTTCTGTTCAGAACCTGGTCTGATGCATTTAGAATAGGGTTCTGTTGAGAACCTGGTCTGATGCATTTAGAATAGGGTTCTGTTGAGGACCTGGTCTGATGCATTTAGAATAGGGTTCTGTTGAGAACCTGGTCTGATGCATTTAGAATAGGGTTCTGTTGAGGACCTGGTCTGATGCATTTAGAATAGGGTTCTGTTGAGAACCTGGTCTGATGCATTTAGAATAGGGGTGTTTTCTCACTCGCCACAGAAAGGAAATATGAACATAATATCATCCTTTACATAAATGGTGCATTACATTCACCCATTCACACACCTTTACATAAATGGTGCATTACATTCACCCATTCACACAACTTTACAGAGATGGTGCATTACATTCACCCATTCACACACCTTTACAGAGATGGTGCATTACATTCACCCATTCACACACCTTTACAGAGATGGTGCATTACATTCACGCATTCACACACACATTCACACACCACACACCTTTACATAGATGCTAAAGATCTCCACTGCAGGATGATGTCATAATTCAATATAATATATAATATAATTTTTTGAAGGACGGTTAACTTTTTAAATTTTAAATTTATCCCACGATTTTGTAACCCAGTTTTTCTTTTCATCTAATGTAATCCTGGGCGCTACACTTCCTCTGCCAACCTGGGGGGGGCAGCGGACTGACCTCATGCCTCCTTCTATGCATGAGGAGTCCAAGCTGCTTCTTTTCACCTGACAGAGGGGAATTTCCCCGGCCGCACGTGGAAGGGACACGTTATTCCGACCAGTTCCTTTCCCCTCCATCAGGCGCCCTGGCATGTTTTTGTGAGGGTATCTACCCTAGGGGACACGGGGAGAACATGCAAACTCCACACAGAAAGGCCCTATCGCCAACCCCCGCCTCGGGTATGGGCACTGATGACGCAGAGGAGGGAACACGCCGCCAGTGCCCACAGCGTCCCCATCGGGAATCGAACCCAGGACCTTCTAGCTGTGAGGCGACAGCACTACCAACTGTGCCACCGTGCCCCCGACGGTTAAGGACGGTTAACTTTTAAT
>NC_139708.1:27376370-27446370 GCF_964188405.1 Protomyctophum parallelum | reverse complement strand
TGTGTGTGTGTGTGTGTACAGAGTGTGCACGGTGCTTCCAGAGAGTGGACCAGTCTTCAGGGCGATGTGAGGACGAGCTGGGCGAGGTGGAGATAGACGATTGTTGTCAGAACAATAACTATGGTTACCATGACGACGCTGGAGTCTGTCACTACTGTGGGTCAGTAACATAGACTGTAAAAAAATATGGACAAAGCGTTCCCCGGGTCTAACATGGACGTAAAATGAAGCCTGTTATTCCTGCACTGTAAGTCGCCATCTTTCTAGATCCGTTTGGGCCCAGCTGGCCATTGGCTGGCTCCGTTTTGGCCCAGCTGGCCATTGGCTGGCCCAGACACGAGGCGGGACTTCCCCTCTTCTTCTCCGTTGGTTTTTATTTTGACTCGAGTGGGAGGGGAATCCCGATCATAGACTGTAACGGTAGCCACGCCCCTCAGAACATGCGCGACTTTATGGTCATTTTTATTTTATTATAAATGAGACTAGTGACTGGAAGCAGAAAGTATTCATGACCATGTTTATTAAGGTAATACAGTCTAGGTGAAGTTGGGCCCAAATACATGGACTTCTATGGGGCTATGGGTTTTTCTGGGTCCAATGACAGCGCCACAACAGGCCATTATATGAACTTTCAGGAGTTTCAGGCTTCACAAAATATCTGTCTGACTGCCTGGTCAGTACGCACGCACGCATTGCACGCTTGTTTCTTTGTGTTGCCCCATATAGCAGGTTTTGTTTTGTATTCATTGTGTGTCTATTGTATTTAACCTTATTATTTTACCGTGAATAAACATCAGTTTACTTGCCAGCCTTGTTGCATCCTTTAATAACCCCTAGACATGTAAGCAGTAGTTTAGGAGAATGGGTTTATCAGTAGTTTAGGGATAAGGGGTTTAGCAGTAGTTTATAGAGAAGGGGTTTAGCAGTAGTTTATAGAGAAGGGGTTTAGCAGTAGTTTATAGAGGTGTTTAGCAGTAGTTTATAGAGAAGGGGTTTAGCAGTAGTTTATAGAGAAGGGGTTTAGCAGTAGTTTAGGGAGAAGAGGTTTAGTAGTAGTTTAGGGATAAGGGGTTTAGCAGTAGTTTAGGGATAAGGGGTTTAGCAGTAGTTTATGGAGAAGAGGTTTAGCAGTAGTTTATGGAGAAGGGGTTTAGCAGTAGTTTAGGGAGAAGGGGTTTAGCAGTAGTTTAGGGATAAGGGGTTTAGCAGTAGTTTATGGAGAAGGGGTTTAGCAGTAGTTTATGGAGAAGGGGTTTAGCAGTAGTTTAGGGAGAAGGGGTTTAGCAGTAGTTTAGGGATAAGGGATTTAGCAGTAGTTTAGGGATAAGGGGTTTAACGGTGAAGTGTTTGACTGTGCTCTGTTGCTGTTTGCGTTTGTGTGCGTGCTTACATTTGTGTTTGTGTGCGTGCGTGTGTGTTTACATTTGTGTGTGCGTGCAGTCCTCTGGTCATATCAGAGTGGTCCACATGGGGTCAGTGTTCCGTGCTGTGTGGCGACGGAGGGAGAAGCAGAACCAGGAAGTGTTTCGGAGTCCCGGAACCGACCCGCAGCGACCCCAAATCACCCTGTCACATCCTGAACAGCTTCCAGACTGAACCGTGTGCTGCTGACACCTGCTGTTCAGGTACAGTAACTACACCCTGTACTGTCTCATTGGAGGGCTGCGGGCAGTTCAGAAACCAGTCTGTCTCATAGGAGGGCTGTGGGCAGTTCAGAAACCAGTCTGTCTCATAGGAGGGCTGCGGGCAGTTCAGAAACCAGTATGTGTCTCATAGGAGGGCTGTGGGCAGTTCAGAAACCAGTCTGTCTCATAGGAGGGCTGTGGGCAGTTCAGAAACCAGTCTGTCTCATAGGAGGGCTGTGGGCGGTTCAGAAACCAGTCTGCATCTCATAGGAGGGCTGTGGGCAGTTCAGAAACCAGTATGTGTCTCATAGGAGGGCTGTGGGCAGTTCAGAAACCAGTCTTTGTCTCATAGGAGGGCTGCGGGCAGTTCAGAAACCAGTCTGTCTCATAGGAGGGCTGTGGGCGGTTCAGAAACCAGTCTGCATCTCATAGGAGGGCTGTGGGCAGTTCAGAAACCAGTATGTGTCTCATAGGAGGGCTGTGGGCAGTTCAGAAACCAGTCTGTGTCTCATAGGAGGGCTGTGGGCGGTTTAGAAACCAGTCTGCGTCTCATAGGAGGGCTGTGGGCCGTTCAGAAACCAGTATGTGTCTCATAGGAGGGCTGTGGGCAGTTCAGAAACCAGTCTGCGTTTCATAGGAGGGCTGTGGGCAGTTCAGAAACCAGTCTGTCTCTCATAGGAGGGCTGTGGGCAGTTCAGAAACTGTCCTCCAGTGACATCATCGATGGGGAATACAAGCTAATAGAAACTGCAGGCTTTCTAGTTCTGAAAAGTTGCAATGGGAAAATGGAAGCCATCGTTCTCACGATAATGAAAATCTAAACATTTTTGTAAAAGAATCATGTTTAAAAAATAATCTGCCTAATGATGATGTCACTGGAGGACGGTTTCTAAACTTCTCACAGCCCTCCTATGAGACACAGACTTGAGTAGAAAGAAATCGTGCCCTTTTATCATGATTATTAGTGAGGACCTATTATATGAAGATAGGTTGAAAAGTGGTGAAGTGGTCCTTTAACTTGCTCCGTCTAAAGCACACATGCTTTAATCACACAATGATAACAGGTCAATCTGAAACTGTGATTCACCTGGTCAGTGGAAGGACAGTTTACACTACAGTGAGACTGGACGGTGATTATCAGGGAGGTGTCTCTGTATCGTTATATTATCAGGGAGGTGTCTCTGTATCGTTATATTATCAGAGAGGTGTCTCTGTATCGTTATATTGTCAGGGAGGTTTCTCTGTATCGTTATATTATCAGGGAGGTGTCTCTGTATCGTTATATTGTCAGGGAGGTGTCTCTGTATCGTTATATTATCAGGGAGGTGTCTCTGTATCGTTATATTGTCAGGGAGGTGTCTCTGTATCGTTTACGACAGTCAGTCAGTCATATGATAGTCTGTTTCTAGTGAAAATGTAGCCTCGATACCCAGGCTTTCATTTCGTATGCGCGAAAGATGAAAGCCTGGAAAAAGCCGTGGGCTGAACCAGTCTAAAAGTGGGAGTCAACCCTTCCGGGTGGGCGTCGCTCTAAATGATGTGACGTAGCGCTGCACTAGGGGGGAGAGGAGGGGCCGGGGGTGACGGACAGATCGATGAGATCCAATCAGGGTGCGCGCATTTCTGAGGCGCGACCCGCCCCTCTAGACCAGAAATGTCTCTGCTTAGGTCAGGCTAGTGAAAATGTAACTAATTCAGTATCAGTAACAATAGCGTTTTCTCTCAGTCAGTTGATTCTTCATATCCGAGTGAAACGGCCGGGATGATTTTCAAACCCAGTTCTTATATGAGGCGATCTAAGATCCCCCTATGGGGATTATACGTTGTAATACAAATAGTATACAATATGTACTTATATTAGTATACAATAGTATACAATATATAAAAGTATATACAAAAGTATACAATATATAATTATATTAGTATTGTATACTTAAATACACAGTTCTTACTTTATAATTGTATTGTGTGCGTGCATGCGTTCGTGTGTGTGTGTGTGTGTGTGTGTGTGTAGAGGTCCAGTGGGGGGAGTGGTCATCGTGGTCAGAGTGCTCCGTGTCGTGCGGTGGAGTGGGCGGAGTCCAGCAGAGGAGGAGGGTCTGTCTCAGCGAGGGGGAGGGCTGTGCCGACACGTGTGTCGGAGACAACAGCCAATCACAGGCCTGCGTTGTGGACAAGCTCTGTCCAGGTATGTCTGTCTGTCTGTCTGTCTGCCAATGGACACAGTGCTACATTAAAGGAGAATTCCATGCTAGAAGGCTTTCTTACCTTTCTTTGTAGTTGTTACGTCCCCACCAAAGAGGTGGGGACGTAATAACACCTACAAATAACACCTGGACCTCTTTGGTGGGGACGTAACAACTACAAATAACACCTGGACCTCTTTGGTGGGGACGTAACAACTACAAAGAAAGGTAAGAAAGCCTTTTAGTATGGAATTCTCCTTAAATAATGGTCCATGGGGAACGTATTAATACTAGGAACCTTTATTTGACAGTTCATGGGGAACGTGGGGCCAGTGGACACAGTGCTACATTAATAATGGTCCATGGGGAACGTATTATAATAGGAACCTATATTTGACAGTTCATGGTTCATGGGGAACGTGGGGCCAGTGGACAGAGTGCTCAGCTTCCTGCGTCTCAGGAAGTGACGTCGACGGAGCCATCTATCCAACCAGGAGCCGGGAGCGCAACTGTGATAGCCCCGTCCCTTCCTCTGACACCGTTCCGCCCGGCGACAGCTGCCCCGGAGAGAACTACGATACCGCTAGCTGTACGAACCTGCCCAACTGCCGTGGTACGATTAGTATTTACTATTTATTATGACCGCTAGAGCCACATTTTGATGAAACTTTGCAGTATGGTAGAGGGTCATGCCAAATAGCACTGAAAACAGTCTTACTCCAATTGGCCAAAGGGGGGAGCTATAGCAATCTTTTTTAAATGAAAACTGTGAACAGTCATAACTCATGCATCGTTTGGCCAAAAGTCATGGCGCTTGTTTAAACATGTGCCTTGACTCATGGGGAACACATCTGTCACTTTGACCAGTAAGCTCCACCCTCAGAGTTTCCGCCATTTTGAGCAATAATGTTTTGAGCAATTTGCATGAAATGTTCTACACAGTCTATGGATCATGAAATGTTCTACACAGTCTATGGATCATGAAATGTTGTACACACAGTCTATGGATCATGACATGTTCTACACAGTCTATGGATCATTATCTACACACAGTCTATGGATCATTATCTACACACAGTCTATGGATCATTATCTACACACAGTCTATGGATCATTATCTACACACAGTCTATGGATCATTATCTACACACAGTCTATGGATCATTATCTACACACAGTCTATGGATCATTATCTACACACAGTCTATGGATCATTATCTACACACAGTCTATGGATCATTATCTACACAAGCGATAACAGGCACTTTGAACACTAACTCATGCCTGTCTGTCTGTCTGTCTGTCTGTCTGTCTGTCTGTCTGTCTGTCTGTCTGTCTGTCTGTCTGTCTGTCTGTCTGTCTGTCTGTCTGTCTGTCTGTCTGTCTGTCTGTCTGTCTAGTTGATGGGGGATGGGGCTCTTACGGACCACTGGGCCTATGTTCAGTTTCCTGTGGGGAGGGGCTGCAGCTGTCAATCAGACAGTGTGACATGCCCACGCCCAAATATGGAGGGAAACCGTGTGCAGGACCCAGTACCAAGACGGGAGTGTGTAACACGCCTTGTCCAGGTACACACACACACACACACACACACACACACACACACACACACACACACACACACACACACACACACACACACACACACACACACACACACACACACACATTACGGTGCAGCAAAGGTTACGTACACATAATGTCCTCTCATGCAGGCCCGGATTAAAGGGATAGTTCATATTTTTTTAATTTAAGCTGTATGAAATACTTGCCATTAATATAGTGGTTGCAACTGTATTAATTGATTGCTCGAGTCCCGTGGTGGGAGTTCTGCTCTGGTTTTGGTCAATATTATGTAATTCCGGTCATTGTGTCATTTGTATTGTTGACCTATTTCTACCATACAATTCAACTTTCGTTCATGTTTTACCCCTCTATCACACAGAACTATGTTTTCACTACGCCCAAAACATAGTTCCATGTGATAGAGGGGTCAAAGTTGAACGAAAGTTGCACTAATGTTTTAGAAATAGGTCAACAATACAAATGACGAGTAAAATGTACTTTTACTGTGTGGCCCCCAGTCCCCCCCCCCCCCCCCCCCCCCCCCACACACACACACACACACACACAAAATTACCGGAACTACTTAATATTGACCAAAACCAGAGCAGAACTCCCACCACGGGACACGAGTTGAACCACTATATTAATGGCAAGTATTTCATACAACTTAAGTTAAAAAATTGTGAACTATCCCTTTAACAATGGAACTCACTGGTGCTTAACTCTTGTATTACCCACTAGGTGGCAGCATAAGCACAGCTCAGCCCTGCCATCCACTAGGTGGCAGCATAAGCACAGCTCAGCCCTGCCATCCACTAGGTGGCAGCATAAGCACAGATCAGCCCTGCCATCCATTGACTCTCATTGTAACGACCCTCCGTTTCATTTCATAGGGTCTAGCTCTGTAATTCTGAGAGTGTACAAATGGAACCCGTCAGGGTCCATTTGGTTTTACAATATAAATGGATTTTACAATATTAATTGATTTTACAAAATAAATCGGGGGTCCCAGAGATGGAAATGCCATTAAATGGGGGGTCCATAGACTAATGCATGTCAAACTGGTTGAGAATCACTGCTAGAGCCGCAAACATCTTCTCTTATGGAGGTCCCTGGTGTCTCTCTCTCTCTCTCCCTACCAGTCCATGGTGGGTGGACAGGATGGTCCATTTGGAGTGAGTGTTCTACTTCCTGTATCCCAGAGGGCAGGGCATCGATGCGAACACGATATCGTTCCTGTACAAACCCCGCCCCCTCCCTGGGAGGAACTACTTGTACGGGCGACGAGAGTGAGACAGGTTACTGCGTCCACCTGTCTCACTGCGCAGGTAAGACCACCTGTCTCACTGCGTCCACCTGTCTCACTGCGACCACCTGTCTCACTGCGCAGGTAAGACCACCTGTCTCACTGCGTCCACCTGTCTCACTGCGCAGGTAAGACCACCTGTCTCACTGCGGAGGTAAGACCACCTGTCTCACTGCGGAGGTAAGACCACCTGTCTCACTGCGGAGGTAAGACCACCTGTCTCACTGCGGAGGTAAGACCACCTGTCTCACTGCGGAGGTAAGACCACCTGTCTCACTGCGGAGGTAAGACCACCTGTCTCACTGCGGAGGTAAGACCACCTGTCTCACTGCGGAGGTAAGACCACCTGTCTCACTGCGGAGGTAAGACCACCTGTCTCACTGCGCAGGTTAATTTGGCCCTTTAATGACGTTCTCTTTTTTAATGACACTCTCTCTCTCTCTCTCTGTCTCTCTCTCTCTATGTGTCTCTCTCTGTCTATGTCTCTCTCTCTCAGTGAACGGAGGTTGGGGGTTGTGGAGTTCATGGTCTGGCTGTTCGGTGACGTGTGGGGCGGGGCTTCAGCGGTCAGTCAGACACTGCAATAGCCCCGCCCCCAAACACGGAGGACTGCCTTGCCCAGGGGCGCCTCTAGGGGCGGGGAGTCGTACCATCGTCTGTAAGACTAGCGAGCACTGTCCAGGTAGCGCACGCACACGCACACACATGCATTATGTATACACATGCACACACACACACACACTGCACACGCACACGCACGCACCGTATACACCCACATGCTTTAACAATGTATTTATGTCCATGCAAATAAAATTGCATACAAAGTCAAGGCATATTTATGTCCTCAGTCACGATACGACAAGCATGTCATGCATGTCACCCATAGTGGTGCAACTCGGGGGGGGGGGGGGGGGAGGGACGGACGGACGGACGGACGCGGGGGGTCCTCGGCGTCCCACAGGAACGCGCCCAGGGGGGCGGGCCGGTTCCGGCGGTTCCGCCCCGCGTCCGAAACGGTTGAGAAATGACAGAGTTACCAACCAAACGCAATTTCCGTGCTCGGACACACAAAGCTCTGTAAACCTCTAACAACCAGTCTGTGGACCAGTTCACAGACGTTGTAACCAATCAACACACAGCTTGTTAACAGTGACCAATCAGGTGACAGGTAACTGATGGAGCGATTTACATACAGCAAGAACAAAAAAGCATTACAGTAAGAAAGGCAAAACTTTGTTTTGTTGTCACTTTTGGGTCAATTTATTAATGTGGGTATTAAGTAGCCGTGTAATAAACTGGATAATGTCTGGATAGGTGGTCGTTGTCGGGATATAATTCACCTTCAGGGTGATTAACCACCCCTGCATGGCGTCAGTGGTTAAACTCTCTGTCAGTGAATTATCTCCTGACAACGACCACCTAGCTAGACATTATCCCTTACATAAAGGAGGTGAATTATCTCCCTACAACGACCACCTAGCCAGACATTATCCCTTACATAAAGGAGGTGAATTATCTCCCTACAACGACCACCTAACCAGACATTATCCCTTACATAAAGGAGGTGAATTATCTCCTACGACCACCTAGCCAGACATTATCCCATACATAACGCGAGTGTGTGCGTGCGTGCGTGCGTGCGTGCATGTGTGCGTGTGTGTGTGTGTGTGTGTGTGTGCATGTTAACAGTGGACGGGGTGTGGTCAGACTGGACCAAGTGGTCAGCCTGTCTGTTTGGAACTAGATCCATTCATTGTCTAACCAGAGGAGGAACTCGGGACAGATCCAAGCAATGTCTGCACAGGTACCACGTTCACCTATTCACACACCTTTTTACATTCACACACAGATGGTGGAGGAAACCATGCAAGGCACCAACCTGCACATCAGGAGCAATTAGGGGTTCAGAGTCATGCTCAAGGACACTTCAACACTAACTCTGGGGGAGCCCACAGGGATCGAACCGGGAACCTTCCGGATCCCATCTTGCCACTCTACCGCTGAACCACCGCCGCTCTATTAAAACAGTAACTGCCCTGAATGTAATATATTACTGTTACTGTAATGTAGATGTAATCTTTCTTCACAGAGACCACGGAGGAAGACACTGCCCGGAAGACAAACAACTACAGACACAAGGATGTTATGATGTGGACTTATGTCCATGTAAGACTATTATTATGTACTTGCGCAAGCAGAGCACGCAAGTACTAATTTCGCCCAGGACGATATTCGATGCGTATGCACCGTCCCAGCAAATGACGTAATGACTACTTGTGCCTGATACGGCAGTGGTGCCGGATTACATACATGTATACATAGGAGCATTACCTTTAATCCTCCCGACACTAAAACATATCGTCATTACGTCACCATCGAAAACCAATTACACTCTGGCATTGGGTCCTTTAATCCACATATTTATCATCATTGAGAGCTAGTTATACCAGTTATACCCTGACGTCATATACTGGGACGGTGCATACGCATCAAAAGTGACATATTTTATTTAAGTTTATATACCTTTTTTTTCATCGGATATCGATGATTTATTTTTCTTTGAGAAATTAAAAAGGGATCCAGAATAATTCTAAATCGATAAAACTGTATTTATTTTATAGATAGAAACTTGTACCATACTACTTTTTTACATGCATAAAGTAGGTAGGTAGCAAATAGCTAAACCTAATAATTCAACATTTCAAACGTTCCTTCACAGAGAAGCTGAGATTTGACAGTTTGTAGCGGTCGACAGTACTTGCGCGCTCTGCTTGCGCACTAGTTGGCCATAAATGGCCTACTAGTGTGCAACAAGCAAGCAGGCACTCGGCAGAGTGTCAAGGACGTGACTGAAAATATGTTGTTCCAGGGACCCCCCCGGAAGCAAAGATTTGAGTTAAAAAACGTTCACTCTGAAAGAATATACGTATATTATTCAAAGATTTGTGCCACATGTTCACGATTTTTCGAAAATAGCAGACCTACAAGCTCATAGCGCGGCACTCGGTGCTGGGGGGAGTGGGTGGGCTGGGGGGAGTGGTCTCTGTGTAAACCATGTGTATCTGTGCTCTGATTGGACAGTGAAAGGCTCGTGGGCGGGCTGGGGGGAGTGGTCTCCGTGTAAACCATCGTGTGAAACTGGAAGTGGAAAAAGTCGGAGATTCCGACAGAGGATCTGCAACCCCGACCTATCAGGATACAAGTAACTAAAACCTCTAACCAATCAGCATACAGCTAATTAACACACCAACCTATCAGGATACAAGTAACTAAAACCTCTAACCAATCAGCATACAGCTAATTAACACACCAACCTATCAGGATATAAGTAACTAAAACCTCTAACCAATCAGTATATAGCTAATTAACACACCGACCTATCAGGATACAGGTAACTAAAACCTGTAGGGATGGAGCTCGAAACCCGTTAACCGGACAAACCCGATAAGCTTATCGAGTACCCGGTATCGATAAGCTTTGGGCTTATCCAGTACCCGGTATCAATAAGCTTTGGGTTTATTAAGTACCCGGTATCGATAATCTTTGAGCTTATCCAGTACCCGGTATCGATAAGCTTTGGGTTTATCGAGTACCCGGTATCAATAAGCTTTGGGCTAATCGAGTGCCCGGCATCACCCGGTATCGATAGGCTTTGGGCTTATCGAGTACCCGGTATCGATAAGCTTTGGGCTTATCGAGTAGACGAGTACCCGGTATCGATAAGCTTTGGGATTAATATCAAGCCTAGCGGTCCATGACGTCATGTTTAAACAATCAAGACAAGAGGCGATCAATAAATAAATGTAATCATCCACACTGGCACAAACATAATATAGTGTATTGATACCTGCCAACCAGCGCTTTATGGGGAAACAACATTATTCTATAATATATAAGTGACGGTACCAGGGCAGGAATTTCACGGCGGCCATGGCCGTCATTGCCCCTCTGTATTGTAGTTGTGTTGCCATTTGCCAAGTGGTTTGATTCTTTTGCGTTACTTTGCCTACTCTTCCGCGCCACGCATACATGCACTGGCAGAGTAAACAGTGGGCATTTAGCCCACATGCTGCCTACTAGAGCGCACACAGCTCTCACTCACTGACACTCGGCCCGGCTGGCGCTTCAAGATTATTATACACCACGCAACAGCATAGACTGCAGGACTCCTCCACCATTTACCACGCTATTGTCTGCTACGATAGTTGACAGAGTAAATTGTAAAACAGCCAATGTTGTCCACGGCAAATAATATCGCTAGCCAAACGCTAGCCAAGCACCAGAACGTGTGGTAAATGTTCATAAGCACACAATTATACAAATGCTTTTTACACTTTGTGTTGACTTATGTATAGAGTCCTCAGTCCTGCAGCCCCACAATGGAGAGATCTCATCTGTCACTAACCTCTCTACAATGCCATATGCCAGTCTAGCCTTAAATCTACATTTATGTTATTCAATATATTACTTTATCACAAAATATAGGCTTTTCTAAACCAAGCCCTCATTCAAAAGTTATGTAAGTAAGTAGATTGTATTTATAAAGCACCTTTCGAAACAAAGTTACAAGGTGCTGAACAATTTACACAGTATAAACAATAGAAGCAAATTAAAAACAAGGAACATATCACACAGTTGTGACAATATAATACAGTAGTGCAGTGAGCAGAACAAAAACAAACAAGGCAGAACAGAAACATAGGGCTATAAAAATGAATGTAGGCTGTCTGTCATTGTATTTTCTGTGAATTAACTCACAGTTTAACCGAGTGATCCTCAGCCATTTTAATTGCAAGGACCCCCAAATTAAATTGATATGAATTAGCCTAGGGTGACAGCCTGACAGGGTCCCAGGCCATTTCATTATGATTTTCATCTCTGGACTGCGACCCCATGTTACAGACATGTTTACAATATACAGTAGCAGTAGCTATTTATATTTTGTTATTTACAGCTGTGATTATTTATTTAAGAAGCACTGTTCTGAAGTACTGTTCGCCTTGAAAAAATAAAAAATAATAATCATCCTTAACCTTTAAGCTAAAATAATGATGACCGGGGACTTCATTGTTTTAATTGATGGCCTTCATGCCCTGGCACTCTGCCTTTGTGCCCTCAAACAGTTGACCACACTAAAGGCCAAGTGGCCTTGCCCCTAAAAGGATGACATTCCAGGCCTGGACGGTACACACACTAACCCTAACCCACATTAAGTCATTAACCACACATTGTGTGTGTGCGTGTGTGTGCGCGCGTGTGTGTGTGTCCAGACCTACCATTGGGAGGGGAACCGCAGGTCTTGAAGCTCATTTCAGTGGAGATCCGCTCACAGACTGTGGAGATCTGCCGAGAGAAGAAAGAAATGAAGTTCAGACCTGCATTATTCCTGCATGTCCGTCAAACTGATCATCCAAACATCAACATCCATCCTACCATCATACAACCATCCATATTGTACATCAATCCACTGTTGAAAACAATGTAACAAATTGTATTAATTGTATTAAATTGTAATTCACAACAAGGAAATACTTATTTAGGCCTAAATACAGTGGTTTTACCCTAACCCTGGGCTACACAAGTATGGGTATTTTACTATTTATGGTATGGGACATTCATGGTATGGGACACGAATTAGCCCACGGACCCCCATTTGAAAACATGTGCCAAGGACCCCCATGAGAGAAAATTTCTACAACTCTAGATTTTCAACCATTTTAATTTCAACGACCCCCAGTTTGACATGCATTAGTCTACGGACCCCATTTAATGGAGAATGTACAAATGGAACAAAATGGACCTATTAGGGTCCATTTGGTTCCATTTGTACACTCTCAGAGTTACAGACCCATAAGGGTCCATTTGTACACTCTCAGAGTTACAGACCCATAAGGGTCCATTTGGACAATCTCAGAGTTACAGACCCATAAAGGCCTATTCATAGTCTGGATTTTCGGTGGTGAGGTGACCACCGCTCCGGTGGTGAGCTGACCACCGGAGCTGAAATAACGTTGAGCGGTGGTGAGTAAAAACAGAGAGAAGGGCTGGAGCAGTGGCGGTGGTTGGCTCTTCACCGCGGCTCGTGATGTCATGTTGTAGTTCGGTGGTCACCTAACCACCGAAAATCCAGACTATGTATGAGCCTTAAGGGTCCATTTGGTTCCATTTGTACACTCTCAGTTACGGACCATATAAGGGTCCATTTGGTTCCATTTGTACACTCTCAGTGTTACAGACCCATAAGGGTCCATTTGGACACTCTCAGAGTTACAGACACATAAGGGTCCAATTGGACACTCTCAGAGTTACAGTTACAGACCCATAAAGGCCTATTCATAGTCTGGATTTTCGGTGGTGAGGTGACCACCGCTCCGGTGGTGAGCTGACCACCGGAGCTGAAATAACGTTGAGCGGTGGTGAGTAAAAACAGAGAGAAGGGCTGGAGCGGTGGCGGTGGTTTGCTCTTCACCGCGGCTCGTGACGTCATGTTGTAGTTCGGTGGTCACCCCACACTATGTATGAGCCTTAAGGCCTATTCATAGTCTTGATTTTCGGTGGTTAGGTGACCACCGAACTACAACATGACGTCACGAGCCGCGGTGAAGAGCAAACCACCGCCACCGCTCCAGCCCATCTCTCTGTTTTTACTCACCACCGCTCAATGTTATTTCAGCTCCACCTCATAACCGAAAATCCAGACTATGAATAGGCCTTTAAGGGTCCATTTGTTTCCAAACTATCATTTAGCTGCAGGGGACACCAGGAACTCCCTCAAGGACCCCCGGGGGTCCCCAGACCCCACTTTGGGAACCACCGCTCTAGACCCGTTAGCTGCTCATAGATAGAAACACAGAGCTCAGCTATATATATTAGCTGTTAGCTAGCTGCTCATAGATAGAAACACACAGAGCTAATAGCTATAAGAGCAGTTAGCCGTTAGCTGCTTGCTGCCCAGATGGTGACGTGAGGTTAGAGCTGTTTTAGCTGAGCTAGTTTTAGCTGCTCATACAAACACATAGTTATATACGAGCTGTTAGCCAGTTAGCTGCTAGCCCACAGAGACAGAAGGGCTTCCTCGTTAAACAATGTTTGAAAACGTCTGCCTTTATTGTGAAAACGTCCTTTATTTACATCAATTCAACAGTTGTGTTCCGTCCTTTAATACAATAATACTCCTAACAGGTAGTAGGCCTAATAATAAAAATACTTTAATAAAACTCGTAAAACGTAATACTAAAACATAAAGCTAACGTGAATAATGCTACTACAATATCTAAATGTGGCTGTAATGATCAGATGAACCACCGGAGGGAGCCACGGGGTCCTCCATGTTTCTAGTGTAGAAGAGAAAGCAGATCTACAAGCCCACACCGCGTCACGGAAGCGACGTGCCGTGGGTTTGTAGATCTGCATTTTAAATTAACGCGTGAAGTAAAGTTACAAAGTTAGTTAGTTAGTTATAAATAAATTATATTATATGGCTCTGGTATTACCTGATTGTCTTGTTGTGGAAAACCAGTTCCGTTCTTCTGGAGTCACAGTAAAATTAGAATAATGTTCCTTTGAGCGTCTGGTCAGAGGTCTGTCCTCATGGCTTCATGTCTTTAGCAGCTCGATACATCATTTATAACACTAATAATTACTATTATTATAACTAACAATATAAAAGCTGCAAGTGTACAGTTATAGTATAGTACAGTAACTATGTAGTAATATTATATTATAGTAGTGTACAGATTCCTGAGACGAAATGTTTGCACCAGCTGTGTTCAATGACTGCAATCAATCAATGGTCCAGTGACAGTCACTCCAGTGTAGTGTTACCCTTTATTAGTGTTACTGACACAGGGAACGTTTGTTCTGCTTCAGAATGTATCATCATGTTTTTACATTTTAACCTCACGTGAAATCAATTCTTTATTATGAATCATGGAATCACTGTTAATTATATTGTAAGGTTATGTTATTTTAGTATTTTTATAGCATTTTATTAACAGCACTCACACTTTAAATTAATGCAATCTAGTATAATAGTAAAGTAAACTAGTATAATATACTAAATACTGGAACTAGTAGTAAACTAGTAGATCGATTACTTTAACTTTAAATCAATGTTTGTGAATTAAACTAGTATATAATACAATGTAACTAGTTAGTCATTTATCAGCTCTTAATCCAGTGATTTACAGTAAGAACACTTCATGGACAAACATGTCTTCTGGGAACTCAGATTACATACATGGTAATATGTATTTTATTTGGGCATTTTCTCCTTTAGTTCCTATGTGGTGGAATATGTATTTATTTATTCTAAAGTTCCATGTGGTAGAATATGTATTTATGTATTCTAAAGTTCCATGTGGTAGAATGTATTCTTAAGTTCCATGTGGTACAATATGGATTTTATTTCATGGGGTAGAATATTAATATAGAATATATTTTCTGGGGGAGAATAAGAATATATATTTTATTTGGGTATTTTCTGTAATGCAGGATAAATGTACCTGTTGATCTTCTACTGCCCTCTTGTGGTGGAAGTGTGCAGAACATCTCAGTGTGAACAGATAACAGATCTACAAGCTCAGTTTAGTACTTGGTCTGCTCTTCGCTTTACACACCTAAGTGAAAATAGCAGATCTACAAGCTCAGCTCACAGCTTAAAGGGCATTGCAAACGGGAAGCGAGGAACGCAGGCGTTGTTGCCTGGATCAACACAGGTCTCCTCCAGAGAGGGCGCCACAACGACAGGTCTCCTCCAGGTCTGGATCAACACAGGTCTCCTCCAGGTCTGCTCTAGAGGGTCTGGATCAACACAGGTCTCCTCCAGGTCTGGATCAACACAGGTCTCCTCCAGGTCTGCTCTAGAGGGTCTGGATCAACACAGGTCTCCTCCAGGTCTGGATCGACACAGGTCTCCACCAGGTCTGGATCGACACAGGTCTCCTCCAGGTCTGGATCAACACAGGTCTCCTCCAGGTCTGGATCAACACAGGTCTCCTCCAGGTCTGGATCAACACAGGTCTCCACCAGGTCTGGATCGACACAGGTCTCCTCCAGGTCTGGATCAACACAGATCTCCTCCAGGTCTGGATCGACACAGGTCTCCTCCAGGTCTGGATCGACACAGGTCTCCACCAGGTCTGGATCGACACAGGTCTCCACCAGGTCTGGATCGACACAGGTCTCCACCAGGTCTGGATCGACACAGGTCTCCACCAGGTCTGGATCGACACAGGTCTCCACCAGGTCTGGATCGACACAGGTCTCCACCAGGTCTGGATCGACACAGGTCTCCTCCAGGTCTGGACCAACACAGGTCTCCTCCAGGTCTGCTCGAGAGGGTCTGGATCAACACAGGTCTCCTCCAGGTCAGCTCTAGAGTGGCGCGACAACGCAAGTGAAAACGAAAAAGCTAAACAGAATCCAGGTCTGGTGAGTTGCAGACGTGCGAGCGTAACCAGCACGCACGCAACAAATTCACGGCACCGCGCTCACGTAAACACGCTTGCGTTGTCGCACCGCGACTTCTCCGAGCAAAAACGCAGGTATTATTGAAAATGAACTATATCTGCGTCACATCGCTCCCCGTTTGGAGGCCCTTTGGGCATACAGCGTGTCGTGGGCGTGACGTGCTGTGAGCTTGTAGATCTACTACGGTCAGGCGCAAACCGCCTAGTTAGCACGTTAGCATCAGAACAGAACACCACAGTCAGGGTTTCAGACATTTTATTGATCAGAATTCGTTACCATGACAACGATAAAAACATAAAAAAAACAACCTCCACATGAAACAGAATGAGCAGCAGTTCAGCCAATCAGAGCACAGGGGGAGGGGCTTACACTGTGACATCATTCCACTTCCTGTTAGAACCAACCAATAAGCAACCGGAGTTCTGTGCTAATGTTGCCTAGCGACCGGTCTGAACCAATGAGAGTTTAGAAGGACTGTGATTGGCTGCGGTGGGACCGGAGGGGCGGAGTCTTAAAGTACATCATCGCTCTCTGTGGTTTGTAATTGGGTGTCGTCTGCGTCCGTCATGCTGCTCTCCTCCACGTCTGCTACTGGTAGAGAGACATAGACACACACAGAGAGAGAGAGACAGAGAGAGAGAGAGAGACAATGAGCCAGAGTCTCTTGGGATGAGAGAGACAGAGAGACAGAGAGACAGAGACAGAGAGAGAGAGAGAGGAACACTTGTTAACAATACAATAGCCTATAATGTATTTCGGGTGTTTGTTTTTGGTAATCTAATCTCCACATTAAGGGTGCGTTTGAAAATCCAGTGTGCTGCGCACCAGTTGTGTCGAGTGCCCGCAATGAGCGACCCTACCCTGAAGCTGGGGTTGTCCGGTGTGAATCGGTGTGAATGCTTCACAGCTGTGGTTGTTCGTAAATAAGGCATACTGAACGCACTCTGTGACGTCACCGCCCACCACACTCAACAAACTGACCACATTCATTGCGCATTTCCGAACGCACCCTAACTGTGTTCATTGAAAATAGCTGATCTGCAAGCTCACTAGGTTGTAGATGGATTACAATTAGGCCACAATATTATATCCATAATCCATATCATGATATTAGACTGGATATTGTCTGTGATTTTGGGTTATTGTACTGTTGTGATATGTTGGCATAAACATGTTCTTATGAAATATAAATATTGGATCGGGGAAATCGTTATCGGCAGATACTCAAAATCAAATAATCAGATCGGAAGCAAAACAACGTGATCGGGGCATAATATGTTACAACTATAGTGTGTGATAATGTTGTGTAGCTCGAGTCATTCAGATCGGCTGGATTGATACAGGGTGAAAAGTATTGCGCAGCGAGAAAACACCAGCGCCGCTATTCCATATTTAAACTAGTTTCAGCAATGGTTTAATATTATGTTTTCGGTAGGTAGATCTTGTTGAGACAGTCACTTTGAAAGTAGCTCTCAAGTCAAAAAAGTGTGGGCACCCCTGCTATATAGAGTCTGATACCTCACCTCCCTAAATCTGAGTAAAGGAGCTGCTATTTACATTAAAAAATATATATTTGATATATATATATATATTATATATATATCTTTACATTTCTTTTCCTTATTTCCTTCTGCTAAGCAACAAGCTATATATGCTTAGATTATTTATATTTATCTTGGGATAAATTTGGGCGACTGAAAAGACAAAACGGAAGTGGGGAGGAGGCTTCACTTCCGCTTTATATTTTACTCATGATCAGAGCTTCCGTTGCTCCAGACTGTATGACGGAAGCATTTATATTTTAGTCATGATTAGAGCTTCCGTCACTCCAGACTGTATGACGGAAGCATTTATATTTTACTCGTGATCAGAGCTTCCGTTGCTCCAGACTGTATGACGGAAGCATTTATATTTTACTGATGATCAGAGCTTCCGTTGCTGCAGACTGTATGACGGAAGTATTTATATTTTACTCATGATCAGAGCTTCCGTTGCTCCAGACTGTATGACGGAAGCATTTATATTTTACTCATGATCAGAGCTTCCGTTGCTCCAGACTGTATGACGGAAGCATTTATATTTTACTCATGATCAGAGCTTCCGTTGCTCCAGACTGTATGACGGAAGCATTTATATTTTACTCATGATTATTTTTCTAAGTGTCAAGAGTTTGGAAGCACTCGATATCAGTAAAGCAACGTCCTGCTACCTCCTGCATTATGTGCAAATTCTAGTTGGTACACATGGGCTAGTCAACAGTGATAGTCAACAAGCACTTCCAAACTCCAGCACTTAGATTTGTCTTAAACAAACACTTTGGATAATTCAAGCTTTTCGTACAGCTGCAATGTTGGTGAGTTTGACGCTATTTAATAAAATCAGAGAGGACTTTTCTGTTTGGATGAATGGGCTGTCAATGGGAAGGACCTAGGTCGCACCTTGCTGGGAAGATGGCAGCCCTGTGCACCTAGGTAGCACCATGCTGGGAAGATGGCAGCCGTGTGCATATCATCAATTGGACTGAAGCCCCATGAAGTGAACGAGGTTGTCACAACTCTCATCTAAACGGCGCTGCGGGCTACCAAACGCCCTCTGCCCAATTAAAAATGAATAATTTAATATATAACTTACTCCGCCTCGCAATTTAATTGGTTGCCTCGTACCAGAGTGGTACGGACACTGCTCAGTGATTGGCTGACCTCGTACCTGAGTCGTATGGATACTGCTCTGTGATTGGCTCCTCGTCGTCAGGCAGGTATCGTTTATCGATGGCTTCTTTGATCTGGTTGTTCGCTCCTTTCGGGTCGAGATCCATCGCCCACGAGAAGTTCATCAGGGCTAAGTGGGTGTGGCCTAGCTTCTTATACACCTGTAAAGGTCAGAGTTCAAAAGTCATCAGAGCCAGGTAGGTGTGGCCTAGCTTCTTATACACCTGTAAAGGTCAGAGTTCAAAGGTCATCAGGGTCAGGATGGAATAAAGCAACATATAATCTAAAGACTGAAAATGTAATGGTGTTTATTTTTAGGGCGACTCAGCTGAAGAAATCATGACATTTGTTCAAGGACATTTAACTGAGACCGTTCATGCTTCTGGAAGATGCTTCTATACTTCTATAGAAGTATAAGTCCTATAACAGTACATATCACCCTAGAGGGCAGATAACAGTCCTAGGACAGTACATATCACCCTAGAGGAACAGTCCTAGGACAGTACATATCACCCTAGAGGAACAGTCCTAGTAGGACAGTACATATCACCCTAGAGGAACAGTCCTAGGACAATACATATCACCCTAGAGGGCAGATAACAGTACATATCACCCTATAGGGCAGATAACAGTCCTGTAACAGTACATATCACCCTAGAGGGCGGATACCAGTCATATAACAGCACATATCACCCTAGAGGGCAGATAACAGTCTTGTAACAGTACATATCACCCTAGAGGGCAAAGCGCGGCCGCGCTATGAGCTTGTAGATCTGCTATTTTTCAATAGCTAAAGTATAACATAATGCTTTAAACACCAAAAGGGGTTCCCGCCCAAAATGGGTTAGAGGTCAAAGGTCATCTTACCTTGCCGATGAGGAAGTAAACCAGAGACTCTTTGGGAACGATTTGTTTCAACTCCTCCAACTCCTGGAGTGCAGCCTGAGGGACACACACGCACACACACAATAACGGTATGTCATTTGCCAGGTATTCCTCATTTCTGTAAATTTAAAAATGAATCATTCAAAAATGTTAACTAAAGTTCATGTTTTTTTAATTATTGCCACAGCCCATAGGAATAAAGTCTGCTATTGGGAATGAACTCCAACCTTTGGGATTAATAAAGTGGCAACTTTTACAATATCTCCATTACCATTATCCAAATTAATTCCTTATCATTTTTTTTACATTTTGGAAATAATTGCTCTTTTGCAATGTGAAATGCCAGCGAATTCTTAATCATTGTCCTTGTTTTTTATAGGCACACTTGTGAAAGCTGCATGCTTTTATTGTGAAGGCAAAAGTTTCTAAATGTTCTCACAGCCTGCATATCTCTGCATGCTGAAAATAGCTGATCTACAAGCTCAGGACGCGACGTGTTGTGAGCTTGTAGATCAGCTATTTTCAGCACGGAACAAAGAAGAATAGAATAGGCAGAGAATATATCACCGAATAGTGTATGCAATTAATGCACTCAAAACAGCTGAATAAATGTTTTATGGACCCATAATAGTGATTATTATTTAAGTTAAGGTTTGCCATAACCATAGCCATAAATCAGGTAGCTTTAAGGTACGGCCATGACAGCAATGGTAGGAAAAAATATATATAATATTAATCATATTCAGGTATTCGGTTTCCGGCCAACTTTTTCCTATATTCGGTATTCGGTTTCGGCCAAGAATTTCCCTTTCGGTGCATCCCTAGAATAAATCATGCATTACTGTGGGAGCCGGAGGGACATGTCTTTTGTTGTCCGTTCAAGGAGATATGGACACAAACCTCCTCGACGCAAAAATAACAAGCTATTGGAAGCTATTTTTCGTGGCACATTATGTTTACTCAAACAACAAGTTTCATCAGTGTTTGCGTCGGGAGTCGGGATGTTCTGTGTCTGCGGCCTGTCTGCCTGCATGACAGGATCAGTGAAATTGTACGGCTGAGAAAGATTAGTTAATTTGTGTCGGATAAGGACTTATTGGTGGAGTAGATTCCGCTAGATATTAAGGCCTGTTTAGGGTTTGTTTTAGGGGGGGATTTCGCCTGGAAGGCTGTTTGGAAACACTCACTATTGAACGAAGTTGAACGTGAGAAAGTGACATTCACACACGCCAGAAATTAATGCTTTCACAATGACGTTCATCAGGCAGAAATACAATACGTTCAGTTCACGTTCACCCAAAGTATGAACGCATTCGTGAACGATCATTCTTTGAACGAGTTCAGGGACAACACTGTATATATACAGTATGTGTAGTAGTAGTAGTAATAGTACCAGTATATATATTTACCTTATACTTCTCGTTAGCGAACAGGATGGAGGCTCGGTGGAATTTACACAGAGGGTTTTTGGGGTCGATGTTGATCGCTCTGTTCAGAGTCTCTAGAGCACATTCTGACTTCTTCAGAGCATGTTGGACCTGAGCGCGCGCGCGCACACACACACACACACACACACACACACACACACATCAATCTTGATGGACAAACAAATCCAATAACAATCGGACAGATCCGTCTTGATCACATGACTATAGAGATAAAGTGTACCGACTTGCTCTGAGTTGATAGCTTTTAAATATCATTATAATATGTATAGTATGTTATAATTAACATAATGAATATAATTATCATACGTACCACTCCAATGTGACACAGTAGCACTGACGACTGAGGGTTGATACTCAGAGCTTTTTTGAAGTGAATTTCTGCTAAGTTGAACTTCTCCTGCTTGTAGTAGATCATCCCTAAACCATACCTAACACACACACACACAGTCATTTGCCAAGGTATTGTCTAACTATAATTCCTCATATCTTTATCTATATACCCTAGGGGACACGGGGAGAACATGTGAGGGTACCTACCCTAGGGGACACGGGGAGAACATGTGAGGGTACCTACCCTAGGGGACACGGGGAGAACATGTGAGGGTACCTATCCTAGGGGACACGGGGAGAACATGGAACAAACTAGAAATTACCAGGCATTGTAGTGTCTACTGTTGACTCTAATAGCGTTCCTGAAGCAGGATAAGGCTTTGTCCAACTCCTCCGTTAATACGAACTCATGTCCGAGCAGAGTGTAGGCGTAGGCAAAGCTGGGGTCCACCTGGAGAGGGAGCCAGAGAGTTATTACTGCCATTATAGAGAGAATAGAGCACCGAAGTCTGGCGTCCACAAGAGGGCGCTAAGTCCATCACATCAACATTCACAATTACCTGTATTGTAATTAATCAAATTACCTGTACAAATTAATTACCTGCATTAATTAATTACCTGTATTGCTCGTTGGAAGAACTTGATAGCGATGTCGTGTTCTCTCTGGAGACTAAAACAATTACCTGCTACACACCATGACTACACACACACAAACACACACACACACACACACACACAATGATCAACTGTACATGGCCTGGTCTTAAGGATGTAACAGTAAAATCGTTTTTTATCCCACGATTTTGTAACCCATTTTTCACCCGTGTCAATCATCTAATGTGATCCTGGGCTCTACACACCCTCCGCCAACCTGGGGAGAGCAACGGACTTAACTCATGCTTCCTTCATGCTTGAGTGTCCAAGTTGCTCCTTTACACCTGACAGGGGGGAGTTTCCCTGGTTGGATGTAGCGCGTGGAAGGAACACGTTATTCCAACCAGTTCCTTCCCCCTCCATCAGGCGCCCCGGCTGGCCAGGGGGAGGCAGTTTAGAGACCAGGATTACTGCATGTTTTTGTGAGGGTACCTACCCTAGGGGACACGGGGAGAACATGCAAACTCCACACAGAAAGGCCCTTTCACCAACCCCGCCTTCGGGTATGGGCATTGGAGGAGGAAACACGCCGCCAGCACCCACAGCTCCCACAGCGGGAATCGAACCCAGGACCTTCTAGCTGTGAGGCGACAGCACAACCAACTGTGCCACCGTGCCCATAAAATCGGTTTTTGACCACTTGAGGGCGCACTTGAATCATTTTTGTTTTTCTCCATAGCTGTGACCATAGCTATGATGCATGTTAGATTAGCATGTATAAACAGTGTTGGGAAAGTTCACCAACTAGTTCAGTTCACAGTTTAAACATTTTCAAATGAACTTGTTCAGTTCATAGTTCATAATTCAACATTTTGAACTAAAGTTCATGGTTCCAAAAAATTAACAATTTAAGTTATTTCTCATTCTTTTTTTCAAAATGATTGCCACAGCCCAAATAAAAACCAGACTGTCACGGGGTAACCCGTGCCCTATATACAAAGACACAAACCTATAACATGCAAAGACTGTTTTAAAATTGTGTATTGAAAGTGTAATCACTGATTTGTTGTCTCTCCTGCACTGCTGGTGGCATTTCCCTTGATGAGGAAGTGGCCAAGTGCTATGCAGGAGAGGGGTGTTTCTCCTTATGCTTTGAGTAATTGTCATTGAGTTTTCATTCTGATATATACTTGTTTAATTGTAACACATTATTGAGAATGTTTAGGTCACTTTTTATTCAAGGTGTTGTTGATGGATGTATTTATATTAGTGAAGTATTTGAGAAGAAATGTGCTAATTGAGTCTGTGCCCAGTGGTAGGATCCACTCCTATTTAAAGGAGGCTGCAGGGACAGGCTAGTTAGTTAGAAGTGGGCGATGACACAGGTAACATCCCTGAGGGAGAGCTACAGGGCCTTGTGTGAGGTACAGCCTGAAGAGAGCTCTTATCCATATGGGTTTTGTTCAGTAGTGTTTGCTCAAGTGTTTATTTCATTTTTTTGTATTATTGTTATTGTCCTGTTGAACCTGTACTGAACTTTGGTGGAGGAGTTTTGGGGGAGAAATAAATACCCTTAAACTGCATTTCTGACTGTTCTTGGAGCCTTGGCCGTTCGGGCAACTTCACACAGACCTTAAAAAAAGAAAACTTAACCCTAACCCTTAATAAAGTGACTTCCTCACCTCAGGACAGTTCTTGTCGATGTCGGTCAGGTCTTTGGACAGCGTGGACAGAGCTACATCTTTCTGCAAATGCCAGAGAGTCGTGGAATAAATCTCCATTCCTTCGACTCTGTACGGCTCGATGCGACGCACTTCACTGAACAGCCTCTCTGCCTGAAAGAAAATAACATTAGTATACCGGTACTAATGAATGTTAGACTGGTTGAAAACACACGTCTCTGCTTCTGGTGACTGATAGTCCTAATGAATGTTAGAAGGACGTGTGTGTGTGTTCAGCCAGCCTCAACACCCAGCCTGTGTTCTAGAGTGTTTATGTGTGTATGTGTGTGTGTGTGTGTGTGTGTGTGTGTGTGTGTGTGTGTGTGTGTGTGTGTGTGTGTGTGTGTGTGTGTGTGTGTGTGTGTGTGTGTGTGTGTGTGTGTGTGTGTGTGTGTGTGTGTGTGTGTGTGTGTGTGTGTGTGTGTGTGTGTGTGTGTGTGTGTGTGTGTGTGTGTGTGTGCATACCTGTAGATATTCGGCCAGTTCAAAGTGTGCTGTAGCGATGTGACTCAACACCCAGCCCGTGTTGTAGTGGTGAGAAGGCAGAGAGGAGAGAACGCTGACCGCTTCTCTGCTGTTGTACGAACACAGAGCCAGGTAGCCTTTACCCAGATCCCTTAGTACGCTGAGTAGACCATCTGTAAAACACACAATATATACAGAGATGCACACACATCAACTACTAGAAGTCAAGTGTTTGCATTGGCACGCCTGTATGGGTTAACTTTGACAAATAAATCCTCTCAAATCTCTAATTGACAAACATAGCAATGTTCCGCAGCGCTGTCTAATTTAAAGCAAGCAAACCAAACATAAGGGTGGCTGTGGCTCAGGAGGTAGAGGAGGTCGTCCAATGATCCCTGGGTCGGCAGTTCAAATCCCGGCTCCTCCTGGCCACATGTCGAAGTGTCCTTAGGCAAGACACTGAACCCTAGATTGCCTCCAATGAGTTGGTCGGTGTGAGCTTGCCACCATTGGTGTGTGGTTGTGGGAAGTGAGGACGCTGGCGTCGACTGTTTGCCGCTTCACCTCCCAATGTATGAATGAATGAACCATTGTAAAGCGCTTTGAGCACTTGGAAAAGCGCTACAAAAATGCAATTCATTATAAGAACTTTTATTGACAATTATGGCTGCCTTCCCTGTCAACAAAATAATTCCATTCCATCCTATTCCTACCTGTTGCGTGGTGTAATTAGTGCCTTCAACAAAATGACTCCATTCCATCCTATTCCTACCTGTTGCGTGGTGTAGGTGGTAATGTGTGGTAGTAGGTAGTGTAGGTGGTAATGTGTGGTAGTAGGTAGTGTAGGTGGTAATGTGTGGTAGTAGGTTGTGTAGGTGGTAACATGGTGTAATCAACCTTCCATTTAGAGGGTTAGGTGACTAGGGTCCAGTGACTAACACTATTCCTATGATTTCATTGATTTGGACGCTGCCATGATCCATATGGAGAAACGTCCATAACTTCAGTGGTAAATTAAATCTGTGCTACTATTAAGTCAGGAATGGCAGAGGGTCTTGTCTTGACGAGCTTTCATGTCAGACAGAGAAGAGTCTCTAGTATATATATTATATTATATATTATAATAGTTACCAGTAGCAGGTTTCTGTAGACTCAGGGACTGGTATTGAGGGACCTTCATGTCTAGTATATAATAGTTACCAGTTACGGCATAAAGCAACTAGTCGACTAGTTTACTAGTCGACTAGTTTACTAGTCGACTAGTAAATCCACTAGTCGACCTTGTTGGTACTAGTTGACTAGTTTAAAAAAGTTCTTTTTTTTCACGATTTTGTAGACCTCAATATCAGGTAGATTATAGTCATTAATGTACACAGTTTTGAAATGTACAAATATTTATTTCCAAAAAAATAAAAATAATAGGTAGTTAAACAACTAGTCGACTAGTAAACTAGGCAACCTGTCAACTAGTAAAAATGACTAGAAGTGAATGCCCTATTACCAGTAGCAGCTTTCTGTAGACTCAGACTCTGGTATTGAGGGACCTTCATGTCAGACAGACTAGAGTCCAGCTTCAGGATGTCTAGACTCTCGTTCAGGTTGGAACCCGAGGTCTTCCCGGGTTTACATTTGGTCTTCCTGTTTGGAATCTTAGTGGGAAACTTCATCTTTAACTTCTTGCTGTTCTCCTGCACACACACACACACACACACACACACACACACACACACACACACACACACACACACACACACGTAAATAAAACACTAAGGGTTGCCCAGCTTCCCCTGGCAGCTAAATAAAACACTAAGGGTTGGCCACCTGCCCCTGGCAGCTAAATAAAACACTATGGGTTTCCCACCTGCCCCTGGCAGCTAAATAAAACACTATGGGTTGCCCACCTGCCCCTGGCAGCTAAATAAAACACTAAGGGTTGCCCAGCTTCCCCTGGTAGCTAAATAAAAGACTATGGGTTTCCCACCTGCCCCTGGCAGCTAAATAAAACACTAAGGGTTGCCCACCTGCCCCTGGCAGCTAAAAAAAACACTAAGGGTTGCCCAATTGCACTGTTGCTACAACATATTAAATAACAAGTGTGACTGTAAAAACGTCATTCATAGCTACAGTGTCATTTTATAATGGACAAAGTTGGCATGACCTGTACTTGTCTGATGGGCAAGTGCATCTGAGACCTTAGTGTGTGTGTGTGTGCATGTGTGAGCGTGTGTAAGCGAGCGAGCGCGTTTGTGCGAGCGAGCGTGTGTGTGTGTGCTAGTACCTTAGCAGTAGAACTTGCTGAGGTAAACAGTCTAGAAGATCTTCTGGGCTGAACGTTGGGAGGAGCGGATAGAGTCGGACTCAACACCTGAGGAGTTGTACTGATTGACACACACACACACACACACACACACACACACACACACACACACACAATTCAACACCTGAAGAGTTGTACTGATACACAGGCTAGCACGCACTCACAAATTTGGTCGGTTATAAATAATATATAAATGTATATTATATCATTTTTATCGTTGATTGGTCACCTTTACAACGAGGTACAGCGTTGTGGAATGAGCAACACAGCTAAACGTGTGGGTAGCGCCACCCTGTGGAATGAATGTTTGACCTGAGAACGATATTTATTTTCAAATGGATTTTGGTATACCAGTGAATCAATGAATAGTGACTACATAAGCTTATAAAAAGTTGTGTGCTAGACTACTTAACAGATAAACAACTTGTTTAAAACATATCATTTAAAACAAGTGCAGCACTGCAGGTAGTCTACTCAAATGTGGGTGGCATGAGAAAACAAATAAACCCAAATGTATTAGGGGGAACACTAGACGAAGGAATAAAATCAATAAAAATGGTGGAATGAGAGCGTTTTGGGGAGTGCATACTACATTCCACAGGGTTGGGCAGCAACCTGACCATTAGAAAACATCTGTTGCTTCAAAGGATACCAACAATACCAAAATTATTTAATGTGCCATAACCGTTTTATCTGGGCAGGTGTGGACTGTGGGTTGGACCGACGTGGGTCCAAGTCCAACTGACTATTAGCCCCATATGGAACCTCTCACGGCGTCATAATGTAGCTCTGTATCGGAGGGAGAGGTTCCATGGGGCAGGAGACTGACGTTGACTTCCACGCTGGCTGCCTGCATGTCTCGCATCGTGTGGTGATATGCTAAATGAATCACAGCAGCGGCGGTGACATATTAAAGCAACTAGCATGCCTAGCATGGAAGCTAACGTTCAAAGTTGTTGTAGCTCCATGTCCATATGGAATGTTTCCCTCCGCTATAGCACAAAACCATGCTTTTATCAATGCTTCCAACCGATAGTTTTTTAATCTAAAAGTCCCATGCATGGGGCAAAAGCGATACAAGCTTTGAGGGGCTAGCGCCCCTCAAAGCTGTATATAGGAGGGGCTAGCGCCCCTCAAAGCTGTATATAGGAGGGGCTAGCGCCCCTCAAAGCTGTATATAGGATAGGAGAGGCTAGCGCCCTCAAAGCTGTATATAGGAGGGGCTAGCGCCCTCAAAGCTGTATATAGGAGGGGCTAGTGCCCTCAAAGTTGTATATAGGAGGGGCTAGCGCCCCTTAAAGCTGTATATAGGATAGGAGGGGCTAGCACCCTCAAAGCTGTATATAGGAGGGGCTCTATAGCGCCCCTAAAACTGTGATTGGTTGATAATTACCTGGTGTGTGGAGCTGTGGACTGTGATTGGTTGAAGGGGATCGGCAGCACGTCTCTGCTGTTTCCGCTCTGACTGAACACCTTCGACCTGGACAAAGACTGAGATAAAACCCACCAATCACAGGCTTGGACACAGACTGAGAGAAAACCCACCAATCACAGGCCTGGACACAGACTGAGAGAAAACCGACCAATCACAGACCTGGACACAGACTGAGAGAAAACCGACCAATCACAGACCTGGACACATAAAATGAGCACTAAAGGATTTTACTTTAGGTAGTATAAGCCAAATTCCAATACCGAAACTTTCACACTCGCTCACTCCCCTCGCGTCCTCCACTCGCTCCTTAGCTCCGCCCCCAGCGAGGAGGAGAGGATTCGATGCGAGGACAGAGTGGTGGAATGGATTTGCCTCTAGAATCGGAATGTACTACGCTGTCATTTCAAAGCGACGGCACATTCCGCGATCACTAATGACATGCATCAATTCAATTCAATTCAAAGGGCTTTATTGGCATGGGAAAACATACGTTTACATTGCCAAAGCAAATGTGGTGGAACAATACAGTGTCACACAGCTGGATCACTGGAACTCCGAAAACAGAGCCGTACAGTCTACAGAATAGACAATTCATAATTGTGTGCGTGTAACCGAGGCCAATGTGTATGTATTGGTAACATGTGCAAGGCTATTTATTCCTGAAATAGTGAATAAGCCGCAGCGCCAGGATGCGCACACTTATATTATATGACTGTGAAGGGAATTCCTGACCTGCCCGCAGCCCGCGTTCCTTTTTGCTCGTATAAATCACCCCCCCCTCCGACAGTCCCTCCTCCGACGGTCTTTGCAAATAACGGACACTATAACAGGAATTAGGTAGTCTCTCTGACTTACATATTCAGTTCAGTCCACATATAAATAAATACATTTTTGTCAACGTCATTCATAGCAGTCTGTGCATTCAGGCATGCACAGAGAGAAATTAACTATAGCTTTTGAGGTGCGCACAATATAGCCTAATTTATATAGCCTACTTTTATTATGCTTATATCACACAACGCAATAAAGTCTCTCTCTCTCTCTCTCTCTATGGAAAGAAAGTGAATGTGTGTGTGCGTGCATGTGCACCTTCTTGTTGGCTAAGGAACCATCCGTGTAGATCTGGAGGTACGAGGGGTGTGTGTGTGTACCTTCTTGTTGCCTAAGGACCCATCAGTGTAGTTCTGGAGTTACGAGGGGTGTGTGTGTGTGTGTACCTTCTTGTTGCCTAAGGACCCATCAGTGTAGTTCTGGAGTTACGAGGGGTGTGTGTGTGTGTGTACCTTCTTGTTGCCTAAGGACCCATCAGTGTAGTTCTGGAGGTACGAGGGGTCTCCAGGGCTCGGCTCCAGGGGCAGAATCCCAAAACTACACAATAATAAAGTACAAACATAAAGTATGACTTTATATAGTTCTATAATAATAATAATAAGGGATGTCCCGATACACTTTTTTTGGGACACCTCAATTTCTGTGTTAGCCGATACCTTTGATTGATTGAAATATTTATTAACAGTTTGCAGAATCACAGTACATTTCAAGCACAACTCAATACAAAGGCTGTTAACTGTGAGTGGACTATATAGTCAAAGAACAGAACAGGAATTCATCATAAAGGAGGTAAAAAGGGAACTACACATCCCAACAGGACAGTCACAATCTGGAACTACACATCCCAACAGGACAGTCACACAGTAGAACTACACATCCCAACAGGACAGTCACATAGTAGAACTACACATCCCAACAGGACAGTCACAATCTGGAACTACACATCCCAACAGGACAGTCACACAGTAGAACTACACATCCCAACAGGACAGTCACATAGTAGAACTACACATCCCAACAGGACAGTCACACAGTAGAACTACACATTCCAACAGGACAGTCAGTCAACCTGAACGGGTACAGGCTTTAGTTCCGACACTATTGTTGGTAGGACAGTCATTAGAACGACCCCACATGAACTACACGACCCCACATGAGCCCAATGTATACGTTGTCTGAGGACGGGGGCCGTACACTGAATATAGCAGCTCTACAACAAGCTCACAGCTTGTAGATCTGCTACTTTCAGCACGCGGTCTGCTGTATGGCGAGGTATAACTCTGCTGCTTGAAGATCTGCTGCTTGTAGATCTGGTATAACTCCTGCTTGGGAGTCGAGCGGATCTACAAGATCTCAGCTGTTCTCACATCACATTATTTCAGTTTGAGGTTAGTCTCGACAGGTGCCTCTCGCAATGTCCAAATGCAAATACAGTCTGGAGCAACGAAAGCTCTGATCATGAGTCAAATATCAATGCTTCCGTCGTACAGTCTGGAGCAACGGAAGCTCTGATCATGAGTAAAATATAAATGCTTCCGTCGTACAGTCTGGAGCAACGGAAGCTCTGATCATGAGTCAAATATAAATGCTTCCGTCGTACAGTCTGGAGCAACGGATGCTCTGATCATGAGTAAAATATAAATGCTTCCGTCATATAGTCTGGAGCAACAGAAGCTCCGATCATGAGTAAAATATAAATGCTTCTGTCGTACAGTATGGAGCAACGGAAGCTCTGATCATGAGTAAAATATAAATGCTTCCGTCATACAGTCTGGAGCAACGGAAGCTCTGATCATGAGTAAAATACAAATGCTTCCATCAGATAGTCTGGAGCAACGGAAGCTCCGATCATGAGTAAGAAATAAAGCGAAGTGGAGCCTCCTCCCCCTCCAATGATGAAACACTTTAGCGTGACCAGCGCGAGGTCAGAATGGAACATTATGCCTCCCGGTTCTGGGGGAACAGAAGGGAGGGCATTATGCCTCCCGGTGTTGGGGGGGAACAGAAGGGAGGGCATTATGCCTCCCGGTGTTGGGGGGGAACAGAAGGGAGGGCATTATGCCTCCCGGTGTTGGGGGGGAACAGAAGGGAGGGCATTATGCCTCCCGGTGTTGGGGGGGAACAGAAGGGAGGGCATTATGCCTCCCGGTGTTTTGGAGAAGTGAGGGCTTTTCAGAGTAAAATCTGCCATATCTGCTCGTTTAGTTTGAAAGATGCTGCCGGCATCCGTGTTAATACCTGGGTGTAGGCCTGACGTCAAAAATAGCAGACCTACAAGCTTATTAATATCAAACCATTTTTTCAGAGTTATAAGCTCTTTTTCTACTGTGTCCAGGAGCTGCTCGAGGCTCCCCCCTGTGCAGTACAGACTTGTGTCATCCGCGAACAATACGCAATTTAAGTTTTCCAATATTTCACATACATCATTTATGTAAATTATGAACAGTTTGGACCCAAGTACAGAGCCTTGTGGGACTCCATATGAGATGTTTTGTTTTTCAGACTCAACATTGTCCTGTGTTGTTTGTATTGTCTGTATGTTTTAAACCACTACTCATGCTGTAAACCTAATTGCTCTTCTGGGACATTAATAAAGACCTTCAACCTTGAACATAATGCTTAGTTAAGACACCAAAAGGGGTTCCCGCCCAGAATGGGCTAAAATATGATATAACTATATGAATAATTAATTAATTATGTAAATTACCTGGGTGTAAGAGGGCTGATTAAATATTATATAACTATATGAATAATTAATGAATTATGTAAATTACCTGGGTGTAAGAGGGCTGATTAAATATTATAATTACATGAATAATGAATTATGTAAATGACCTGGGTGTAAGAGGGCTGAGCGCGGCCGTCCCTCCCAGTAAGCTCCGCCCACTCTTGGGTTTGTTCTGCTTGCTGGCCAATAGGGATCCAGTGGAGCCCAGCGTGACAGTGTTGGCCAATAGGGAGCCAGTATCCGGGGTGATGAGGGAGGAGTCTATGTAGGAGACCGACGAATCAGACATCAGCTTGGCGTTGGAAGATTCTAGATTGAGACGATTCAACTCCTGGAAAGACAAAGAGTAAATATATGAATAACCAGTAGGTACCAGGTAAAAATAGGTACCAGTAGGTACCAGGTAATAATCACTCTGGGCAAGACCTTAACTGAAAAGACTATCAGCGGAAGTGCGGGATTTTAGCGGAAGTATCGCCCAAGGAAATGACGTTGATGCTTTACAAATCAGTTTACATTCTCCGCGAATGAAACAAGTGTTGTGATTGGTCGGGAAAATATCGTATCCGGGGGAAATACATCTGATATTCCGGAGAATACAACCGCCGATAGCTTCTCTGCCTTAGGTTGTGACCAGGCTTTTCTTTTCGCAGATAAGTAAGCCTGGAACCGAGGCTAGGTAATAATAGGTACCAGGTAATAATAGGTACCAGAGTATCTTGGGGCGTCTCCATCAAGGCAGTGTCCAGCCTATGGGAGGGGTTCTGGACGGGGGTGATAGCAGGAAGGGGCGGGGCTACGTTCTGGAGAGAGGAGAGTCTGAACACCTGGTCCGGATCTGGTTTCTCACCTGGAATCAGTGGAAGACAATTATAGCACACCGTTAGTGTCCTATCTGACATCATGAGGGTCTAGAGCTCTACACTCTCCTATCTAACATCATGAGAGTCTAGAGCTCTACAGTGTTGTGCCAGTCTCTACTTCTAGTATTTGTTTAAGGAAAAACAAACATTAAACCTGTATATGAGGGGCTAGGGCCCCTCAACATTAAACCTGTCTATAGGAGGGGCTAGGGCCCCTCAACAACATTAAACCTGTCTATAGGAGGGGCTAGCACCCCTCAACAACATTAAACCTGTCTATAGGAGGAGCTAGGGCCCCTCAACAACATTAAACCTGTATATAGGAGGGGCTAGCACCCCTCAACAACATTAAACATGTATATGAGGGGCTAGGGCCCCTCAACAACATTAAACCTGTCTATAGGAGGGGCTAGCACCCCTCAACAACATTAAACCTGTATATGAGGGGCTAGCACCCCTCAACAACATTAAACCTGTCTATAGGAGGGGCTAGCACCCCTCAACAACATTAAACCTGTATATGAGGGGCTAGGGCCCCTCAACAACATTAAACCTGTCTATAGGAGGGGCTAGCACCCCTCAACAACATTAAACCTGTCTATAGGAGGGGCTAGCACCCCTCAACAACATTAAACCTGTATATAGGAGGGGCTAGCACCCCTCAACAACATTAAACCTGTATATAGGAGGGGCTAGCACCCCTCAACAACATTAAACCTGTCTATAGGAGGGGCTAGCGCCACTCAACAACATTAAACCTGTCTATAGGAGGGGCTAGCACCCCTCAACAACATTAAACCTGTCTATAGGAAGGGCTAGCACCCCTCAACAACATTAAACCTGTCTATAGGAGGGGCTAGCACCCCTCAACAACATTAAACCTGTATATAGGAGGGGCTAGCAACCCTCAAGAACATTAGAGTACAGTACTGAGTAAAGTGTTGCATCCCAGGACCAGCGGAGCATGACATGATTGTGTCCTTTCTCAATATAGTGAGTCTAAGGATGCCACGTCTTTGGCTTGGTGGAGACAATAATAATAATGGTTACCTAGGTGACAGAGGGATTGGAAAGGACTCCACAGGAAGGGGTTAAGGGTCAAACTCTTCTGGAAACAATCCGAGCCTTTAGTCTGTCTGTCTGTTTGGCTGTAGCACACACACATAGACACACACACAGACAGAGAGAGAGAGAGAGAGAGAGATAATTATAAAAAGCATTGTCCAATGTACAATTATTTGGTTACAGTTCCTGTCGAACATGTTTTGAAATTATTGAACTGAATTTACCATGATCCACAATTTATATAATAATCCATTTTGAATGTTATTTGGATGACCCCAAGGATCATAAAAACCTTGAACGATTACTATATTGAATGTTATTTGGATGACCCTAAGGGCCATCGGTTTCGGCGCTGTAGTGCTGAAATGATTTCGGCTCGTTAGAAATTTTCAGTAGCACCATAGAGCCCCCCACCCCCGGACCTCAAATGACGTCACACTGTAGGCTCTACAGAGCCGAACCGACTTTTATTCGGCTCTAAAATAGGAGTATGAATCGGCCCTGAGGATCATAAAAACCTTGAACGATTACTATATTGCCATTTTCTCAAATCTTAAATTTACTTTCCCGCTGCAGTGCAGTGTTACACTGTACATGAACGTTGCAGAGGCAGAGATACGTGTCATTACTACTAATAGATTACAATAACAATTGCCAGTAAATGTGTCCCAGTAGAGATAGTAATATATGACAGTAATTAAATGTAAATGTGTCCCAGTAGTGATAGTGATAATATTACAGTAATTAGATTACCAGTAAATGTGTCCCAGTACAGATAGTGATATATGACAGTAATTAGATTTAAATGTGTCCCAGTAAAGATAGTGATATATGACAGTAATTAGATGTAAATGTGTCCCAGGAGAGATAGTGATATATGACAGTAATTAGATGTAAATGTGTCCCAGTACAGATAGTGATATATGACAGTAATTAGATTAAAATGTGTCCCAGTACAGATAGTGATATATGACAGTAATTAGATGTAAATGTGTCCCAGGAGAGATAGTGATATATGACAGTAATTAGATGTAAATGTGTCCCAGTACAGATAGTGATACTATTACAGTAATTAGATGTAAATGTGTCCCAGGAGAGATAGTGATAGTGATATATGACAGTAATTAGATGTAAATGTGTCCCAGTACAGATAGTGATAGTGATGTATGACAGTAATTAGATGTAAATGTGTCCCAGTACAGATAGTGATACTATGACAGTAATTAGATGTAAATGTGTCCCAGTACAGATAGTGATACTATGACAGTAATTAGATGTAAATGTGTCCCAGTACAGATAGTGATATATGACAGTAATTAGATGTAAATGTGTCCCAGGAGAGATAGTGATCTATGACAGTAATTAGATGTAAATGTATCCCAGTACAGATAGTGATACTATGACAGTAATTAGATGTAAATGTGTCCCAGTACAGATAGTGATATATGACAGTAATTAGATGTAAATGTGTCCCAGTACAGATAGTGATCTATGACAGTAATTAGATGTAAATGTGTCCCAGTACAGATAGTGATATATGACAGTAATTCGATGTAAATGTGTCCCAGGAGAGATAGTGATATATTACAGTAATTAGATGTAAATGTGTCCCAGTAGAGATAGTGATATGACAGTAATTAGATGTAAATGTGTCCAAGGAGAGATAGTGATATATGACAGTAATTAGATGTAAATGTGTCCCAGTAGAGATAGTGATATATTACAGTAATTAGATGTAAATGTGTCCCAGTAGAGATAGTGATATGACAGTAATTAGATGTAAATGTGTCCAAGGAGAGATAGTGATATATGACAGTAATTAGATGTAAATGTGTCCCAGTAGAGATAGTGATAGTGATATATGACAGTAATTAGATGTAAATGTGTCCCAGTACAGATAGTGATACTATTACAGTAATTAGATGTAAATGTGTCCCAGTACAGATAGTGATATATGACAGTACTTAGATGTAAATGTGTCCCAGGAGAGATAGTGATGTATGACAGTAATTAGATGTAAATGTGTCCCAGTACAGATAGTGATACTATTACAGTAATTAGATGTAAATGTGTCCCAGTAGAGATAGTGATAGTGATATATGACAGTAATTAGATGTAAATGTGTCCCAGTACAGATAGTGATACTATTACAGTAATTAGATGTAAATGTGTCCCAGTACAGATAGTGATAGATTACCAGTAAATGTGTCCCAAGAGAGATAAAGTGAAAGATGCAGAATCTCCGAACTCTGTCACGATGTCTTCATGACTCTTCTGTTTGTTGAGAACTCCTCCAACCAACACCTGCTCGCCTTCAGCTAGTCTGTTAATGCACAATACAATAAAATAAATATTAACAATAATAACAATATAAATACAATATTTTGAGAACGCCTCCCACTAAAACCTGCTCTCCTTCAGCTAGTCTGTTAATGCACAATACAATAAAATAAGTATTAACAATACAATATAAATAAATATTAATACAATATAAATAAATATTAACAATACAACATAAATACAATATATTGAGAAATCCTCCCACTAAAACCTGCTCACCTTCAGCTAATCTGGAATGAAACAAAACAATAAGAATTGTAGTTCAGAACTACAATATGTAATTCAGAGGTTCAGTTTTAGAACTACAATTGGAGTAGAAGGGTGTGTGTGTGCGTCATAGACTGTAAAGAAATATGGACAAAGCATTCTCCGGGTCTGATATGGACGTAAGATGAAGCCAGTCAGTCCTTGAATTGTAAATCGCCATCTTTCTAGATCCGTTTGGGCCCAGCTGGCCATTGGCTGGCCCAGACAACGAGGCGGGACTTCCCCCCCCTTCTTCTTTGTTGATTTTTATTTTGACTCGAACGGGGGGTGGCTCCCGATCATAGACTACAACGGTAGCCACGCCCCTCAGAACATACGCAACTTTATGATCATCTTTTTAATAAATGAGACCATAATTTTCCAAAAATGAGAGACATGAGAAATGAAACTTTAAACAGAAAGTATTCATGACCATGTTTATTAAGGTAATACAGTCTATGGAGATATGGGTTGTTTTGGGCCCAATGACAGCGCCACAACAGGCCATTATATGAACTTTCAGGAAGTCCCGATTTCCTTAGTGGCTTCACAAAATATCTGTCTGACTGCCCCCCTGGTGTGTGTGCGTGCGTGCGTTTTTGCGCAAGTGTGTGTACTTACTTGGACAGTTCTACGCAGCACTTGGCCAGCAGGTAGCGACACTGAGGTGTAGAACAGCTGTGAGCCTTCAGCAGTCTGTACGCTTTATAAGGCTTTCCTGAGCGGTAGTAACATGTAGCTAACAGGTACAACGCTTCTTCTGAATGCACTGAAAACACATGGAAAACACTGTTAGCATGTAGCTAACAGGTACAACGCTTCTTCTGAATGCACTGAAACACATGTAGCTAACAGGTGGGGGCGGAGCTACCTCTACTGTAGAGCAGAGCACACAGGTAGGGGCGGGGCTACAAGTGAATAGCAGGAATGGATACGCGTATACGTATATCTAGTGCGTCTGAGCATAGGCATGGTAACGCCCCGCCTGCCTCTGATTGGCCTACCGACACTAAGCATAGACATGGTAACGCCCCGCCTGCCTCCGATTGGCCTACCAACACTGAGCATAGACATGGTAACGCCCCACCTGCCTCTGACAGAATGCAGCCTTGTAACAAACTTGAACGTTTTAATTTTGTAGAAGAGCCAAACTATTATTGTTTATGCCGTTTGCTTTGATTGAATAATTGATTGAACACACGTGTACGATGTACTATGATTTGATTTGGGTGTGTACTTCTGAATAAAATGTTAGTGTTGATTATGGTGTATTAATCTAATTATAGTAAACTAATACTATTATACTAAAAAGGATAAAGGTGAAGGGAAAACAGACCTTTTTACAGTACAATAATGTTTCACATTTACACATACAAATAAATTACACAATAATCAACACAAACACTTTATTTAGAACACACCCAAATCAAATCATATTAAGGCGTACATGTTCAATCAATTATTCCATCAAAGCAAACGGCATAAACAATATTAGTTTGCATCTTCTACAAAAAAAAAACTTACAAGTTACAGGCAGTTCTCTTGTATCATACCTTATACAGTACTTGAATTATTTTCTACCACCTCGCAGCAGAGATCAGACTATGCAGCATAGCTATATCCACCTCAGTGGACAGTCAAGACCAGAGCCATCTAATAGAAGAGTTGCGATATAGAGGGGGCAGAAACCCAGCACTCGAGCTCTGTTCATGCAGCCTGAACTGAGCCAAGCTGGAGTTGGAAATACATTGTTTTCAACGAAGGCGGCACAAATGAGAGCTATTTTACAACATGACAACTGTTTTAAAGTATTGTACAGTAACAACTAAAGTCTCGTAATGTTTATGTTTTTATTTCATTCGTTTATTTGGTCGGGACAGTGTATATTGATGAACATTACATTAAAAATGCAGTGTGAATATACCAGATTTAGTACTATTACTACAAAACAATCTAAAAGAAAGGGATTTTTATATAATTAAAGCTGGGCTGTTGCCAGAGTCCAATGCATTTCTGCCTACTTCCGGTCCAGGACTTGTCCCAGTTGGTTGTCCCCACGCTCAGTGCGTAGCCTATGTAGGAGAGCCGCATTTGGACTGAATATCTAAGGCTCTGGTCAAGACGGGCAGTGTCTGTAGGCCAATCAGAGGCAGGCGGGGCGTTACCATGTCTAATTTGTATTGTTCAGTCTAATGTCTCACACCTTCCTCTGGACAATACAACCTAGATTCTCTGTGGGGTTCAGGTCAGGCCAGTTGGCTGGTCAGTTAAGCACAGTAATACCATGGTCAGTACAGAAGTGACTAGTAGTTTTGGCTCTGTGGGCAGGTGCCAAATCTAGCTGGAATGGAAAATTAGCATCTTCATGAAGCTTGTCAACATACTGAAGCACAATGTACTCAATGTACTAAAAAGAGTAATGAACTTTTACTAAATATTCTAATTCAGTGAGCTACCCTCGATCAGACCCACTAGGGTCTCCGGAACTACTCTCCGGAACTACTATGCCGGGACTGAGAGGTAAAATTCTGGCATGAGGAGGGACTAGGCTCTGTGGGTCGCCACCTGTCCGGGCCCCTCCTACGTCTCACCAGGTCCACTCCTGCTCTCACCAGGAGTACAGCGAGGACCTGTGCGTTGCACCAGACTCCCAGTACCAGACACTTCATTCAGGAGGGGTGGATTCTTTAGCCGCAATGGTTCTGTAGGCTCCACCTGGGCAACGGTAGCACTGCAGGCTCCACTTGCGGCTCGAATGGCCCTCCTAAAGGCCTCATCGGAGGTTTTTGGGCTTCCTCCTCACGGAGGACACAGGCTGGGGCACTAACCCATACTGCTCCCGGGGTGCCGTCTACATTCCGGCTGTCACCCGTCTCTCCGGTGGTCACCAGACTATACCTGCCTGGTTGTCACCAGACTATACCTGGTGATCACCAGACTATACCTGGCTGTCACCCGTCTCTCCGGTGGTCACCAGACTACCTGGTGGTCACCAGACTATACCTGCCTGACTGTCACCCGTATCGCCGGTGGTCACCAGACTATACCTGGCTGTCACCCGTCTCTCCGGTGGTCACCAGACTACCTGGTGGTCACCAGACTATACCTGCCTGACTGTCACCCGTATCTCCGGTGGTCACCAGACTATACCTGGTGGTCACCAGACTATACCTGGCTGTCACACGTCTCTCCGGTGGTCACCAGACTATACCTGGCTGTCACATAGTCCTATGAGACACTTTATTGGAGCACAAAAACAAAATTGCTACAGCCTCAGTAATGAACCAGTGAAATGAGGGTATTTTATGATGCCCCTCATAGGGATTGCATAGGCAGCTGCAGTACAGCGTTGAAACGGACCAGAAGTGCTGTCTCATTTGGGGGCGTGAAATGTGTAGTCCCCATGTGTCTCTATATAGGCAATGAATACAGACACGTTTACAGTTTATTTTTCCCCTGGACCAATCAGGACAGCCGAAGTGTTCTCTGCCTGTCTGTCTGCGTGCGTGCCTCTCTAAACCTTCTGTGTAGTCTCTCGACCAGGAACACAGTGCATGTGTGTGTGCGCGTGTGTGTGTGTGTGTGTGTGTGTGTGTGTGTGTGTGTGTCTCTATAACCTTCTGTGTAGTCTCTCGACCAGGAACACAGTGCATGTGTGTGCGTGCGTGTGCGTCTCTTTCTCTCTCACCTTCTGCGTATAGTCTCTCGGCCAGGAACACAGCATCCAGGTAGGCATAGTGGTTCAGAGCCTGCCACACCGCAGCCTGTATGTAACGTCACACACAGTCACACACACACACACACACACACTACACATTACTATACTAGTGAGGACAATAAAACACTAAGGCTTGCCCACCTGCCCCTGGCAGCTAAATAAAACACTAAGGGTTTCCCACCTGCCCCTGGCAGCTAAATAAAACACTAAGGGTTGCCCACCTACCCCTGGCAGCTAAATAAAACACTAAGGGTTGCTCACCTGCCCCTGGCAGCTAAATAAAACACTAAGGGTTGCCCACCTGCCCGTGGCAGCTAAATAAAACACTAAGGGTTTCCCACCTGCCCCTGGCAGCTAAATAAAACACTAAGGGTTGCCCACCTGCCCCTGGCAGCTAAATAAAACACTAAGAGTTGCCCACCTGCCCCTGGCAGCTAAATAAAACACTAAGGGTTGCCCACCTACCCCTGGCAGCTAAATAAGCCTAACCACAATTTGCAACTCTAGATTTTTTTATAATGGGATTAATCTAGAGTTGCAATACCCTCCATTGACTCCCTACTGCTTGTATTAAACAACGTTAAACTCAAAACGCCAAGCTTGAATTATCCTCTTTCAATCTGCCGAGCTTTTGTTTCATAAAAATGTTATGAGCTACTTTCTGTCAAGAAATTCTATGCAGGCGATTCTTTTTGCAGTTTGGAAGCACTCGTTTTTTTTAACGGGTCGCGCTGCTGCCTCCTGCATTATGTGCAAAACAGGTGGTACGCAGGGCCGTTCAGTGACTTACGACGAGTGCTTCCAAACTCCAGCACTTAAAAAAAGAATCACCTGCCCACGGCAGCTAAAGAAAACACTAAAGGGTTGCCCACCTGCCCCTGGCAGCTAAATAAAACACTAAGGGTTGCCCACCTGCCCCTGGCAGCTCAATAAAACACTAAGGGTTGCCCACCTGCCCCTGGCAGCTAAATAAAACAATACACAGGTGTATACACACACACACACACACACACACACACACGTGTATACATGTGTGTACACATACACATATGTAAACACACACATGTGTGTATACATGTGTGTACACACATAACAATCAAGTCGAGTTCACCACACATCATAAATGTGTGGTGACATCAAAGTATTAAATGTTGGGTTCATGAGATTACAACTTTAATACAAGTAGGCTATTGGTATTACTATTATTTAGTACAGTGGTTTTCAACCAGTGGTCCAGGGACCACCAGTGGTCCTTGGGTGGTCCCCAGCTAAATAATGGAGAGGTGGTGTTTCATTTTACTCTCTCAAGAGTTAAATTATTGTTAAACATCTGCATCAGTTAATTTACAAGAAGTCTGCACAATTATAGAATGTAGAAGAATTGTTATTTTGATAATCGTTTGCCTGTTATCTCTAAATGGTACCAACATCAATAAAGCATGGAAATGTGGACAAAATATTATCCAATGACAACATTTTCTTTAGTTTTGGGTCTGAGTGGGGGGCTAAATCAAATGTCATCAAATGGTGGTCCGTGGCTCAAATGGGTCTGAGAGGCTAAATGTCATCAAATGGTGGTCCGTGGCTCAAATGGGTCTGAGAGGCTAAATGTCATCAAATGGTGGTCCGTGGCTCAAATGGGCTTGAGAGGCTAAATGTCATCAAATGGTGGTCTGTGGCTCAAAAGCTAAATAATAAATGGACCTTGACATGAAAAGGTTTGAAAACCACTGTTTTAGTATAAATAGCAGCAGTTAGTTATAAGATGTACACAGTCTACTGGCTAGCAGTAGTATTATTAGTAGTAGCAGTATTTAGTATAATTAGTAATATCAGTACAAATAATACTATGCGTACTGCAGTCTACTGGCTAGCAGTAGTATTAGTAGTAGTAACAGTATTTAATTAGTAATATCAGTAGTAATAATACTATGTGTACTGCATTTTAATCTACTGGCTAGGAGTAGTAGAGTAGCAGTATTTAGTATTAGTAATAGCAGCAGTAATAATACTATGTGTACTGCAGTCTATTGACTAGCAGTAGTAGTATTAGTATAGTAGCAGTATTTCATCTTAGTAATAGCAGCAGTAATAATACTAGATGCACTGCAGTCTACTCTACTGGCTAGCAGGGAGACGTTAGCTTAGCTGCTAGCTTCGACATGAAGTTGTTACACACTGTTCAATCAACGCACACACACACACACACACACACACACACACACACACACACTGACAGCAACGTGCACGACCACACACACACTGACAGCAACGTGCACTACCTCACGTACACAACCCATAGACAAAACAACAATAAATAAACAACACGGACAGCTAGCTGATGCTAATGCTAACCCGTTAGCTAAGCCTCGGCGGGCATCAGACAGCGGTCTGTAGTAACAAGTCACAGCCGGGCTAGGAGCCTCCTATCCCCGCAGGCCTGAGCCTCAGACAGCGGTGTGTAGTAACGCTCCCAGCCGGGCTAGGAGCCTCCTACCCCCGCAGGCCTCAGCCTCAGACAGCGAGCGGTCTGTAGTTAGTAACACTCCCAGCCGGGCTAGGAGCCTCCTATCCCCGCAGGCCTCAGCCTCAGACAGCGGTCTGTAGCTGTAGTAACAGCCGGGCTAGGAGCCTCCTATCCCTGCAGGCCTCAGACAGCGGTGTGTAGCTGTAGTAACAGCCGGGCTAGGAGCCCCCTATCCCCGCAGGCCTCAGTCTCAGACAGCGGTCTGTAGCTGTAGTAACAGCCGGGCTAGGAGCCTCCTATCCCCGCAGGCCTCAGTCTCAGACAGCGGTATGTAGCTGTAGTAACAGCCGGGATAGACTCCTATCCCCGCAGACCTCAGCCTCAGACATTGGTCTGTAGCTGTAGTAACAGCCGGGTTAGGAGCCTCCTATCCCCGCAGGCCTCCAGCCTCAGACAGCGGTCTGTAGTAAGAAGTCTCCCCACACAACGAGCTCACCTGAACGGGTTCCTGCAGCACCGTCATCCCTCTGTCGGCCTGGCTGTTGTTGCTGGAACTTATTCTATGTTTTATTCCGCTTCTCTGTTCTTCTCTCCTCTCTGGACCATGAAACACTTTATATAGAATCTAGATGTTCTCCCCTGGACCAAACCGATGCAACCATACAGTTATAATAATATATAATACTATAATATAATATATAATGTTTTCTCCTCTCTAGCAAAGCTGCGCTCTGCTCTGAGAGCCGAACGTTTGAACCAGGGTTGCCAGGTTGCGTGACACCGAGAGAGAAATAAGCCACCAGTTCTATGAAAACAAGCCCAAAAGAAGCGACTGCGACTGATTTGAAAGTAGCAGATCTACAAGCTCACAGCGGGTCGCATCGCGACGCGTTGTGAGCTTGTAGATCTGCTATTAAATTTATGAAATGTTTGAACAAGATTCATGTTTGGGGTCTCGGGGCACAACATATGTTTAGTTGTTGTAGGTTGAGGGTCCTTGGACAAATATAAATATACAAATAATCTGGGGGTCCTTCCTTGACATGGAAATGTGAGAATTACTGGTTTAAACAACATTAAGAAATAAGCCTAAATAAGTACCGCCCGGTAACTACACATTAGAAAAAAGCCTAAATGGGAAACTACACATTAGAAAAAAGCCTAGGAAACTACACAAGTACACATTAGAAAAAAGCCTAAATCAGAAACTACACATTAGAAATAAGCCTAAATCAGAAACTACACATTGTAAACAAGACCAAATAAACAACCAAGAAACAAGAACAAATAAACAACTACACTTTAGGTTAGAAACAAGCCCCCAAAACAGAAACACGTAACCCAACTACTGAACTACATACAATTTACAAGCAACTTTAAAGAAAAACAAGGCCATGAGGTCGCTTGTAATAAGAGGACATGGCAACACTGTTTCACGACCGTTAAAAGACGAGCCTCTACGAAGATAGCCGAAGAAGAGCGCTGGCGTCCGGCTGAACTCGGGAAACCTCGGCTGAACTCGGGTGTTAAAAAGATGACATTATTCGGCAATCGGCACACATACCATCATTCGTCACGTGTATTTTAGGTCTCCTCACTTGTGTTTTAAACCTCGCAAATCACACGTCGCAAATGTTTTCACTGCTTCACTTGTCTGCAAAATACAACTCGCAAAGATTTGCACTCCTTCACTTGTGTTTTATAGCGTTTGCAAACAACTTAATTTTGTATTTATTATTTACACATTTGTCGTTCCTTTTTTTTTACAAGTGAAGCACCAATTTCACATTTGTGCAATAATGTCTCATTTGACCCTCGCCAACTTTGCCCGGATGCAGTTCTTTCACAGTCCAGCAGGTGGTGTCAGACTTCAATAAACTATATAATTGCCCTCTATAATTACATTTAGACATGATATAGTTCTTGTTTTAATAGGCCAGCTTCTTATTTTAATTGGGTCAGTGTTAGGGTGTTATTGGAAGTGAGCTGCGATGAAGAAGTGAGCAAATTAAGTTAGGCTTTTATAATTACCAGGTGCTACGCCTTGCAGATTTCTGCAATGGGTGTCATCACTTACCTGTTGTTTTCTGAGGCTGATTTGAAAACTGTCAAGTGGCATTTCTTCCTCAGCCTATAGTGGGAATAGGCATGCACGGCTTGGGATATGCTCCTGTCTCCTGAAGAGGAGGATTCTAAAAACGACTTATAAGTCCTAAAGCCTTGTTTATACTTCACTGTGCAACGGTCCTATGCTGGAAAATAGCAGATATGCAAACTCACAGCACATCTCATGCAAGACACTGAACTTGCAGATCTGCCATTTTTGCCAGTCAATAGCACAGTAAAGATGATAATAATATAATGTGATGTGTGTAGTTCTTTATACATCTAGCTTCTTAATTTTGATCTCAAAGTGCACCAGATTGAAGCATTTTCATGGCAAATTTACAGATTTTTCTGGATAGATGCACCAACGCAAAGCCAATTAAGTAGCCAAATGGGGGTAGCAGTATAGCACCCGCAGTTTCATTAAAGAGGATATTTCCAGAGCACTTAACCTGCCAGTTATAGGTAAAGAAACATTGAATAATGTGTTTGGTTCCAAAACACCCCAGATAATTACCTGCAGGAAAGTGAACGCTTGTTTGAGAAATATTAAGAACAATCAAAGCATTGATGTCCATTTATTGGAAACACCCAAGTTGAGCTCTTCTATGATTAAAGCGCCAAACGGAAAGATAATAAGGAGGGACTTGGAAGCAAAGGGAATGCCCATAGCAGATGTACCCATCATAGGGATGGATGCAGTGGAATTAGGAGTCCAATTGGCGGAGACCAATATTGGAAAATGGTCACAGGAAAAATGGAGAGACTGAATGAAGGATAGTTGCACTGGAAATTGTATTTGGATGGCTGGTGCAAGGAGAAGTCATTCCACATGAAAGAAATGCATTCTGAGAAGGAAGACATGAGTGTATCCCAAGCCGTGCATATCCACGGCTTTGATATGGACACACACACACACACACACACACACACACACACACACACACACACACACACACACACACACACACACACACACACACACACACACACACACACACACACACAACCCAAACAAACATGTTTAAATCACTCCTAAACATTTTGACAAAAAAAAAATCACACACTCTCCTATGCTCCTGGTGGAGACCTATGCCCAGAAGGGCACTTTTTCTAGTTAATTTCTGCATCTCTTAGGGCCCATTTAACCATATAATGCATTTGGATGGCAAAAATGGCAGATCTGCAAGTTCAGTGTCTTGAATGAGATGTGCTGTGCTATTTTCCAGCATTGAACCGTTGCACAGTGAAGTATAAACAAGGCTTTAGGATTTATAAGTCGTTTTTAGAATCCTCCTCCTCAGGAGCATATCCACGGATATCCCAAGCCGTGCTTGTCGACTAAATATAAGATTTTAGTCGACTAAATCTACAGTTGATTTAGTATTTTGGCGGATTTTATATCTGAAAATAGCAGATCTGCAAGCTCACAATTGAGCTTGCAACCAAGTGTAAAATTACTCATATTGGATCTCCACTAGTCCTTTCCTAACATTATTTTTAGTCTAGTTTTTGTTTGTTGACGAAATTGTCAGTATATTTAGTCTTAGTTTTAGTCATCATAGCTTAGTATTCATTTAGTTTCCATTTAGTTTTCGTCTGTGGAATAAGGTAGTCGACGGACATTTTTTGTCATAGTTTTAGTCGACGATATAGCATCCGATGGCTGGGAGGTTCCTATAGCATCATATGGCTGGGAGGTCGGCTAGAGACAAAAAGTGTCTGGTTGCCTAGAGACGAGGCAGCCAATCAGGACGATAGGTCGTCACTACGGTAGCCAATGAGAAAGGGACTGCGTGCGCTACATAAAATGTGATAAATGCACCATTTTCACCATTAGTGTGGACGACAGTGGACGATAAAATGCACCATAAACACCTTTATTTCACTACAGACAGGAATCAAATGTGTTACAAAATGTACAATTCATGATTTAAACATGAATATTCAACAGTTATATAATGAATATGCATGATTTAAACATGAATATTATTAAACAACTCTACAGCATCATTGCTGTGTCATGGTGGAGGAGGAGGGAGGGGCGTGGCCACAGAGTGAAAGGGGGGAGTGGTCGCGTGGTAAAGGGGCGTGGTCACATATCGAAAGGGGGCGTGGTCACATGGTAAAGGGGTGGAGCTTCGGGGTCACAGGGTACAGTTGGCTTCTGGAGACAGACGACACTTTGCTACGGTGAGGTACGTTTCCACCTGAAAGAATAATTACACTTTATTAATTATAATTAGTCTTTAATAATTCTAATGACACTTTATTAATAATAATTACACTTTATTAATAATAATTGCACTTTATTAACAATAATTGCACTTTATTAAAGACAGTTTGATAATTTTTATACCACAATTCTTATACAAGACGATTTTAACAAATTAACTGCTCCTGACGGAAGGGTCCGTCAGAAGGAATCTGCCGTAATGTTCCGTCTGATAAGCTTTATTATTGATATCAAACCGGATCGCCGATTTACTTTTTCCTTTTTTGCCTGGCCTTTCCTTCTTTAGCGATTCTAGACCGGATTGCGCAACCTCGCCCCCGCTACGTCGAAGTACGTTACCACCTGAAAGAATAATTACACTTTATTAATTATAATTAGTCTTTAATAATTATAATTACACTTTATTAATAATAATAATAATAATAATAATAATAAGCTTTATCTATATAGCACCTTCCATACAGGGTTGCAGTTCAAAGTGCTTCACAGGCAGGATATACATCAAGTGCTTTACAGATAGGTCATATAGGTTAAATAAAACACAATACAAGACAAGACAGTGAATGTGCATGACATCAGACATTGAGATGAGAGAAAAATATATATAGAATAATAATAAAATACATGATGGGAAGCCTCAATAAAGTGCTACGGCAGGGTGGAGAAGGCTAATCTGAAGAGGTGTGTTATTAGTTTGTGTTTGAATATGTTGGTGGAGTTGGCCTCTCTGATTTCCTGAGGAATTGTATTCCATAATTTTGGTGCATAAAACGAGAATGCTGCCTCTCCTATAGGCTATTTTCTTTCGTGGTTTCTTTTTTTTTCTTTTGTGGTTAGTAAACCTGCTGTTGAGGATCTTAGTGTTCTAGATGGAGTGATGGTAAGAAATCTGTTACGTATGCAGGGCCTTGGCTGTTGAGTACTTTTGTAATAATAATAATTACACTTTATTAATAATACTTGCACTTTATTAACAATAATTGCACTTTATTAAAGACAGTTTGATAATGTTTATACCACAATTCTTATACAAGACGAGTTTAAGAAGACCCAAAGTTATTCTCCATCGAGAAAAACATCTGCGAACCCCTTGGAACCAGGGGATGAGCGAGTGGCATCAGGACTTTAGAACCAGGGGATGAGCGAGTGACATCAGGACTTTAGAACCAGGGGATGAGCGAGTGACGTCAGGACTTTAGAACCAGGGGATGGACGTCAGGACTTTAGAACCAGGGTATGAGCGAGTGACGTCAGGACTTTAGAACCAGGGGATGAGCGAGTGACGTCAGGACTTTAGAACCAGGGGATGAGCGAGTGACGTCAGGACTTTAGAACCAGGGGATGAGCGAGTGACGTCAGGACTTTAGAACCAGGGGATGAGCGAGTGCCGTCAGGACTTTAGAACCAGGGGATGAGCGAGTGACGTCAGGACTTTAGAACCAGGGTATGAGCGAGTGACGTCAGAACTTTAGAACCAGGGGATGAGAGAGTGACGTCAGGACTTTAGAACCATGGGATGAGCGAGTAACGTCAGGACTTTAGAACCAGGGGATGAGCGAGTGACGTCAGAGCATCCCAGCAGCATGTCACCCTGGGCAAGACCTAAGCTGAAAAGACTATCAGCGGAAGTTGTGGCATTTTAGCAGAAGTATTGCCCAAGGAAGTGACGTTGATGCTTTACAAATCAGTTTACATTCTCCGTGAATGAAACAAGTGTTGTGATTGGTCGGGAAAATATCGTATCCGGGGGAAATACATTTGACGGATGTTCCGGAGGATACATCTGCCGATAGCTTCTCTGCCTTAGGTTGTGACCAGGCTTTTCTTCTCGCAGATAAGTAAGCCTGGGACCGAGGCTAGCAGCGTGTAGGTACAGGTACCTTATGCATGTCCTTTCTTTAAGAATCCTAGCTGCTAGGTAGCATAGACATAAATAAAGGCTAGATGGCCCAGTGCACTGTGGGATGTGTAGTTCTATGTACTCTACCAGCCCATAGACATATATAAAGGATAGATGCCCAGTGCATTGTGCGATGTGTAGTTATATGTACTCTACCAGACCATAGACATAAAGGCTAGATGGCCCAGTGCACTGTGGGATATGTAGTTGTACTCTACCAGCCCATAGACATAATATAAAGTCTAGATGGCCCAGTGCACTGTGGGATGTGTATAGTTCTATGTACTCTACCAGCCCATAGACATATATAAAGGCTAGATGGCCCAGTGCATTGTGGGATGTGTAGTTCTATGTACTCTACCAGCCCATAGACATATATAAAGACTAGATGGCCCAGTGCATTGTGGGATGTGTAGTTCTATGTACTCTAACCAGCCCATAGACGTTATATAAAGGCTAGATGGCTCAAGGCAGAGTCTATGATGTAGTTCACCCGGCGGCCATCTTGCTTCGGGGCTACAGTATGTTCTATGGCAGCTCAAACTAAAACAGTCATAACTCGCTCAAATCTTGACGGATTTACAAACGGGTTGGTTTATTACAAACGTTGTCAACGTGGCTATGATCCAGGATGATTATCTGCTTAATTTTCTTTTTTATATGAACATCATATAAAAGCATACAAGTATATGCGGACGTCTCTGACGTTTGTAACAAACCAAACCATTTGAAAATCGGTTGAAAATTGAGCAAGTTGTGGTTATTTAAAAGGTAGCCTATATGCCCCGCATAGACACAATGTTATGCTGCCCCAAAGTAAGAAGGTAGCAATGTTGCTCCATTGGGCAGCAGCGCGGGTCTAGCGCCATCTAGCGTTCTTATATATATATATGCTTGAAGGATCCTAGCAGCTGATAGGTAGTAGTAGTGTTGTAGTGAAGCATTATGGGATGTGTAGTTCTACCTTATGCATGTCCTTCTTGAAGCATCCTAGCAGCTGATAGGTGCGTCTCAGAGACTCCTCCCCCAGGCTGGTGAAATAGTTCCCGTACGGAGCCAGCTGCAACGCCTCGTTGTCTAACAGCACCTCCCCCGCCTCCTGATTGGCCTGTTCAAATGATTACATCATCATCGTTAATTATAGCACCGCTCATAGGTTGAGGGATGAGGGGTAAGATACGCCTCCCTTTTTCACCCTGAAACATCACATGCATTTAACTCATTCAGGACGGGAACCCATTTTTGGTGTTTTAAGCATTATGTTATACTTAAACTATAGAAAAATAGCAGATCTACAAGCTCGTGGCGCGGCACTCTGGCGCACGAAAATGTGGCGCAAAACATAAAGTGCTAATAGCACATGACTAATCTACATATAAACAAAAAGTAGTGACGTAGCCTACGGTATGGAGTCTGTTTGAGCCATCTAGGCAACCGCTTCCCCAGCCTCGCCAGCCGCACACAGAGACTATGGAACATCTTCTTCTTTTCCGCCATCAGACTCATGAATAGACACTGAACACTACAAGGGCCGGGCTATATGGCCATATGCCTGAGGCAAATGAAATGGCTTTCAGTGGTTTTAGTTAGAAATTGTAGTTTTAAGCACTTAGTTTTTACATAGATTACCTGACACTAGACTGTAGCTGTTTTTGGATGTTTCTGGATTTTTAACACACAATGAGTTTCACCTGCCTTTTACTTTGTAACTGGTATTGCTGACAATAAAGCTGAACCTTGTTACCTCGAACCTTGTCTCTATACTAAAACAAGAGACAGATTCAGATCAGTCCGTGCAGTGTCACCAGACCTAGTTCTTGTTCAGAATGAGGTCTCAGGCCTCAGGTCTAAATGGAATGTCAGTGTGAGGCCGCCATTGCTGTACTCTGACCTTAAATAAAATGCGTGCGTGCGTGCGTGCGTGCGTGTGTGCGTGCGTGCGTGCGTGCGTGCGTGCCTTTATCAACAGGTCGATGCCAGTCTTCAGAACGGTCAGTTTAGCAGAGATCTGGTTCCTCAGAGGAAACGACCGGCTGGGAAACTCCCAGGACTCGATCAGACGATACGAGATGGACAGGAGCTTCAGCACCTAGACACACACACAACGCACACGCACACGCACACGCACACACACACGCACACACACACACACACACACACACACACACACACACACACACACACACACACACACACACACACACACACATAGAGTTGAGCTTGCATAGTAGGTGGAGGCGTTGGTTACTATAGTTTTAATAATCTGGTCAGTATTTTCACTGAAAGTATTTAAAATTGTCTACTACCTCCACTATCTGTCCACTAATTGTAATGGACTGCACAGGGTTAGGGTACACACCTGAGACATGTTAGGGTACACACGTGAGACATGTTAGGGTACACACCTGAGACATGTTAGGGTACACACGTGAGACATGTTAGGGTACACACGTGAGACATGCGATCTCATGCACGAACAACGCACGCTCTCACGAGCACGCGCGAACCAACATGAACACAACAGAAGAACAAGAGTGTGTGGAGAGTGGCTGACCAGCAGGGACAGCCAGGTCGAGGCGACCTCTACCAAGATATGGACATGCAGCAACATCAATACACATCAAGGACTGGGTGCCAATAACAGTAGAAATATCAAGACAAAAAGGGCTGATAGAACAATATAAAAGGATGCTGGGGGTTCTCTGTCCTTGTTTCTCTGTCCTCGGAACAGACCTCTTCTTAATACACTTGTTTCTCTGTCCTCTGAACTGTCCTCTTCTTAATAAACTTGTTTCTCTGTCCTCTGAACTGTCCTCTTCTTAATAATCTTGGTAAGTAGCCTCAGAAGCCCAGACGTTTTTATTTCCAGGGAGAAAAAAAAAAGTCTGTGTGTCCGAGTCCACTTCAATTCGGCATAGAGTAGCGCAAACATCGATCACTCTCTGCTGATTTCTGATCGTCTGCACCTTTGTTAAATTGACACACACGTACACACACACACACACACACACACACACACACCTCTCTCTCTCTTCTCGCTCAAATTAATTAGTCTCATGTCCTGCAGCTGCGTCTATATTGTCCGGGTGGATCCTGCCGGGAGCTGCCTCTGCCATAGAAAGCAGAGATGGACCTCAGGCTAATTGATAAGTGACTAGAAGTGTGTTCTTCACTGTCCGACCCTGTATCAACTCGTCTGCTGACATTCAGCACTACACGCAGAGTGGTGCACTGTGGGTAATGTAGTGTAGTTCTTACCAAGGTGCGTTGGGTTTCGTGTTTGGAGTCTATCTGCATCAGGTACATGTCAGATCCACACAGAGTGGTGCACTGTGGGTAATGTAGTGTAGTTCTTACCAAGGTGCGTTGGGTTTCGTGTTTGGAGTCTATCTGCATCAGGTACATGTCAGATCCACACAGAGTGTTGCACTGTGGGTAATGTAGTGTAGTTCTTCTTACCGAGGTGCGCTGGGTTTCGTGTTTGGAGTCTATCTGCATCAGGTACATGTCAGATCCACACAGAGTGGTGCACTGTGGGTAATGTAGTGTAGTTCTTCTTACCGAGGTGCGCTGGGTTTCGTGTTTGGAGTCTATCTGCATCAGGTACATGTCAGATCCCCACAGAGTGGTGCACTGTGGGTAATGTAGTGTAGTTCTTCTTACCGAGGTGCGCTGGGTTTCGTGTTTGGAGTCTATCTGGGTCAGGTACATGTCAGATCCACACAGAGTGGTGCACGGTGTGCAATGTAGTGTAGTTATTCTTACCGAGGTGCGCTGGGTTTCGTGTTTGGAGTCTATCTGGGTCAGGTACATGTCAGATCCACACAGAGTGTCCTGAAGAAACACTTTATTCAGCTGTCTCTGTTCTTCTGACTGGAGAGATGCTTCCTGCACATACGCACACACGCACACACACACACACACACACACACACACACACACACACACACACACACACACACACACACACACACACACACACACACACACACACACACACAGGATGCAGTGAAACTGTGCACACACACTCCAAAGTTTGCCCAGTCAACCCTGCACAGTCCGCATGCAGCAGTACTGCTTCTGTAAAGCTGTGTTCAGACTGGGATGGTTAGAGTGGCAAAGACCACGTAGTTTATTACATACCAAGTCAATGCAAAGACCATGTAGTTTATTACATACCAAGTCAATGCAAAGACCATGTAGTTTATTACATACCAAGTCAATGCAAAGACCATGTAGTTTATTACATACCAAGTCAATGCAAAGACCATGTAGTTTATTACATACCAAGTCAATTCAAAGACCATGTAGTTTATTACATACCAAGTCAATGCAAAGACCATGTAGTTTATTACATACCAAGTCAATGCAAAGACCATGTAGTTGCATTGACAGAACAGCACAAACAGCACAAACGAGGATGTGTGCACCGTGCACGTGACCTCAGGGTGAGGTCGCGCACATACATCCGCCCATCCTCCCTCATATCAGGGCGTCTTACTGTTAGATAAATAATATTGTTATGAACTTTACTGTTATAAAATGTATATTGTTAAGAACTTACTGTTATATAATTAATATTGTTATGAACTCACAAACTCAGAGAAGATGTCCACTGAGGTTTATAAAATATGTTATATTAACTCACGAACTCAGAGAAGATGTCCTGGGCGCTGAGGTGGATGTGGTTGATTCGACTGACGGCCATGTTGAAAAGACGCTGCGCCTCCGAGACCATCTGACCTTCTGACCTCCACGAGAGAACGGACGCCACCGCGCACAGCAATACACACACTGAGGGAGACACACACACACACACACACACACACATTGAGACCGTGCACAGCAATACACACACTGAGGGAGACACACACACATACACACACACACATTGAGACCGTGCACAGCAATACACACACTGAGGGAGACACACACACACACACACATTGAGACCGCGCACAGCAATACACACACTGAGGGAGACACTTGCGCACACACACACACACACACACGCACACACACACACACACACACACACACACACACACACACACACACACACACGGCTCTATTTGCGTCCATGCTAAACTATACTTCACCTTTTCTTTACTATTTTGATGTTTTTTAAAGTTAAAACCAGCCGATCTACAAGCTCACAACGTGTAGATATAGATCTACAAGCTCACAACGTGTCGATATCGATCGGGTAGTTGAACTATTAATTTATTTTATTTTTTTTTAATAGTAAAATTGTCCAAAGTAGTTTTGGGATAAGGGCTTTAGCAGTACAGAAATATAGAGCTCCATTTGCGTCATCGCTAAACCCCTTATCCCTAAACTTCTTTGCCTTTTTTTACTATTTTGTAAAACATTTTTAAATAGTAACAATGGCCAGTTCTACAAGCTCACACCGTGTCAATGTAGATTGGCTAGTTGAACTATTCAAAAATGTTTTTCAAAATAGTAAAAATAAAAAAAAGGCAAAGAAGTTTATGGAGAAGGGGTTTAGCAGTAGTTTATGGAGAAGGGGTTTAGCAGTAGTTTATGGAGAAGGGGTTTAGCAGTAGTTTATGGAGAAGGGGTTTAGCAGTAGTTTATGGAGAAGGGGTTTAGCAATAGTTTATGGAGAAAGGGTTTAGCAGTAGTTTATGGAGAAGGGGTTTAGCAGTAGTTTATGGAGAAGGGGTTTAGCAGTAGTTTAGGGATAAGGGGTTTAGCAGTAGTTTATGGAGAAGGGGTTTAGGAGTAGTTTATGGAGAAAGGGTTTAGCAGTAGTTTATGGAGAAGGTGTTTAGCAGTAGTTTATGGAGAAGGGGTTTAGCAGTAGTTTATATAGAAGGGGATTAGCAGTAGTTTATGAAGAAGGGGTTTAGCCGTAGTTTAGGGATAAGGGGTTTAGCATTAGTTTATGGAGAAGGGGTTTAGCAGTAGTTTAGGGATAAGGGGTTTAGCAGTAGTTTAGGGATAAGGGGTTTAGCAGTAGTTTATGGAGAAGGGGTTTAGCAGTAGTTTAGGGATAAAGTGTTTAGCAGTAGTTTAGGGATAAGGGGTTTAGCGGTGACGAAAATGGAGCCCATATAAATATAGAGCCCCGTAAAATGTGTTATAATAGCAACAACAACAACAATATCTATTATAACAATAACCATAACAACAATAACAATAATTAAGAATATTTACCTGAAGTCATTTCTATGGATTCTATCAGGTCGCGGTGTTGTGTGTAGAATAATCTATAATATGTGTGTGTGTGTTGTAGGTTTGTGGTGTGGTGTGTTCTGATGCTCTCATTGTGTTTCTGCTTCTCATTTATAGTTGAAAACTCTATGATTATATTCATCAATGGAGAGAAATGATGACAACATATCTCTGTCACAAACGCGCGCACGCAAGCACACACACGCGCGCACGCGCACACACACACACACACACGCACACGCACACGCACACGCACACACACACACACACACACACACACACACACACACACACACACACACAGTGTATATAGAGTTACCATTGAATAAAGCATCAGTATAATGTCACTAATACTGGCTGTTCTGAAAGCTGTGGAAACATCTGATAAAAACACACAATAAACACAACATTTACCTCTAGAACCTTTACCTTCGTAGTGACTCATAGGAATGGACTACGTGACAACCAGTTATAGTCTGGTGACCACCAGGTATAGTCTGGTGACCACCAGGTATAGTCTGGTGACCACCAGGTATAGTCTGGTCACCACCGTATAGTCTGGTGACCACCGGAGACTCTGGTGACCACCGGAGAGACGGGTGGCAGCTGGAATGTAGACGGCACATGGGTGAGCAGTATGGGTTAGCTCCGTGAGGAGGAAGCCCAACAAACCCTCGGTGAGGCCTTTAGGAGGGCCATTCAGGCAGCAAGCGGAGCCTGCAGCACCACCTTGCTGCATGCTCAGGTGGAGTCTGTGGAACCATTGCAGCTTAGGAATCCACCACTCCTGATTGAAGTGCCTGGTGCTGGGACTCTGGTGCAATGCACAGGTCCTGGGCCTGGTGAGAGCAGGAGAAGACCTGGTGAGACGTAGGAGTGGACCTGGTGAGAGCAGGAGAGGACCTGGTGAGAGCAGGAGAGGACCTGGTGAGAGCAGGAGAGGACCTGGTGAGAGCAGGAGAGGACCTGGTGAGACGTAGGAGTGGACCTGGTGAGACGCCCAGTCCCGACAGAGTAGTTCGGGAGCAACGGATTGTGTGGCCCTGGTTTTTCCTGGGTATAAATACCCTGAAGTGTATGAAAGAATACTTTATCAACTAGAAGTAAAAAAGAAAATACTTTACCTGAATCTTCAACCGCTTGTCCATAGTCGGGTCACAGGGGCAACAGCTCTGATAGGTATTTCGGGACTCATTGGTAGATCTGTTATTTTGTGAATGAATTTACATGTGCCCTGTCACCCTGTTCCACTAAGTTTTCATCTCACTTCATGCCCTGTGTCCCACTGATGTTCATATCATGGATGTCTCTGCACTGATGTTCATATCATGGATGTCTCTGCACTGATGTTCATATCATGGCTGTATCTGCCCCGTGAGATTCAGTGACGTCTTGCATTATCTGCTCCTCTGTGAACAACATGTTTTTTGGCCTTGTTGTTTGACACGTTGGTCTGTGTAACGATTACAATATGCTATATTAACCGTGTCCATTTTGGACATGGTGAGAGATCCTTTTGAATGCTGTCCGGACCTACCATTTTCTCCCCCGGTGTAATTGGTAATATATCTAATGGAAAATCCTTCTAGCTCTGCTTGTCTCACTTCTCTTCCTTGTGTCTGTCAAAATTATGTACTCTGAAATACTTTGACTTTTACTCATTTTAGTATTGTAGTTGTTCCTCTAAAGTATTTTTCCTTAAAAGGTTATTAATATAGGATTTAAGTTTAACAGTATAACATTAAGGATAAAGTTTAATATTCACTTGTTTAAAAGGTTTTACAGTCCTTTACATTAGGTATTTTCTGACTTGAGTACTTTTACTCGATTACATTCTTCCAATTATCCGCTTATGACGGAGCTAGACATTAAAGTGTTGGGGATATTTATTTTCATAATTAGGGCTATGTATCCCTTATAGAAATACATAACAAATGGGCCTTCAATCCTCCTATTTCTAACAAGCTCCACCAGAGAGCTCCAGTCTTCCTCCTGGGGGATCCCGAGACGTTGCAAGGCCAGCTGAGCCACCTGAAGAAAATCAGTACAATTCAATAAAATACTTTACCTGAAGTCAGAAGTTGGCCCAATGGGAATGTGCATCACGTAAATCACACGCTGTGTTCATGATTTGAGGCAATTTATTAAAAACGGAGCAAATCCTGCAAACTTTGGAAGCCAATCTTAGCCAATCAGGATGGAATGTGAAGAATGTGAATATGTATAGCCCTCATGGACAATCAAAATCAGTTTGAAATCAGTGAAGTCAGTGTAATTAGTCATGGACACTGGTTAAAACCTCACTGGTGAAAACCTCACTGGTGAAGACATCACTGGTGAAGACATCACTGTTGAAGACATCACTGGTGAAGACATCACTGAAGAAAACATCACTGGTGAAAACATCACTGGTGAAGACTTCACTGGTGAAGACATCACTGGTGAAGACATCACTGGTGAAAACATCACTGGTGAAAACATCACTGGTGAAGACATCACTGGTGAAGACATCACTGAAGAAAACATCACTGGTGAAAACATCACTGGTGAAAACATCAATGAAGAAAACATCACTGGTGAAAACATCACTGGTGAAGACTTCACTGGTGAAGACATCACTGGTGAAAACATCACTGGTGAAAACATCACTGAAGAAAACATCACTGTTGAAGACATCACTGGTGAAGACATCACTGGTGAAAACATCACTGGTGAAGACTTCACTGGTGAAGACATCACTGGTGAAGACATCACTGGTGAAGACTTCACTGGTGAAGACATCACTGGTGAAAACATCACTGGTGAAGACATCACTGGTGAAGACATCACTGGTGAAGACATCACTGAAGAAAACATCACTGGTGAAAACATCACTGGTGAAAACATCAATGAAGAAAACATCACTGGTGAAAACATCACTGGTGAAGACATCACTGGTGAAGACATCACTGGTGAAGACATCACTGGTGACGTGGTGTCATAATTAAACGTTATGTTGATAATTAAAGTTATGTTGATATGACACAATGAAAACATGTCATAAAGTTATGTTGATAAGTTATGTTGATAAAGTTATGTTGATATGACACAATTAAAACATGATGTCATAATATTAGACCTGAGTTAAAAACATTCCCTTTTAAAGAATATATATTCAAAGATTTGCGCCAAATCTTTACGATTTTTCAAAAATAACAGGCCTACAAGCTCGTAGCGTGCCACTCGGTGGCGTGTTATGAGCTTGTAGATCTGCTATTTTTCAAAAGCTAAATTATAACATCATGTTTAAAACACCAAAAGGGGTTCCCGCCCAAAATGGGTTAAAAGTTATGTTGATATGACACAATGAAAACATCGTTGGTCCCATTCTCATTCATAATCATATTGATGTTCATTTCTTGGCCACAACAACATGCACGACACAGGTGTGATGAATGAATGATGTCACACGTCCACCTCAATGGAAACTAAATATATACGCTAGTAAACGTGACTTCCTGTTAAACCAGAGTCAACTTAGTGGGATGAATTGAATAGCAGCTTCCAAAATCACTCGCATGGTTTCATTTCATGACATCTGCAACTGTATTCCTAACAACGCTCCACGTTGATGCAACTGAAAAACCTTCAATGGCTGGGTTTCCCAAACGCATGTGGTGAAAGACTTGTAGTGCTGCACATGCTCAGATGCTCCTCTAGGCCGCACATGAAGCCTGTGAACATAGCCATTTCGTGCATAGATGTGCCATGCAATGGTAGGCCTCAGGTCTACCATTCTGAAATGTAATTGAATAATATTTGGACAGCTGACTCTTAATATATATATATATATATATATAGGAAATTAAGAGTCAGCTGTCCAAATATTATTCAATTAAATTGCGCTACCATTGTGTGGCACATCTATGAGAGGAGCATCTGAGCATGTGCAGCACTACAAGTCTTACACCATAGTATACGTATGGGAAACCCAGCCAACAATGTCCCTGGCAGTGTTTTTGGTGCTACAGTTAAAGAACACGAGCGTGCTTGACACCAAGGTTGTTGATGTCTTCACCAGTGATGTCTTCACCAGTGATGTCTTCACCAGTGATGTCATCACCAGTGATGTGTGCACAGCTGATGTTTTCACCAGTGATGTTTTCACCAGTGATGTTTTCACCAGTGATGTCTTCACCAGTGATGTCATCACCAGTGATGTCATCACCAGTTCACCAGTGATGTTTTCACCAGTGATGTCTTCACCAGTGATGTCTTCACCAGTGATGTCTTCACCAGTTCACCAGTGATGTTTTCACCAGTGATGTCTTCACCAGTGATGTTTTCACCAGTGATGTCTTCACCAGTGATGTCTTCACCAGTGATGTCATCACCAGTTCACCAGTGATGTTTTCACCAGTGATGTCTTCACCAGTGATGTTTTCTTCAGTGATGTCTTCACCAGTGATGTTTTCACCAGTGATGTCTTCACCAGTGAGGTTTCACCGGTGAGGTTTTCACCATGAGGTTTTCACCAGTGTCCATGACTAATTAAACTGACGACATGTTGGGTGCATTTGTTTTTCGCCAGTGTTCATGACTCCTTTAAGGGCAATGACGACATGTACGATGCACTAGCCCCTCCTATGCCCAGCTTTGTCTGTTTACGTGTGCCCCATAGCGATGATTTGATTGGCTGAGCACCCCGTAGTGTTGATTTGATTGGCTGAGCACCCCGTAGCGATGATTTGATTGGCTGAGCACCCCATAGTGATGATTTGATTGGCTGAGCACCCCATAGCGATGATTTGATTGGCTGAGCACCCCATAGCGATGATTTGATTGGCTGAGCAAAGTACGTATTGAGCCGAGTGGAATAGTATACTATTCCACCATATAGCACCCTGCTTATAAGCAGGGTACTGTGGGCTATAGTTCCAAACATTAGAACTACCCCATTGAGACAAAGCGGGGTGCTGTGGGCTATAGTTCCAATCATTGGAACTATCCCATTGAGACAAAGCGGGGTGCTGTGGGCTATAGTTCCACACACTGGAACTATCCCATTGAGACAAAGCGGGGTGCTGTGGGCTATAGTTCCACACATTGGAACTATCCCATTGAGACAAAGCGGGGTGCTGTGGGCTATAGTTCCACACATTGGAACTATTCCATTGAGACAAAGCGGGGTGCTACGGGCTATAGTTCCACACATTGGAACTATCCAATTGAGATAGAATGAGCACTTCCTCATTCCTCTCCTCATAATATATTATGGAACATGAAGCTAACATTAGCCTAGCGTTGATGCGTGTGTGTGTGTGTGTGTGTGTGTGTGTGTGTGTGTGTGTGTGTGTGTGTGTCTAATGATACATAATGGAACATGAAGCTAACACAACAACATGTTGTGATGAGTGTTGTTATCTATAGTTCATTTATTCAACAGTCCATGACACACACACACCATCTGCCACACACACACACACACACACACACACACACACACACACACACACACACACACACACACACACACACACACACACACACACACACACATGCGCACACACACACACACACACACACACACACACACACACACACACACACACACACACACACACACACACACACACACACACACACACACACACACACACACACACACACACACACACACACACACACACACACACATTTATAGAGCCCCTTTCATTACACAGTGCAGCGCAAAGTGCTTTACAGAAATAAATACAGAAAAAGACGAAGCATCAAACAACATAAAAGTTAAAATATACATAATGTACTAAAACATTAACAACATTAAGACAGAGCGAGGTCAGTGGAAAGCAAAAACACAAAGAGAAAGAATTACATAAGGCATTAAAAACAGACAGAGCAGTTGGAATAACAAGGAGATAAAAGGTATAAAAACAGGCAGAGCAGTTGGAATAACAGCGAGATAAAAGGAATAAAATAGATAAAAGGTATAAAAACAGGCAGAGCAGTGGGAATAACAGAGAGATAAAAGGAATAACAGAGATAAAAGGTATAAAAACAGGCAGAGCAGTGAGAATAACAGAGAGATAAAAGGAATAACAGAGATAAAAGGTATAAAAACTCAGCCGGATTTTTTGCGCAACCACCTTTAAGCTGTGTTTTAAAAATGTCAAGTGAGGGTGCAGGTCTAATGTTTTCCAGCAGGGGGAGTGGTTCTACCAGGCTAGGTCTAAGGTGGATTGAGAGTTTATTCCAAGCCGTCTGCCCATAGAAGCAGAAAGCTGCTTCAGGTCTAAGGTAGATTGGGAGTTTATTCCAGGCCGTCGGCCCATAGAAGCAGGTGTAAAGTGGATTGGGAGTTTATTCCAAGCCGTCGGCCCATAGAAGCATGGGCCGTAATCAGTCCAATCAGGGCATTGCAGTAATCAGTCCAATCAGGGCATTGCAGTAATCAGTCCAATCAGGGCATTACAGTAATCAGTCCAATCAGGGCATTGCCGTAATCAGTCCAATTGTGAAAAGACAAAAGCTTTGAGGAAGCATGAGGTCAGTCCGCTGCACCCCCAGGTTGGCAGAGGAAGTGCAGCGCCCAGGATTACATTAGATAATTGACACTGGGTGAAAAAATGGGTTACAAAATTGAGGGATAAATAAAAAAAAGAACCAACGTCTTTGCATCGTCTAACGATAGAAAGGCTAGAAGCCTAAAATCCATAGACACAGCCTGGCCAGTTGTAGCCTTTACACCAACCTGGGGAGAGTTTATAGCCTTTACACCAACCTGGGGAGAGTTTATAGACTTTACACCAACCTGGGGAGAGTTTATAGACTTTAGACCAACCTGGGGAGAGTATATAGACTTTACACCAACCTGGGAGAGTCTATAGCCTTTACACCAACCTGGGGAGAGTATATAGACTTTACACCAACCTGGGAGAGTTTATAGCCTTTACACCAACCTGGGGAGAGTTTATAGACTTTAGACCAACCTGGGAGAGTCTATAGACTTTACACCAACCTGGGGAGAGTTTATAGACTTTAGACCAACCTGGGAGAGTTTATAGCCTTTACACCAACCTGGGAGAGTATATAGCCTTTACACCAACCTGGGAGAGTCTATAGACTTTACACCAACCTGGGAGAGTCTATAGACTTTACACCAACCTGGGGAGTCTATAGCCTTTACACCAACCTGGGAGAGTATATAGACTTTACACCAACCTGGGAGAGTCTATAGACTTTACACCAACCTGGGGAGTCTATAGCCTTTACACCAACCTGGGGAGAGTATATAGACTTTACACCAACCTGGGAGAGTCTATAGACTTTACACCAACCTGGGGAGAGTCTATATACTTTACACCAACCTGGGAGAGTTTATAGCCTTTACACCAACCTGGGAGAGTTTATAGCCTTTACACCAACCTGGGAGAGTTTATAGCCTTTACACCAACCTGGGAGAGTATATAGACTTTACACCAACCTGGGGAGAGTTTATAGACTTTAGACCAACCTGGGAGAGTCTATAGACTTTACACCAACCTGGGGAGAGTTTATAGACTTTAGACCAACCTGGGAGAGTTTATAGCCTTTACACCAACCTGGGAGAGTATATAGCCTTTACACCAACCTGGGAGAGTCTATAGCCTTTACACCAACCTGGGAGAGTTTATAGACTTTACACCAACCTGGGGAGAGTTTATAGACTTTAGACCAACCTGGGAGAGTTTATAGCCTTTACACCAACCTGGGAGAGTCTATAGCCTTTACACCAACCTGGGAGAGTTTATAGCCTTTACACCAACCTGGGAGAGTCTATAGACTTTACACCAACCTGGGGAGAGTCTATAGACTTTACACCAACCTGGGGAGAGTCTATAGACGTTACACCAACCTGGGGAGAGCCCTGAACTGTATAAATAAATGGCGGGCTCGGCAACACAGCCAGATGTAGACTTTGCACCGAGAGAGAGAACGAGAGAGAGACACAAGCGATGAACTCGTCCAGAGATGGCTCGCCGTCCAGAGTTCAGAACGCAGCAGAAACCACAACGGAAGGATTCCTACTGAAGCTCGTCAAGAAGAAGTTCGGCAAGAAGAGGCGGGACAGGGGCGGGGCCCGTGAGGGGGGCGTGGCCAGTGCCACCCCCTCCCCCTCGCCCCAGACCACCCAGAGCGAAGCCACGGCCTCCGAGGACGCCCCCGACGACGCCCCCCCCAACCCCAGGACCGTCAACTGGAGAGACGACGGCCCCCCCGGTGGCCACATGGTGAAGACCACCTTCAGGAAGGGCGGACGCAAGGAGCCCAAACTGGCCGACCGGCTCCTCTCCCAGGAGAAGAACATCCGGGACATCCTGGGGAAGATCCAGAACATGGAGGACGACAAGCGGGGGGCCAGGATCACCTCGGAGGAGCAGCAGCAGCTCATGGTCAAGATGGAGGAGAAGGTGAAGGAGATGGAGGAGGATCGGAGGGTGGAGTGGACCAAGGCCGAGGACAGGATCAAGAACATGGAGGACGAGAGGAGGGAGGAGAGGGGCTGCTGGGAGCAGCGCTTCACGCTGAGCATGCAGCGCGAGGACGACTTTGCACGCAAGGAGGCCCAGTGGCAGCAGGAGAGGAGCCAGACGCAGCAGGAGAAGGCCCAGCTCAGCAGGGACAAGGAGCAGCTGGTGCTGATGCTGGGCGCCACGGAGCAAAGGAACACTGAGAGCCTCCGAGGTCTGGAGGAGGACCGGGCGGAAGAGCGCGGCCAATGGGAGGAGAGCCGCGCGGAGGAGAGGAGCCAATGGGAGGAGGACGGGAGGCAGGAGAGGAGCCGGTGGGAGCAGGAGAGGCTGCTATTGGTCCGAGCCAAAGAGGACTCCTCCCAGAAGTTCCTCTCGGCAGAGAAGGGGAACGAAGACATGAAGTACGAGATGAAGGCGAGCGAGCTCAAGTTCCTGAAGCTGAAGGAGGAGACGAGGAAAGGAGACGAGGACAGGAGGAAAGGAGACGAGGAGAGGAGCGCGCTGCATGAGGAGAGGGAGGAGCTGAGGAGTGCGCTGCTCCGGGATAGGGAGGAGCTCGGCCAGAAGCTGGCGTGCGCCGAGCAGGAGGGCGAGTCGGCGCGCCGCGAGGCCTCGTCCGCCCAGGCCGCCCTCCGCGAGCTGGAGGAGAGGACGGCCGAGGAGTGGGAGGAGCAGCAGCGGGAGAAGAAGGCGTGGGAGGAGGAACGCCTCGTGCTGCTCCTGGAGAAGGAGGAGGCGGCGCAGAGGCTGGCCGAGGCCGAGCGGTTAGCGGAGCGCGCCGGGGGCGACATGGAAGAGATGAACGACAGGATGATGGCCCTGCAGGAGGAGGCGAAACGCTCGGAGGAGGTGCGCAGGGAGGAGGAGGAGGAGAAGGAGGCGCTGGCGCAGCGGCTGGCCGAGGCCGAGAAGAGCCACCAGCAGGAGAAGAACCAGCTGAGAGAACAGCTCAAGACCATGGAAAACCTTTTGGAGGACCAGGCGAGGGCCATGGAGGTCACCTTGCTCAGCATGAGCCAGGAGATCGAACGCATGGAGGAACAGCGCTGCATCCAGAGGAGCCAATGGGAGGAGGCCGGGAGGCGGGAGCGCGGCCAATGGGAGGAGGTCGTGGCACGGGACAGGAGCGAATGGGAAGAGGAGAGGAGGCTGGAGAGGAGCCAATGGCAGGAGGACGGGAGGCAGGAGCGGAGCCGGTGGGAGCAGGAGAAGCTCCTATTGGTCCGAGCCAAAGAGGACTCCTCCCAGAAGTTCCTCTCGGCCGAGAAGAGGAATGAAGACATGACGTACGAGATGAAGGCGAGCGAGAGCAAATTCCTGAAGCTGAAGGAGGAGACGAGGAAAGGAGACGAGGAGAGGAGACAACTGAAGGAGGAGACGAGGAAAGGAGACGAGGAGAGGAGAGAACTGAAGGAGGAGAAGAAGAACGCCGAGCAACTCTTCAAGGACAGAGAAGCTGTTCTTTTCTCCGCAGAGCAGGAGATCCACCACCTCCACCAGGAGGCCCATGTCAACCAGGAGAAGATCCAACAGCTGTACCAGGAGGCCCAAGCCAGCCAGGGGGAGATCCAACAGCTGCACCGGGAGGCCCAACAGCTCCACCAGGAGGCCACGGTCAACCGGGAGAAGTTCCAACAGCTACACCGGGAGGCCCATGTAAACCAGGAGAACATCCAACAGCTGCACCGGGAGGCCCATGTCAACCAGGAGAAGATCCAACAGCTGCACCGGGAGGCCCATGTCAACCAGGAGAAGATCCAACAACTGCACCGGGAGGCCCATGTCAACCAGGAGAAGATCCAACACCTCCATCAGGAGGCCCATGTCGACCAGGAGATCCAACACCTCCACCAGGAGGCCCATGTCAACCAGGAGATCCCACACCTCCACCAGGAGGCCCATGTCAGCCAGAAGGAGATCCAACAGATGCACCAGGAGGCCCAGGTCAACCGGGAGAAGATCCAACACCTCCACCAGGAGGCCCAGGCCAGCCGGGAGGAGATCCAACAGCTGCACCAGGAGGCCCAGGCCAGCCAGGAGAAGATCCAACAGCTGCACCAGGAGGCCCATGTCAGCCAGGAGAAGATCCAACAGCTGCCCCAGGGGACCCATGTCAGCGAGGAGAAGATCCAACAGCTGCACCAGGAGGCCCGGGCCAGGCAGGAGGAGATCCAACACCTCCACCAGGAGGCCCAGGTCAACTGGGAGAAGATCCAACAGCTCCACCAGGAGGCCCTTGCCAGCCAGGAGAAGATCCAACACCTCCACCAGGAGGCCATGGTCAACCAGGAGAAGATGCAACAGTTCCACCAGGAGGCCCAGGTCTACCAGGAGAAGATCCAAAAGCTCCACCAGGAGGCCACGGTCAACCAGGAGAAGATCCAACACCTCCACCAGGAGGCCCAGGCCTACCAGGAGAAGCTCCACCAGGAGGCCCAGGCCTACCAGGAGAAGATCAAACAGCTGCACCAGGAGGCCCAGGCCTACCAGGAGGAGATCCAACACCTCCACCAGGAGGCCCAGGCCTACCAGGAGAAGCTCCACCAGGAGGCCCAGGCCTACCAGGAGAAGATCAAACAGCTGCACCAGGAGGCCCAGGCCTACCAGGAGGAGATCCAACACCTCCACCAGGAGGCTGGGGTCATCCGGGAGAAAATCCTGGAGATGGAAGAGGCTCAGGAGGAGAGGAGTAGATGTCAGACGTTCCTCCCTGAGGAGCTGGCGGAGGAATATGTCAACATGGAGACCATGAAGGACCTGTTGAAGGTCAAGGAGGACAAGCTGGTCCACATGCAGGAGACCATGAAGGTCAAGGAGGAGGAGAGGAGGAGCCTCCAGGAGGGGAGTCAGGAGATGCAGGAGACCATGAAGGGCCTCCGGGAGGAGAGGCAGGAGATGCAGGAGACCATGAAGGTCCTCCGGGAGGAGAGGCAGGAGATGCAGGAGACCCTGAAGGGCCTCCATGAGCAGAGGACCCAGCTGATCGCGGAGAAACAGGCGTTGGCGCAGAGGCTGATCTCCTCCTGCTCCGAGGAGAGCGACGAGCTCTCCAGGAACGAGAGGAACGCGAGCTTGGAGAGCGAGATGCTGGAGATGCGACGGCAGATGGAGTCCATGCAGGAGCAGGAGAGGAGATGGCAGGAGGAGAAGGAGGAGGAGGCTCTGTCGCCGAGAAGAGAAGAACTGTCTCCTCGGAACGAGGAACAACACAGCGGTGGCGAGGCGAGCGGCGAGCCCACGAGGTACGACAACACGACGACCGAGGGAGGCGAGACGTCTCGGCTGCAGGAGCAGATCGTCCGCATGGAGCAGGAGAAGAGCTCCCTGGAGGAGGACAGGGCTCGTCTGGTCGCCGAGAAGGAGCTGCTGGCCCAGAAGCTGCTGCAGACGGAGGCGCAGCGGGAGTGCATGCGCGCGCAGACGGAGCTGAACGACCTGCAGACGCTGAAGCTGCAGCAGAGGATCGCTTGCCTGGAGGAGGAGCGACTCGAGGAGAAGAAACGGCACTGGGAGGAGAAGCTGCAGCTGAGCCGCGACGTGGAGGCGCTCAGCCAGCGCTTCCTGTTCGCCGAGCGCCGCGGGAAAGACGCTAGCGGTGATGCGGCCGCCGCGGCCGTGACAGGCGGCGACGCTACAGCCACGGAGCGCCAAGGAGCGGGCGGCGATACCGATGTCACAACGGTCATCGAGAACAAGTGGACCAACCACTTCTCGTCGTCGGAGCCCTGCGACCTGGCCCTCGATCCCAGAACGGCACACGCCCAGCTGCGGCTGTCCAATGAGAACCGATCGGCCACCTACGCGGCCGAACGCCAGGCGTACCCGGAGAGCGCCGAGCGCTTCCTGCGCTGGGAGCAGGTGCTGTTCCGCGAGGGCCTGAGGCAGCGCTACTACTGGGAGGTGGAGTGGACCGGCGTGGTGAGCATCGCCGTCGCCTACCGCGGCATCGCGCGCGACGGCGACGACGGCGCCTTCGGCTGCGACGCCACCTCCTGGAGCCTGGAGTGCTTCGACGGTCGCCATGGGAACCGCTACATCGTGCGGCACGACCGCGTGGACACCGTGGTGCCCGGGGTGTCGCCATCGGGATCGAACCGCGTGGGCGTGTGTCTGGACTGGCCCGACGGGACACTGAGATTCTACCGCATCTCCTCAGACACCATGACCGACCTGTTCACCTTCCAGGCCTCGTTCACCGAGCCGCTGTACCCCGGGTTCTGGTGCTGGGCGCTGGGCTCCTCTGTGTCTCTGTGTCAGATAGAGGAGGTCCAATGAGGTGCCTCGGTGTCTCTGTGTCAGATAGAGGAGGTCCAATAGGGATGCTCTGTTTCTCTGTGGTCCAATAAAAATCCTTGGTCGGTGTCTCTATCAGCCTAATTCTTGCGTGTCTCATTTCAAATTACAGTTTTTTTCGGCCCTGAGTTAGCCCCTAACCCTAACACTGACCCAGAGTTAGCCCCTAACCCTAGTCCTAACACTGACCCAGAGTTAGCCCCTAACCCTAGTCCTAACACTGACCCAGAGTTAGCCCCTAACCCTAGTCCTAATACTGACCCAGAGTTAGCCCCTAACCCTAGCCCTAACACTGACCCAGAGTTAGCCCCTAGCCCTAGCTAGCCCTAACACTGACACCAGTCAGGTTGTCAGGTTGTGAGTCAGGTTGTGAGTTCCAGCAGAGATCTCCTCTCTCCTCCAACTGATCTGACAGACCAGTAGATGGCGTTAGAGGCGTATACACACACTCTTTCTCATGTGTTTTTTGAGTGGCGTCAGCCCCTCCAAGCTTCGTGTGTGTGTGTGTGGTGTGTGGACCAAATAGTGATGATGTGATTGACCGAGCACGGAATGTGATGTAAGATGATATAAGAGCGCCCCTCACTTCACACCAGTGTTTTTTTTTAATATGAATCAAATGTAACTCTAGTACTCTAGAACAGGAAGTACCTCTGTGTAGTCTGAGTGGAATAGTAAGAGGGTGGCGACACGCTATGGGCCTACGGGCTATTGGAACTATCCCATTGAGACAAAGCGGGGTGCCTACGGGCTATATAGTTCCATACATTGGAACTATCCCATTGAGACAAAGCGGGGTGCTACGGGCTATAGTTCCACACATTGGAACTATCCCATTGAGACAAAGCGGGGTGCTACGGGCTATAGTTCCACACATTGGAACTATCCCATTGAGACAAAGCGGGGTGCTATGGTCTATATTTCCACACATTGGAACTATCCCATTGAGACAAAGCGGGGTGCCTACGGGCTATAGTTCCATGCATTGGAACTATCCCATTAGGACAAAGCAGGGTGCTACGGGCTATAGTTCCACGCATTTCCACCATTTGCACACTGGAACTCCCTCAAGGACCCCTGGGGTCCCCGGACCCCACTTAGGGAACCACTGAGCTATAGTATATAGATACTACATCATGCTTGTACATCAGCTTTTTACACTAGTCAAGGTAAACGGTTTGGTTTGGTGTTTTCTACTTTATAATGTGACACCAGTACGTGAGAAGCAGCTGCTTTGTCACCGACGCACCTGCAGATTGTCCAATTAGGACAATGTGTATTTTACTCAGAAGGTAGATTGTGATCTAGCAGCAGACCACATGACAACCCAAAAATACAATATCATTTAAATTTAAAATGTATTTGGCAGTACTTTGTGTGAGGTGTTTATCCCAAAACATCTGGTCTATAGTTAGATATCTGTATGACTTTTGTCTTGCATTTTAAATGGGCTAAAAGCTAAAAAAAGAACAAAAGAAATAACAAAAAGCTTGTAGCAACATTTATGAAGTGAATGGAATGTGTGTGTGTGTGTGTGTGTGTGTGTGTGTGTGTGTGTGTGTGTGTGTGTGTGTGTGTGCGCGTGTGCGCGTGTGTGGCTGTGTGTGCGTGTGTCTGTGCGCGCGTGTGTGTGTGTGTGTGTGTGTGTGTGTGAGAGAGAGAGGAAAGGGCTCATTTATGAAGTGAATGGAAAGTGTGTGCGTGCGTGTGTGCGTGCGTGTGTGCGTGCCTGCAAGAATGGAAAGGGCTCTCCTCATCCTGCCAGCTGGGATGATGTCACTGCTCTGAAGAAATGCATTCTGGGGGATTCCCCGACCACATTCACAGGAAGTCTGAGAGAGAGAGAGAGAGAGAGAGAGAGACAGAGACAGAGACAGAGACAGAGACAGAGACAGAGACAGAGACACAGAGAGAGAGAGGGGGGGAGAGAGAGAGTAGAAAGTGATAATGAAGACGAAAGGAAGAATGCATGACAGATGGAGTTTGAGGGGGGTTGCACGCACGCGCGTGCGCACACACACACAGACACACACACACACACACACACACACACACACACACACACACACACACACACACACACACACACACACACACACACACAGTGTTGACAGTGTCTCAGGAGATAGAGTCATGCTCACAGGCAGATGCGAAACATACAATGATGCAAGACCTACGGACGCCCCCCCTCCCCCTATGACCCTGCAAATAATAGATCATAATCGTCCACCTCTACTTAAGTGTGCTTTCGTTTGAAATGTAGGCCTAAAACAAGGCAATCAATCAATCAATCAATGGATCAATTTGCTTTGCATCGTCATGTGACAGTGAACATCGTCATGTGACACATGTTACACACTGAACATCAGTAACACGTCACGCAATGAGGAAATGTTACCGTTTGTTTATTGTTTTAAAACATCTGAAAATGTTGTATTTTGTTGTATCTCGACAACACTG